>NC_092211.1:82591346-82695021 GCF_043381705.1 Parasteatoda tepidariorum
TATATATATATGAGCTATTTGAGTGCCGACATAAGTTATTTCATTGTTATGAGTTATCGAGCCCGCAAGATGCCCTTGTACCTATCTCTTCAAAATTAAAAATCTAAAAATATAAATTATAAATGCCCTTTGTATTATTTCACAAAAGTGTTCGCATTTAAATAATGTTTGTACGCATGTTGGTTGAACTCTTGAGTAAAATTTCGAATCGTAAATTTAATTTTAGATAATTTATAGTCAGTCGAAAAAGTCGCAACACGTTGATGATTTCGCGATGAAATAAAAACCATATAGACCCCAGTTTTCTTTCTTCATATCTGCGTTAAATAAATTAGACGGAACTCAGTGGTCTTTAAATTAAAAATATTATTTATTTAAAAAACAAACTTTCTTTAAATACAGTTACATGAATTATAGATCTCTTTCACTCAACATGTATATTTGATAATAAAAAAATAAAAAAACCCAATGAAGATTGTGTCGGATAATTATTTTAAATGTAGTTTTATGATGATAGTTGTATTCTTTCTAGCACTATAAAAAAATCTACATCAAATAGAATAATTATTAATAAAAAGAGACAAGGCAATCCCAAATATTTATAAAAGGTTTAAAAAACGCAATTAATTAAAATAAATTTTATGATTTAATTATCATTGAAAAAAAGGAAATTTGTCTTGTAAATTCCTTTTATATCCTGATATTTATTTTAATGCATCTTGTTTTAGTGTTTGCACAAACAATGGTGGCAAGTACTTTATGCCAAAGCTGTGTAATGAAGCACCATACGTTTAACTGAACCGATGTTCTTTTACACTGCTTGTTGTTAAGTAACTTGCCTATTCAAGAACGTTAAAATTTTTAAATTGCAGCAAGACAAGACGCACATAAGAGTCAGTAACGTTTTTTTTACAATACAATATAAAGTAAGAATCATTAATTTAGACTGCATGTGTACACTAACTCTTAAAAAAATTAATAAACATCCTCGTAGCACAGAGAGAATCTTAAGACGAACTCGAACTAGGCTTAGCAGACCGGAAGCGAACAGAAATTATACATAATAAAATCAGTTAATTCAGTTTTCTTAAAAATTAAAACATAATTATTCGTATTACACAAGTAAAAAATGTACATACATGTTAAGCTGCCGGTTTCTGTTTCTGTTGATGAATATCAGCTTTGAAAATTACAACAAACTTTTTCCAGCTTATTTTAGATTGTAAAAGTCGTGATATTCTACTTGGCGTTTCTTAATATTCGAAGCTCGCCAAGTACAGATCTTGGTGTTTTGTTAAGTGAAAATATTTCTCACATGATGTAAAAGGGTGAAAGTTTGGTGTAAAATTAGAGGTGTTTAGATTTAAATCATAATAAATATTATGAAGATTATATGTGTTTTTAAATTATAACTTACGTGAGAACTCGATTTGGTGTCAACTCGGAATAAAGTGTTCTTTTACACAATTGGTTATTCAACATCTTCTTTAGAGAGATATTATACCGCAGATTTTATAGCGTAGTCTGACATACAAATTTATTAAAAAAGCTTTTCAAAATTAATATATATTATTATGTATTGTATATATTATATATTTACTAAAATAGAAACTAACAAACAATAATATTGACAAACCTAAATAGTTAGAAAAGATTTTAAAAAATTAGTAAATTGAACTGAAATTTATTGTTCAGTTCTCAACAAAAATATGGGAAATTTTTTTAGACACCTTGCTTTATCTTCACCTTTATTTTAATGCTTCTTGTTTTTGTGTTTATAAGAAATTATTAATGTCTTTTATTAATGTAAATAATGTAATATGTATAAATAATGTAATGTATTAATGTACGGTAAAGTATCAATGTAAAGGCTCTTTTTTCACTCCGTAAAAAAATTCTGGATCAAATTCCGGTAAAAAGTACGAGCACATGGGGTACCTGTACTTTTTACAGCAAAATTAATTTTACCATCAGAACATACTACGGAACAAAAAAACTGATACATCGTAATTTTTACTGCAATAATTTCCTTAAAATCTCTGAATAATTTTGAATTAAATAAATATTACTGTAAAAATTGTTGTATAACATTTTACAGTAAAAATGAATTTTGCAAATAATGCACACAAAGTGCCGGTCCTATATACAGTAATTTGATTTTGAATTTTCTAAAGTGCACAGTAAATAACGTTTTTTTGGCGAATTTGTTATTTTTTTAATTTCTCTTAGTTTGCTATAGTTAATGGTTATGTTAACTTGACGGTTGAGTCAAATTTAGTCTTTTTAATGTCAGAGCCTTCTATTCTAATTTTAAATATGATCCAAAAGGTAAATATGAAGAAAAGTCACAGTTTTGCGAAAATGAAAAGCGTATGTGATCTGATTTTTCAATACTTAAAAATTGCTCCATCGCTGCATTATCTGGGCTAGTAAAGATTTACAAAAATTGAGAATCATTCCTTAATTTTGATTATTTGGCTGAAAAAATCTTACAAATTTGGCGATTTTTCTTAAAAAAGCTTAATAATTTTAAAATAAAAATATTCAATCGTTTTGAAGTTTATTTTATTCTGTATGGCAAGATGGTACATATCTATATAGTTCTGGTTGCAGAAATGCTCCAGTACGGCAGCTGACGCTGCAGATTATTACAGAAACTGCAAATTATTTTTTTTTCAAAGTATTTTAATTTCTAAAAAGCAAGCAAGCTAATGAGCGGAAATTTGCCGAAATTCCTTTAAACATCTCTAAACTTATTTCTAATTAGACTGAGATACCTGTAAGTGACTTAGTGTGGGGTATCTCGATCCTGATTGGTTGTTGAAACGTGGCGTTTGTTTACGTTAGCAACTGTTCTTGCCACTGTATTTCGAGTAAGGCAAGTCCTTCAAGCATCAATTTTCTTAAATGATTCATTCATTTACACTAAGATTCTTTTGAAAAGATTCTTTAGCAAAGATTTTCAATCATTTAGCAAAGATTTTCATATATTTCTTACTTAACGCAAAGACTGACATGAAGTCATCTAGAACAACCATGGTCATCCAAGGTTGCTGACAGTTGCGATATCCAAGGTTGAACGACTCTTGGTTAAAGTAAAGCCTTTTCTATTGACCAAATCAGGGCATTTTGGTTGTATTTATCTCTAAGTTTAACAAATTAATCAAAATATTTATTTAAAAATGCACTTAAAAAAGGAAAGAAAAACGTAAAATTTACGGTTTCAAACCGGACGCTGGTTTAGTTGTGAAAAACCATATAACTCACGAAGTAAATACGAAACCTCTCTGATTTCTTATCATACAAGAACAAGTTTTTTTTTTCATAAAAATTATGAAGAAAATCAATATCAAACTGGTTTTTTTATCGTAACAAGTTTATTCGATGTTAAAAACCATAAAGTAATTGATAGAAAGCATAGTGCAAACATAGAAAAGAATCGTAAAATGATTCTAGAAAAAATAAAGTCTTATTACAGAACACAAAATTTCATAGAAAAACTAGAATTTCAACTGACAATTTTAATCCATTTGTGACTGTAAAAAATGGAGAAGGACGGCTTTTTTCATCAAAACAGTTTTTAAAACGTAATTAAGTAAATTAATTACGGTATTTCTTACAGTATATTGGGTGGCCATATTTGCTTGTTACCTTATGAAATACACAAAACTTTTTTTATAAGATTAGAAACGTGCATAAGTCTTTTTCAATTATATGCTTGAACAATAAATAAAATTTTAAGAAAAATTAAAAAAATGTGTGAAAGAACCAATGAATCAATAAATGAAACAAACATTTTTTTTAAAAGATAGTTTATTCTTCATTCTTCTCCCGTAGCAGAGAGAAACAGTCCAAATAATACGGAGCAGTATTAGTCACTGATATGAAAGAACACTTTGAATCACGAACAAATATTTAAAATATGTAACTAACAAAATATGTAAAACAACTGAATGACGTAAGAAGTTATTTGCATCCGAAGGTTTCATATGACTTAAACTATCACAATTTTCTTTAGCTTTAGCAGCCATTAAAAATTATTTTTTTTTCACAAAAAGTCCTAAGAAGATCTACACCTTGTTTCAGCTCTAAATGTCAGTGGTACGATAACAATCGGTATTACAAGTCATAGTTATATTCATTTTGAACCCGGATTATAAGCTTCATTTAGATCAACCTATTTGTGTCATTTAAAAATGAGATGGCGCCGAGAAAAAATATTCCAAAAAATTATAATAATCCCCCCAAAACATTGATAGTTAATCAGTGGATGAAACTTATGGAATTAATGTATACCTACTGTTTAAAATTGTAGTTTTGTTTTGCATTTATTTTTACTTTCACTCAATGTCCAAACTATGTAAGAATTTAAGAATTACTTAAAATGTATCGGAAATATTTTTTATAGTTCACAAATAATAACAAAAAATTGTTGTTTTGAATATTTGCAGTTTATTTATGAACTATGGATTTTGTGCTATAATGTAACGGTATCAGCATTTGAAATATTATTACAAATCATTTTTATTTATTGTTTAAAATTAAATATATAGAAAGGATTCCTAATTTGTTATATTACTTATTTGTTTTCTTAAAATTTAAAATATTTAATTTTTCAATTTGGTTCGAAAGGTTACGTGTGATTTGAAAAAAAAAAATATCCATGCTCACTTTAACAAAAATTATATTCCTCTCGTCATTTCATAATAATTTTCAGCAACACAAAATTTGCTACGATGAAACATTTATTTCTTACTTAACATTTATCAAGATGATAAAGGAAATTTACCGAAACTAAAAAACTTGGGTAGTAAAGCACAAAAATATCATTTTCATAATTTCGACAAGTGCAAAACCTTTCTAACACTTGTTATAAGTAGATGATGGTCAAAAAATTGACATAGCTTTTAACTATAATCCAAAGTTTTGGATTGACTCGCTCTTAAAACAAATTTGTGTGAAGTAAAAAAAAAAAAAAAAAAAAAAAAACTAAAATTAGGCAAATTTTTTTCGAGGTATAAAATTAGTTTTGCTACACTTGGAAATTGATTTCTTGATTCAACCGATTTGTAATGTGTTTATTGAATGATTTCATGGTGGGGGGACAATTAGAAATTGTAATTTTATACAGGTTTTTTTTTAATGAAAATAAATATAATTAATTTTATGGTATTTTAGGTATAGATGCATGTGCTCTAATAGTCTATATCCTTTCCTTTTTTATTTCTTTTGACAAATAATGACTGTATTTTATTAAAACTATATTCTATTAAGTAATGATCTTGAATTTCATTACGGCTTTTCCAAGGGTTAATAAAAAAATCTATTGCTTTGTGGAACATTTTAGTTTCATACTGTAATTAATAAAAGGGAGATTGAACAGTAGAACTTAATGACATAAGACGAACCGCTCACTGAGGGAGCGAGCAGGAAGCGAGTGGGACACACGAGGCGCATTCCTACACGTTTGCGGAAGTGATGCGCACCTGCTCATACAAACGAATGGGGAATCGCCTCTCGCAAGCATCTTGACCTCACTCCCTCCCTCAGTGTAAGGTGCATCTAAGATCCTAATACCAATGAAATCACGTATTTGTAATAAGAGAAGTAAAACAGTGTTATAAATGTGTAATACACTAAGTCTAAAAAAAAAGAAAAGAATACCACGAATATTTAAAAGTAATGACTTTCATTCAATAACGATTTCATAATAAAATAAAATAAAAATTTTGCCAGTGAGCTTATTTTCAACACATGTAATTGCATAAATAGGAATTCATTTCAAATTATTTTATTTTATAATGTTTCGAGTTTGGTGTGAGTTTTCTGAAACACGCTGTATAATTGAAGAAACTCAAGCTCATGGTCGTACCACTGATGCGGTCAAAATATTGCTAAATTTCTAGTTTCCTTTTCGGCATATTCGTGCTGTACATTTGTCTCGTAGTGCTCCTGCTTTCAGTTACTATTTTCATTTAATTCTACCTATTTTTGCTCTATACATTTTAATTACATCGCGTCCTCCCTAAACGAAAACGCTCTATTGTTTAATTCACTCTATTGTTTCTTTTTCTAAGAAATTGTTTAATTATTTATAATCTAACTTAGCTTAGTATCAAATTGCATCAATGTTTTAGTATTTAATGCTACAAACTATACTTAATTTTTACACAAATAATTAGAACTGTTTAAAGTAACATCCGATTTATCTATATATTAGTACAAATTTTAATTTGAAATGATGTAAAATGTGTTTTTGATTAACAGTTTATAATTTTATAGCTATAACTGAGACATTATAGTCTTTTGAATGAACCATGTTTAAGTGAACTAAAATATTTAGAATATTTTGCTTTTAAGTCACCTAAATACCACGAAAAATAGCCGTTTAAAGCCACGTAGCAAAGGAGTTTATTTCAAAACTTTTGATGACATTTGAAGTCTTTGACAATTTAGAAATTTTCAATTTTTTTAAAGTTCATGAAGTTAAGATAAATAATTACAAAATATCTTTGGCGCATATGGTTTATGAAATATTTTTCAGAAATAAACTATGCTTTTATATTCAGTTAAATTACTGAATTTTAAAGTTAATCATAAAGATTTGATACCATTTTCCTTAAGTTTTTATTGATTTCTGATGTTTCAATTTTATTTATCAAATCACCTAAAATATACACGCTTCTACTATGTACAACTTACTTTCTAGAGATAAACTTTAGAAATGAATTTGTTACAGTTTTCAAAATTTTTGAAAATTTGTTTTTTAATTATATTTCACTATAACAATATGCATTATTTTTAAAAAAAATAACTTAGTTATGTGTTACTTTTTTTCACTTAATTGCAAGCATATTTTTGTAGTTGAATGTAAGTAAAAGTAAGTTTTAATCTCATAAAGAATTACTGTATAATTTAAAGTGCATTTTTTGCTGTAATTTAGTCAGATTTGGAAAAATAACAGCCATTTCTTTAGTTAGTCTTAAAAAACTAGTTCACTAACATAAAGATTAGGTACAGTTTGAAGGAATCGGTTGAAAATTTATGCATTTATTAAAAAAAAACTTAAAGTTTTTCTCAAAACATAAAATTGGTAAAACTATGCTTCAAGTACATAGCAGCTAAATAAACATTTCCACAAAAACTTTATACAAGTTAGCTGCTTTAAAATAGATTCATTCATATCAACTATTTAACTGCTATGCAATATAAGTTATTGTACAAAATATTGAATAAATAAGTTTAAAAGCATTTTATAAAGTTATAGATCAATACATACATAATAATTTAAATCTAAAATTTACAATATAAAAGATCTATTAAATAGGACATATACATTATTGCTTTTACCTAAAAATGAAAGATTCATTTCTAAAACCGCATCAAGAATATACAAAATGACTGACTTATTTATTTATTTCAACCAAGCTTGCATTTCCTATTGAAGTATTTCCTGTTGATCCTGTTATCCTGTTGAAGTTTTTATGAAAATAAAAAAAAGTAATGAAATTTTTAGCTTTAACAATAAGGGCTATTACAAAATTATTTTTATTTTTGGTAACCTATTGTATGCGACTTAAAGGAACCTCCAGGAATGCCAAAAAAATAAGTAAATAATTAAAAGAAAACACTAACAAAATGATCTGAACTATTTATTGATCTGACTTTTATTTAAAATATATATTAGGCTATCCTTAATTAAACTGACTGTTTTCACAAGTTTATTACAAGTGAACAGATAAAATTTTTCGATTTAAAAAAAATCTGGCAGTAAATTCACGTGTTAAACAAAGAAACCTCGATGATAAAATTTTCACCCTAAGTTCAAAAGGCTTTTAACAAATGGTGTTGATCGTATCCTCTAGTTTTGTTCCGTTTCGTTTTTTGATGCATAGAAAATTCGTTCTCCAATTACAGTATGCAATTTGAACTGATGGTGGTTATATCAAAAATATTGCTCCGTAATTTTCATTGATTGAGAGATTTTGAAAAATTGATCGATAACTTTCATACTCTTTTCTTTGATTTACAAATATACTACTTGTAGCTCCATCAGTTAAAATTTTTTTAAACTTAAAATGGAAATTAGTGAGAGAAAAATCATGCCCTTTCACAAGAATTTCCTGCAAGATTTTATTAACCTTCAACGTTTTCTTGCTCTCTATTTTTAAAAACAGTTTTAATTTATGGTACTTGACATTATTTTATTTGATATAATGTACCTTTATATACTCATAAATAATAAAGATATATTAAATGACATCAACTAGTGCTATCAAGGTATATTATTGATACAGGTGATAGTGATATAGATCTTTGAAATATTTCATATTGTTTCAGCCATTTTGTATTTCGCAATGCCCCATTATTATTGCTGTATTAAGATACAAAATAAATTATACTTCAAAGTTTCCTCTATGAGAGTTTATGTACAAAAATAGCACATGCTAAATATTCAAAGAAACATTTATATTAAAGTATTGAAAAAGTTAAAAACTGCAACGCAATATCAGATATAATAAATACTATGAGTTAATTTGTTTAAAAAAATGAATGATGAAAATACACAACACGATTAACATGCGGAGCACAAAAATAACATGCGTTGTAAGAGAATTTTTGATTTCAATATCATACACACAATATAAATTATCCTCACAGTCACTTAATACGTCACATAGTAGGTGCAAAACCTTTATATTAGGTTTTTACTTATTGCTTTTTAGCTAACAACACCTTAACATTAAATTATTGCTTGAGTTACACCTTAGGCAAACAATCTTTGTTACAATCAATCCTAAAAATATCGGAAAATGGCAACATATATTGTAATGCATATTTTCCTTAAATATGTCATAGATGAATTACACGTCATTCCGAGTCATATATCAGATGAATGCCAATTTTTACATTATATATCATACATCAATCAAATATCTAATATTTTTATTTGTTATGAATCTTTCACGTGCCATAATATGTTGATGTAAACATTGTTAAATAGTTCAATACATTTGAAGCAATACAATTAAGTAAACTAAAAGTCCCATATTATGTCACTTTTATTTTTTCATAAATATTTTAGGAGTAAAATATATTATAATAAAAAACAGGATATTTTGTTCCAAAAACATAGAGAGTATTTCAAATTTTACTAGCATGTATACAAGGTATCCCAGGATTATTGGAAAAAAACTTTTAGGGGAGGTAGGGAACAACGCAAGTATTCCGATTTGCATAACAACTCATAGTCGGAAACGTCTTCGTTCGCTGCTGGTGGTGTTCCCAAGAGCATTGCAGAAAACAACCCTGCATTGCCACCGTCGTTTGAGTTGCCATCGCCCTCTGCGGAGTAAGTAACGTTTTACAAACTACGAGCAGCCAGATATGCGCATGATGTACAGACTGACCAAGGGAAATACGCGAGCAGCAGAAACATTGTATTGCGAAAGGTGACAAGAGGCCATCACACTCTCTTGATTTGAGCAACATGGAATTCTTTTTTCGAGTTGCGCTGAAAAGTGCTGCGTACGCAACACTTGTGTATTCCGAAATGGTTGCGAGAATCGTCTGTGCTGCTAGGGATATCCAACAAAATCGAGGGATATTTGAGCGAGTCCGTCAATCCGTGGTCCGATGGTGTAACGCATGCATATCAATGATGGAAAATTTAACATCTTTTGCGACATTTTCTCATATGATCTACCACATTATATGTAATATATTTGACCAATAAATATTTCAGATGGTCTCAATCTTGTGTCTCTTTGTCTCTCGTACCTGCCCTACTACTTTCCCATGGCGACCTTGGGTACTATTCGATTCTGAATCCTTGTTACGCCTTAAAGTTTACCCCAATAATCCCGGAATACTCAGTATATACAAAATTAATCAGATATTTCCAGAACCTGTTAATAAACGGAATACCTTATGCTTTAGTTCTTATTTAAGAAATTTATGAAAAACATTCCTTACGTAAAACAATTTACGGTACCAAATACAATATTACTTTATTCTAATATTATATTTAATATTGCAATATTATATTAATCACTTTGAAATACTATTTCATATTGTAATATAAATTAGAATGAACTATCGCAATGATAAAAACGTATTTACAATAATTTCACCTACATTATAAATTTATTTATTACTTACGGCAAAAATGGTTAAAAATATTCTTATAAAATTGCCTTTATTCGAAGTTTCGAGGATTGATTGTAAGCTAAGCATCACCTCTTTTCTATACTACTCACTCTCATATTTATTTCACCAACTTACACATTATTGCTATGAACATAATTATTGCTCTATTTATTATTATTATTATTATTACTCACCACTCTATCTTGCAAAAAAAACAAGTTTCATCACAGACACAAGGAATCTGAGCAACAGACTTTTACAGTTTCAATATTTTTGTACAGACAAAAACGATTTTATTATGTACAGTTGATTAGAGAAAAGTTGATTGACTAGAAATGATTGCAACTCTCAAAACTTCAGTATAATTTCCCTAAATTTCTTCAATTTCGATATGTAGCAACAAAGAATCATAATTTAGTTTATTATTTGCAGGAAACACTTATTTTTTCCCCAATTGATTTAATTTAAATTATATATGAATATATCTAATCAGATGTATCTAAAACAGATACAGTAAATTAGGAATTTTTATTAATAATATATTTTAATGATCAATTTTATCTTTCGAGTCCTCATTTAAGCTAAAATCTAAATGCACAAGGATTTGTTTTAATTTTTAAAAACGAATATTTAATTCATACTTCATGTTGCTGGTTTTTAAAATTGCTATTACGCTTACCGTGCAATAAATGAATAAACATAAAAAACCGGGTTTTTTTTTACGTAAAACTATGTAAATAATTTAAAAAAATAATGCATTGTGTTTTTATTTAGAAAAAACACAATGTATTATTTTACCCATTTTCCATAACATATATTCAAAACCACATAGCATATTTTTATAACAATATTTATTAGCTAATAAATGCGAATATGAAGAAATAAAAATAAGAAATATAGTTATAAAAATCTAGAAAATTTAAAGGAGAAAATAATTGTGGCTTAATTTTTCACAACAGAAACTATGCATATAATTTAATTTTTATTTTTCTAAAATGTATTTTCCCCCCAATTTTCCATGTCGATTTTAATTAAATCATATCTAATATTCATATTCAAAGTCATATAATATATTTAAAAAAAAAACTCATTTATTAACTACGCAACATGAATATGAAAAAAAAAATCAATTCGCTTTTTTATTTGCTTCATACATTAATCATTATTTTTACAAAAATAATAAAAACTAGTTTAATTTTACGCTTAATTTTCACAACGCAATTAAAATATTGAAAAAAAAATAGATGCTAAGAGCTATTGTTATTTTTTTTAAAATTTAATAGCAATATGATTCATATCTTATGCATTAATCTGTTAAATCATAAAGTATATTTTTAGAACCTCATTTATTAGCTAATCGATGTGAAAATGAAAGGAAAAAAAACATATTTTAATGCTTGTAATTTTTCAAAAATATTAATCATACTTTGAAAAATTTAATAAATATAAGATTATAATTAATAAATATTTTTATATAAAACTATGTAACACACAAAATAAATGCTTGGAATGTACTAAGAAACACAAGCAATTATAGTAATAATTACATTAAAATACGATCACACGCATGACTCTTAATATAATCTAATGGACAATCACTTGCTATTTGACTTTCATTAACTGCGTTAAAATATTGTTAAATCCAATTAATATGTGAAAGAGGTATCCCGTTAGTTATTTATTCGCCAAACCAATTTTTAATGGAAAGTGTAATAAATTAAGTGCCAAACTGTGTCAAAGCCTTTTGTGTTTACGGCAACAGAGAAAACAAAAACAAAAAGAGAGACTAAAGCATGCCATATCGATTGGCGCATTGTCTTTGATATGATGGATCGGTTTTATGTTTATAAATCAACCACGGCGATCACGATGCGCATTTGTCATAGTTTGTCAAAAGCTTCCGATGTTTACCGGATTGTCAAAAGCTGATAATGCGCACGCAATAGCGAAAATTCTTTAACTTTGATACATTTTATGTATTAGTGTTTTATGGTTATCATAGATTTTAAAACAAAATATCGGGCAGTATAAAACAATAAGTCGCAGGTTTCTCTTAAATATAAATACTCTTCTGTAAAATTGGAAAAATGTCTTCATGACAAACAAGATTTTTTTTGAAGTAAATGAGTAATTTGTATAAATTATTCAAATTAATATGTTTTTATAATTATAAAGTGATCAGAAAAATAATACCATAATTATCAAAAATAAATTTTAAAATAATTTGAGAGAGACTGAAAATTTGCGTGTTTGGAACAGAAATATACAAGCAACAAAAACTTTTTAAGGCAAAATATATCACGCATTTAACTTACTGCACAAACTTAACAAAGGTATACTTTTCTTAAATTATAGTAATAATTTTGAGGTATAAATGATAAACATTGAATATGACTAGATATTTTAAACGCATTTAGCCGAAAGCGTTAAACGTGTATGTAAATAAATAAAACTACATGCTATAAAGTAAATAATAAAATCAATGAAAAAAATCTAAACATATCTTTGAGATATACATAAAACTCATATTCTTAACATTTAAGTCATATATGCTATAACAAATCAATGTAAACAAACATAAATTAGGTTCATAAAATACTCGTTTGTCTTGCAATATTAATTAGTTAATTCAATTTTTAAAATAAAGGCCAAAAATATATGAAGGTAATTAAACTTATGAAAATATAAGTAAAAGTCTATAAACTTTATTACTTTCAAGAAATAGTTTTAATAAATTATTTTAATCATGGACACAAATTTCCTTAAATTTGTTTAAATAAACATTCTATTCATATATATTTTTTATTTTATTGAATGTTACTATAATCAAACTATTCGCATGAAATTAGTTATTGCTGATTAACGTTTTGCAATCGGTCTTTAACTTACCGGTTTAAATTTCTCAAGAGTTTCTGTTTATAGAGAGAGTAGTTATAAACAATAAAAAATAAAATTATCCTCATTATGGCTGTTGCACTATAGATAAATGATTGATTTTATACTTTCATTAACATGTGATAGACTAATTAAGTACTAAGGAATATATCTGTACACCATACCATTCATCGGCAATCGACGATTCATTTTGTTACAAAACATAGAAAGAAGTCTGTATCTGAAAGCACAACTACATTCTATTCGTTACTCGAATTTGTGGGAAGGTCAAAAAAGAAAAAGAATATAGATACGCAACGCTAATGGAACTTTATCACTTGCACTGCAGCTACTGATACTTGAAGTATGTATCTTATGCGGGACTACCTTCAAGTGCACCGGTATCAAGCCTTGATATCATGGACTACAGCGTCTCCGTGGGCGTATCTGGAACTTCAGATTCATCATCTCCTTCAACATCGTCATCCGCCACTTCAACCAAACCCTCCATACGATAACAGGAGGATTCGAAATGTTTATTGAGGTAAGATTTGAGAGCAAACGACTTGTTGCACTTGTGGCACCGATAGTGCTTGAAAGAAGAGTGCGTCTGCATGTGCGCACGCAAGTTAGATCTGTCCGCGAAGGCCTTACCACAGTGGGCACATCCAAAAGGTTTTTCACCAGTATGTGACCGCATATGCCCCTGTAATAGCCAAGGCCTAGAGAATGCTTTCCCACATACGTTGCACTTATGGCTCAGCGAGTGAGTGAGCACATGCATGGATAATGCAGGCATGCTGACGTACACTTTGCCGCAAGTTGGGCACTTCTTGGCTAATTGCGAGTCCGGGCTTCTGTGCGTCTGCTTATGTCTAGAAAGATTGGAAGATGTAGCGTACTGCTTGCCACATTCGGAGCACGTATAGCGAGATCTGTCTCTTCTGGGAGCAGCAGGGTCTTTTCTCCTGCGTGCCCTCCCGTCACCTATAACTAGGAAGGAAGTAGCTTCACCTCTACCTCCGGAACAGGAAGAATTGGAAACATGGGAGCCACAGCCTGTACTGTTGTTGGACTCGTCGGAAGAACTCGTGGAAGATTCGCCACCAGAAGCATTGCTCTGTTTTTTGAAGGAATCCGAAGAGCAGCTACCTTCTTGATCTTCTTCGTCATCTTCGTCGAAGGCGATCCATGGTGTGTCAGTCTTCGGGTGATGATGATGAAAGTGATGATGGTTACAGGTATCGACAACTGCTGTTGTATCTGGAGCTGGGTCTGTTATGTAACCATCTGTTGTGTGTACGTCGTAAATGTATCCTGTAAAGTAAAAAGTATATATTTTATCATCGTTTCGAAAAAAAATTGTAGAAAGTAAAACGATAATCACTATTATTGAGATATCATATTACAGAAAGCCAAAATAATAATTAAAAAATACATAACACTGAGATAATTGAATGTAAAATAAGAGTCAAAACCGTCTAATCCACTGATAATAGAGCAACCAACAATAACTTTAAAAAATAGAATAAACACAAGATTAGATGTATTTTTTTCTTTCCGTACTTTCTATTCATTTTGAGTAAAATAAAGTTTTCTTAAATTTTCGGAAATTCTTTAATGCGACACTATAGGTTTTTGCAAATATATATCACCTTAAATCACCAGCTTTTCAAAAACATAGGAAATATTCTTTTATATATGTCTAAGACTTTTGCACAATTATTTCAAAACTGGGTTATAATCTTTTGCTAAAATATTTTATACTTTGGTGTTAATAAAATAGCGTCATTATCAATATTTGGAGTAAAATGCTTTGCTTAGATAAAATATGGAATTATTCTTATTTATCTGTTTAATTTTTGAGTCTCGGTAATTTTTAAAACATAATTATAAGCATAATTATTTGTCCCAGTCTTAAACTATTAAAATTTAAATACTGCTTGTTATGTATTTTAAAATTTATTTTTTAGAATTACAAACATTACAATACAACAAAAGGAACTGCTAGATAATTTTTTTGCTTTATTAAAACTTATTTCCAGTTAAAAAATACAAAACTATACATATTTTTTACTGCATTTTTTATATTATTAATTACTTTATTCTGTTTCTAAAGAAATTTCTCAAAGTAAAGCGAAACATTTATACTATCCGAAATGAAAGAAATTAAATATTAATATGCAAAAGGTTGAACAAAAAAATTGATTAATGTATCATCTTCGAGAAAAAGTGTGCGACTTATTGGGTATTGCTGTTCGAATAGAGTGGGGGGAAAAAGAATAGCATGTATTCTTGGAAAAAATCATTAACTTTTCTACCCGAAGAATCGATTTCCTCCAATCTTTCCACTTCTATTTTTTTTCTACAATCAGATTAATTTCTTTATTTCGATTTCACTTCGTTGGTGGGGCAAGGTAAAGGAAAGAGAAACTAAGCAAAAATTAAGCAGAGCCAGCTCGTTTACTCATCGGCACCGTTTCCTCCGTCATCATTTTCTTTTTTCGCCAAGTAAACCCGCCAATACTTTTTTTTTTTTTTTTTTGCAAACGATTTTCCGTTCTTCATTTTTCTCAAAAACGAAGAAGTAAGAAGTGTTATCATTTTAAAAAATCTCCGTTTATTAGATTGCAAGGAGTCTTCAATTGAAAATCGTTATGAATGTCATTAGTGGAGAGAAAAATTGGATTTTTTTTTCTACTCCACCCAACTTCTAAGCCTGTTGATGCAGAATCTAGAAACTGTTGCCATTTCCAGAAGTTGATATTTCATTTTTTTTTTATCGTCTGCACCATTCTTGTGAGAATGATTCGCCTTATTGCATTCTATTCTTAAAATATTCTGTATAATTTTTTCCCTCTAAATTTCTAAGTATTCTTTTTTTTTTTTTTTTTTNTTTTTTTTTTTGATCGTTTGTCTTTTATCTTTCATTTTTCATGAACATTCCTTTCTCGAACAATTTTTTTTCCCTAGCTCTACTTAATCACATCTGCTGACGATTTTCATTTGCGACGCTAGCAGTTTAACGAGCATCAGGAAGAGAAGAAAAAGATTTTTAAAAAAAATTGCAAAAAAGTATATTCTTTTCTTTTTTGAATACAAATAGAAAACAATACAATCTCTCGCGTTCTCTCTCTCTTATTTCTGTCGCACATGTTCAAAAAGAATATAAAAAAAGGGGTAAAAAAATATTGACAGAATGGATGCAAAACCCAGTTAAAGTCGAATGTTTTCATTGGGCTCGTGCAAATATTTGGAAAGTGGTTGGCTGTCTTTTATATGAGAAGAGGTGTAAAAACAGAAGGAAATGAATGGATGAAATGGCATTCCAAATTTACGAGCGCCGAATAAATAAAGAAAAAAAATAATTTTCAAGTGGAAATAAAGCCAATTTTTATAAGAAGACGTCGTGTTTTCCCATCTTACGCTTTTATTATTTTTATTTTTTTAATACTGGGCTCCAAGCTCTCCATTTATTAAAATAGAACACTATTTTCCAAGAGATTGCAAAAACTTAAAAAAAAAAGAAGAAAGAAAGATTTTTGCCGGAAACATTTAAAAAAAAAAGACTTAAAAAAATTAAATAGTTGTTTTAGAATAAATGAAAATAGTAAATTGTATCAAAATAATTGAAAGACGGAAATTTTAAACATATTTTTCATTTATATTTGATGCAGTTATCAGCAAGTAGAAAATTTGCTAACATTAAAAACAAATTGATTTTTTAAGCATTGATCGTTAAATAAAACAAAATAATTATCATTATGCTGGGAAACTGGAGCAATTTGCTGTTTGTCAAGATTGTTGGAATATACATTTTGGCTCAATGAAAATTCTCCAACTCCAACTAAGCTCCAAGATTCAAATTTCTAGCTAAACCAACGGTTCTCTGTGGTTTAATTATTTCTCTATAATTTAGATAAGATAAGTATCTGATCTTAAAGGTTTGCAAAACCCGGGTGTTCGGGACTCTGCATAAACTTAGTTACCTGACCGGTTCCTGGTTCAAAGTCATATTTTGATTTATTTACAGGTCATATATAATAACATTTATGCAATTCAATGTGGAAAATGTATAATTTTCTATTTAAGAAAACCATTTTACAAAATGAGGCTTCAAGAAAATCTTTATTGCACTCCTATATAAATAAAAAACTGCTTTATTTTTAGATTTTTTAAAACTTAATTATAAAAAGCATCCAAATTAAATATTTTGCAATTTTAAATTTTATAACTATCGTTGAACAGTCGACCCAATTTCGGGTTTACAACTACTAACATTCAACTCCATAGCCTTGTAATTTTGAACCCAATCCAGAAGATAAGGGAACTTCTGCATCAAGTATTGGGAGAATTTTGACTTCATGGAGGAGAGAAAAACTACAAAACCACATACTGTTTGCCTGACGGAAAGAGGACTTTAACTCAGGGTCCATTCACCCTTGACGATAGTTTAAGTCAGTACTGAGGCCGGTGCGAGCTGGGTGCGGAATTCGTACCGACAAGCCATCAGTGGATTTTGAATCCGGTTCATCTCATTGGAAGGCGTAAGCTCTATCACATGATATCCAGTACCAGATAGAATTTTAACTGGCACTGGATATCTGGTTAAATTACCCGGGTTAGGGTTCCTAGTACAGATTCTTGATACTGAGAACCGCGGTATCAGGTAGGAAAATTATTTATCGGTCCGGGTAAGGTATGACCGAGTGCGCTGAGAACTGGATAATTGCCGCTTACCTGATACATCCCTAGTTTAGATGTCGATTTTTTCGCGTTTTAAGAAAACAGGATAATACTGCCCCAAATGGATTTAAAGTATATTATATTCAGGTGGCTTTGAAACGTAAAAATATTAAAACGGATTCATAAATTTTCAGATATTTTATTTATTTTTCGTTAATATTAAAACTAGTTTCATTTTAATTTACTTTAAAGAAAAAACACGTGTACAAACATATTGGATTCCAAGCACATTAACGACTTCAACTCTCCAGAATTGAAAGGGTTGAGGTAATATAAAGATAAGCCACATTTTATTCAGAGTCGATGGTTTTAATTCTAACTGCTTATTAGCATTGTTTCTAGATAAGTACTTTACATATTTCATGCGTATCCTATTAACAAAGCAAGATAAACATTTAAAACATCGCATTGTGGCTTATCGTTTTATTGTCACAAGTTTTTGAGATTAAAATTTTAAATGATTTTAAATTGCTTCGATTGAGTTGGATATAATTTAAATAATGAAAATAAATTATAATATTTAACTAGCGAGGATTTAAGTATGTAGTATATAGAGTTAATATCACTATTATATTTGTATTTTTGTGTATATCTTACTCAGTGAATAGTTACTAGATATTTTATCCACAAAGTTTAATAAAGTTTAAAAAAAATAATCACCATATAACACTGAAATTTTTTTTATTGCTTTACTTGGTTAGCAAACCAATACCTGGTCACAATACTATAATTTAGAAAGAAAAATTCTATCGAGGTTCAGGTAGTTTTAGGTAGTCAATATTCAATAAATAGGTTCTTTTACTTATTTTCTTTAACTCTAAGTAAAGGGAGAAATAATTATGAAAAAATAACAAGTCTCATATTTCCTATTCAATTTAAGAATGTGTTTTTATGTGCTTTTGTTTTTTCAAAATGAAAAAGAAAAGTGAAATCTTTTTTAAATTTTAAAGTACGGATTTAGAATTTTTAAACATTTCTGATATCATATCTATATGTTAGAGTTTTTATTTTTATTTCTAATGTCTACATTTTCGTAATATCAGAAAAAATACTATCTCCTCCTGTATTGCTGGAGCATTATTTACGTCTATGTTTTTAATTTAGTTCACAAATATTGCATACAACACTAAGATTTTCATACTGTAAGATTTTTTTAAAAATTTTTAAACTTAATTTTTTCTTAATTTTACACATGGCTTATCATACTTTCATAGTAGTTTCTTAATGATATACACATAACAACTTTCCAACCAACTCAATATTTTATAACTAGGGCTGAAAATCCCCCTCATCTTTATTGTAGTTTACGACCTTCAATGTCTAACTCCGTATTCTTGTAATTTTGCGCCTAATCGAGAAAACTGTGGAACTCCTGGTTCAAGCATTAGGACAAACTTACTTTGGAGGATTTTTTAATGGGATTAACCAACCTCAACGTTACGTTAAGGAGAAAAGCCCGAAAACCAACGAGGCTTAATCCGATGGCGGAAAATTCTTACCCTTGGTTCGTCGACTACTGAGGATAGTTAACACTAGCATTGTGGTTGAGACAAACCGGGAGAAGAATTCGCATATCGGCCAACCATTCCTGAGATTTGAACCTGTGATGGGCTGATGCTCTTATTTCTGCATCATTTTCTCTACTAGTGCGCGAATAAGTACTGTTGAATTTGTGCTACTTACGGCATTGCATAAGTTGTCTTAATATGCTATTCTTGAAATAATGATGAAAAAGAAAGAAAAATTTAAAATAAATCACTAAGTCTTAAAGCTTTTAAAAATATAACGAGCATTTAGCCATTAGAAACTGGTAAATAGATAAGTCCATCGCCATAAGAAGTAAATAATGGCTTTTAACGAACGAAAAGAACAATTTTAATGGATTAAAATAATGCATTCATGTTTCCAAAGCAGCCAATTGCATTTTATTTCCACCTTGTACATTAATAACAAAGAAATAAATGGAAGATATTTCGAACAGCAAAGCTTCCACAAGCACTACTTGTACTACTTGTTCGAAAATCTAGGTACTCCACTTCATTAGAACTCTTTCTAGATACGCAGACGATACTCAGGATTCGTTAGGCGAAACTTTAAAAGGGAGTCCTTAATCAAAACGAGCGACTGCCTTTTCCAGACCTTCGAACTAATCCGAAACGTACAGTCCGATGAGCGAACCAATCAGAATCGGGAGTCCATGAAGAATCGTCCTTCACTTAAAGGAATGAATTAATCCGAGTCAGCATGGTTGTGTGTGAGAGTGAGTGTATAGAAATGAATAAATTCTGGAATTGATTTCCACTTCCGACACATGTTTGGTGCCTGCAACCAGCGAGATAACGGAATTTCTTAAACCACTCGCTTTAGAAATCGATTTCTCTTACCAAAGGGAAAGCACTTTCAAGTCAAGGAATTACTTTTCAATATTTCTCAAACACTGAAATTCGGAACAAGAATGTTGTTTTTTTCAATAAGACTTTGTTGTTCTTACCATTCGAAATTCGTTTCAATAAGAAGAAGAAAAAAAATCATTCATATAAAAAAAAAATTTTGCTTTTAAAAAAAATACTTTACTTGATAGCTTTCTAAATATTTGTTTTTTTCTTCTTTCTAGCGTTTCTTTTAATTCATTTTTTTAGTTATTTTAATTGAATCCGGAGACAATGTATACACAAGGATCATAAAATTCCGCCTTAACCGACTGTAATTCAAAATTATGGTAAAAACCAGTTAGAATACAGCTTCATATCATTTTTACGAAGGCAGAATTTTAATTTCGTGCAGTTTCACGTTTTACGAGATAATTTTATAATGAAAAAAATATCTAATTAACGAAATCCCTGTTTAAGCAAAATCTGTTTAAGTGGAATATTGGAGGGGGTCGATTTAGATAGTTGATAGATTTTGATAGGTAGTCACCTAATAGGAGGGATGAGTCATTGTTTTTCCTTTGTATCATTTCTTAGATCATGTTATTCTTAAGTATGTCATGTTTTTCATGTATTTATTATTTGTTTTGTTACCAGTTAAAATGGAGATGAATGTGTTAAAAAATTCTAACTTGACATTAAAGTTTTATTTCCTTTACTATATTAAGAAATCCTCTTCTACATTACGTTAATTGCCTGAATGAATTAAAATTTGTAATACAAAGTTAAATTTCAATTGAATTGTTTATTGGATTGCTATTACTAACTGTTGTTAAAACTAAAGTTAATTGCCTGAATGAATAAAAAATTGTAATACAAAATTAATTTTCAATTGCATTGTTTATTGGATTGTTATTACTAATTGTTGTTAAACCTAACGTTAATTGCCTGAATGAATGAAAAATTGCAATACAAAATTAATTGTCAGTTGAATTGTTTATTTCATTGTTATTACTAATTGTTGTTAAACCAAATGTCACTTAGAATATACGGTTAATATCATGTTAGCGATGTAGTCCAATCATTTATGGTAAATAATTTCTTAAAACATCAACACGCAAGAGCATGTTTGTTATTAGAAACCTTAGCATCGTAATAATATAATTATTTTAAAATATAAATTGTCATCTATGTTGCTGCAAACATATTTGTTGCAAAAGCCCTTTATATTTTCCCGTATGGTTTAATAACAAAGGCGTTTATGTTAGGTTTGAATACCATTTAACCGATTCAGTAAAATTCTAATCGATATTATATTATGAAAAATTTTATATTTTTCATCAATCTATGAAGGGTTCGAAATAGCATTCAATAACTTTTCGAATTTGACTTATTTCAAGGTTTAGAGATAGAAGGATGGTCAAGATAGAAGGATGGTCAGGTTACAAAACTTTTGCTCTCTTTAATTATAAAAGATAAATTCGATTCTTGATAATAGGGGCTAACCAACTTACCAGAGTGGTCAACTTGTTTCGTTATCAAATTAAATTTTTCATCAAGTATAAAACTTAAATTTTAAATATTTTATAATTTAATCTAGTTTAAATGATAGAAAAATTGTAAGCAAAGATTAGAAAGCAAAAATTGGAAATAAAAATGAATTTAATGAATTTTTTAAGAAATCTAAACAAGTGTAGTTGTTATCTTGCATAAAGAAGTATTGTCGGAATTAATTTTATAATAATTATTATCACTAATTTATTACCAATTTTACTATTATAAAGTACTTTTAAAATAACATAACCATAATTGTATATCATTGTATTATACTACGGATCAGATATTGTACTAGCTTCACATAGTACTACAATACAAACAGAAAACTAATTTTCCAAAACAAATGCTGTTCAGTATAAATACGAAGACAATTCTTAGAAGGTATTCGAAAGGTTTTTATCAATAAATAATTCTTAATACTAAGGGTATCTTTACATACCTAATCATAATATTCTAAGTTAAATATAATTTGGAAAATTAACTTAAAGGATTTTAAAACGTAACTTTTTTATTTTAAACTACTACATTTTTATTTTTAAATTAATAATTAATTTTATAAAATTTAGAGAAGAATAGATTTTACTAAGTTGATTTTAAAGCTGTTTTAAATAATTGAACTGAAAATTGCGTTCAAACCGACAAGTTTTATTTTAAAAATAAAACATTTTAACTTTGAAATATAAATGTCAAAGCTAAATTTTTTTTACCCCATATTTCGATATATTTAGTGAATTTGCTTAGAATTTACTTATACTCTAAATTTAGGGCGAAAAATTAAATTTAATTTTATTGTTAAAAAATCAAGAAAAAAATTATTTTAGAGAAATGATTTAAAGACAAAATTACTATCTAAAATTATAGAAAACACACTGTCCTTTAAAAAGTTACTATAAAGATTTTAAAATTTGAAAATTTTTAACGATATTAAAACTTTAGAATTAATACATTGATACATAACATTCGCTATTATTTATATAATTCTACCTTTAAACAGAATGTTGCGTAAGCTAAAAACATTGTGAGTATAAATAGTTCATTTAATCATGAATGTATAAATTTATCTACATATAAGGTATACATATTTATTTAGGAAAATCAGGACATCATAAATAAAAACTCAAAACAAATTTTTATAAGTTACATAGATTTTTTTTAAATACAAATAATTAGGCAAATAGTTATTTGCGGAAAAAAAATTAATATGAAAATGTTTTACTTTTTTGCACTATATTAAATTTATTTTCTTAAAATTTGAACTATTATTATAAATCCTCGTTAAAAAAATATAATCGACAATTTTAGTTTCTTCCATTTTGCCCAGTTTTTTCCATTTCTTCTAGCTTTTTCTAGTGCTCTGAAAGAAATAGTTTCTTCCAAACCCTGAAGTGAATATTAAATTTTATATTAAATTATATAAAATTTAATATTAAATTTTATTTTAAAATGTAGATCTAAGTAAGGAGATAAAGATTTTTATTTTATAACCGTCGGTGAACAGCTTACCCAAATTTGAGTTTGCGCCAACCAATTTTCAACTCCGCGGGCCTTGTAATTTTGAACCCAATCCTAAAGCCGGGGAACTCCTGGATCAAGTATTGGGAGATATTAGCCATCGTGGAGGACTTTTTAAATGGAACTAACACGCATTTGAGTTACACGGAGAGAAAAAGTAGTAGATTTAACAACTACAAAAAAAGTTAGAAAAAGACTTTAAAAATTATAAACATCATACTTGTTACTTTAAACATTAGAAAAAGAATAAATACTGAAAAATTATTTTAAGTACCAACTTTAAACCTAGTAAACTAGTAAAATTACACAATACTAGGAAATATTTATTTTGAGTCTAACATATTTTCATTTAATTTATATATATGACATTTGCAAAATTGCTAGTAGAGAACCATAGGATATGTTTTTTCAACACAAGAAATTGCTAATAATAACATACAATACATTAGAAATTAAATCTTTATAGTTGTAAATGTATTGTTTAAGTATACAATAAGTGTACTTAAAGTATGTAAGCAGAAAAAACATTGAAAAGTATTTTCTTCTATATTCTCTATTCACATTTATGAAACTATGAAGGTTTAAAACAAATAAAAATTTTATTGAGTTAAAATTATAACGTTTAATTACAACGTTTTCTTATTAAAATTATTTCTGATTGAATTTTTAATTTTTTCATTTTTAAAAGGATATGTTAAATATAAACCTTTATATAAAAACTTTTATATAAAGCTTTATACTACAAACAGTTTTATATTTTATACAAACCTTGATATTTCATTTTATTCTTTTTAAATTTCAAAATAATCTATCTACATGTATGCATAATAGTCTGCTTTTAATCTTTTGAAACTTAATATTTAAAAAGATTAAATTTTATTTCAAATTTTAATGAAACTTATCCTTCTCAATTGTAAATAACAGAAATATAACAAATAACTATATTAATCCCATTTATGTCGAGAATTATAAAAAAAAAAATTATTATTTTAAATTCTGTTTAAATCCTTACATTTTACTATAATTAGTATGATTTATTTCAGAAGTTAATTAGGTTTGAAGGCACATCATAAAATCGAGTATACTTCTACAATAAAATATTTTCATCCGAAAATTATGACAAAAAGTCTGTACTCAAAACTGTATAAAACTTCTAAGAATTCATTCGTTTCTTATTCATTTCTTAACCAATTTCATCTTTTAGATCTCCAAATCCCACGAAATCCTTTTGAAGAGAAGAAGAAAGAAAAAAACACCGTAAAAAAGAGAAGAAAAAGAATTCTACATAAGTTATTTAATATTTTTCATTCCACCGCTTTGTCAAAAGAAACAGGAACACTAATAATACTAACTGTAACTCTTACCGTGCTTTTTCAGTTTCCGTTCTAATTGGTCCCTTTGAGCAGAAGGATTTGGCATTCTCACGTGCAATTTATGCAAATGGCGGAGATTTTACGACGAATTGGACATGAAGTAAGAAACTGCGGTGTAGCTTAAGCTTTTTTTCTCCCTTAAAATCAGTTGTACTTTATTTATTGAATTTTTAATTAGTTTTAGGTTGTTGCAGAAAGAAAATATTTGTTCGAATTAATCTGCAACGAGTAGAAAAATGTCATGTAGGATGCTATTATTTCATTTTATTCAAGTTATAATCGGTCAAAAAATATTTTATTTTATTAGCAATATTAAATTATTTTTCATCGAGTAGAAAAATGTCATAAATGATGTTATTACTTTATTTTATTCAAGCTATAAAAATCTGTCAAAAATATTTAAGTTAGTTAGCAAAATTAATTTAGCTTTTATTATTTATTTGCACAGTATTATTGTTTCGTTTTATGTATACAGTATTGCTTAATTTTATGTATACAGTATTTTTTGTTTGATTATATGTATACAGTATTACTGTTATTACAGGTTCACTGTTAAGCTACTTGCATAATATCTACTGGGTTTGAACACATCTGGAAAAAGTAAAACTAGTACATTTTTGTTGCAAGAAAGTTGAACATTGCTTACATGTAGCATTCCTTTCAGAACTAAAATTTTAAATTAGCAGTATTCGGAACAAAATTTATTTACTTAGAGTTAATCTTATATCCTGGTAGTTGCTATACTAATAAGAAAACGTTTTTTACATCAATATTACGACACCTTTCAAAATTTTTAAAAGTGATTGTGAACATTAATTTAATTTTCTAAGGTTCGAGTTAAATCATCTCCCCGTGAGTGCTGGGCTTTACACTGTAAGAAATTCCAGATCAAATTACGGATAAAGTAATTACGGTACCCCAAGTACCGGTACTTTTCACCATAATTTAATAATGAATTTTTTATAGTGTAACTTTAACTTTCTGAAAATTTGAAAAAGAATCTGAAAGACGCACGCTTTTAAGTGGGTTACTTTCGTGCGAAACAAATAGATTTCATTATACCTTCTTACGATGTTATTTAAAGGTGAAACGATGCCTCGTGTAAAAAATATCGTATAAAATTGCCATTGTGATATGCTTAACATATTACTACCGAATAACACTGCACCAAACATAAACGATATTACCTGCCTGCTCGAAGTAAAAAAAATAATACACTGGTAAGAGATATAAGTTTAGAACAACATTAACTTCTACCTTCTACTTGTAAGAGGAATCTCTCTCTCTCTCTCTCTCTCTCTCTCTTTTTTTTTTNAACGAGAATGAAACATAAGTTTAAATTATTATTTAGATCTCTTTTATCCCTATTTATTATCTTTTATTTCCCAGATTATCTTTTTTATTTAGATGATTTATGATATTGATTAAGATTATTGAATTATTTAGAAAAAAAAATAATGTTTAAGAACTTTCCTGTTTTGTAAAAATACACATTTGGATGAAATTTTTAGATTGAGTAAATAAAAAAAAACCCGCTAATGTGTGAATACGTTATTAAGAAGTATATATAAAATAATTTTAGCACATGTATAGTAATTTGATTTCGTCTAAATTTTTTGAAACTTCTTATTAAAATCGGCATTTTAGATAAACAACCAGTATATTTTTTCAATTGATGATAAAAACTACTATCATTGTCACACATTATCGTTTTGTTTAATCTGGGTAAGTAATGCACCCAATATAGAATTCGAAATGTCCATCAATTTTGTATAACAACACCATTCTTCATTTTTGAAAGAACTTTGCCCATTCCGAATGGTGTTTTTCCATAACCCGATTACCCCTTCTCGATTGGATATGAATTGTAACAGTTTCTGCGAGAAAACCAATCTCTCTAAAACGCGAAAAATCATTCGATGGTTATAAAAAAATCGTTTTATTTGGAATCGAAATCCCCGAAACGCTACTCTAATAAGCTCAACAAGCGATCAGTCAACGCTATTGCTTCGATAAAGCTTCTTTTTTTAGATGATAACAAAGTCAAAATAAAAAATGGCTAACCCCCATGGATATATGCAGGAAAAGGAAATGTATATATAACCTCAAAATATATAAATCTCCAAAGTTGATGTACGGTACTTGTGAGAGAAATGGAACCCTCAATATATATTTATATTTGTTGCCATTTTTGTTGATTCACATTTCTTAGTAGAGAGTTTTCTATTACAGTTCTATATCTTAAATTTATCCGTTTCTTACTATCGTTTGCTTTTTTTTTTGTTCGAAAGTTATCCTTCTTCACTCCCTGCATACTATCTTCTTACACAGTGAAAAAAAAATTCGAATTCTAGCTCCATGAAAAACGTTTTTCTTTGGAAATCTGATCCGGAAAGAATAGAGAAAGAAAAAAAAACTACAGATAAATAAGGAGAAGTAGCAAAGGCTCCTGCAAAAATGTATATACAAAAAAAAAAGTTTACGAATTCAATCCCATTAGTTTGCAGTGGCAACAAGTTGGATTTGTATTCCCGCCTTTTTTGTTTCTCCTTTTTTTTGTTCTTTTTTTTATCCGCTTCTTTGGCGAGCAACACGGAAAGAACTCGCCAATCAATAGGCAAGGAGATACAAGTGGCTTTTTTTGTATTCTGCGCTAAAATATTGAGAAAGAAAAAAACTGACTGAAAAAGAAGAAGAAAAAAATACTTCAATTTCTGGTGACTGGGGATGAAGGGAAAAAATGAATGAAAACCAATTGTTTGTGCTCGCTTCTAGATATTTAGCGAGAGAAATCAGTCAGTGGGAGAAAGAAGGAAAAAAAAAACGACCAAAAGCGAAATTGGAAATCCAATATCAGGCCAAACAGCAAACTAAGTTTTAGGAATAAACAAAGTTAGTCTTCATCAATTGCTGATGGATTCCAGTTTCAAAAATAAGTGGAGTTAGGATACATACGAGTAGGAAGAAGAACCTTCAAGAAATCGATTTGGGGAAATTTGGCAAGGCGCTTTCGCAAATTGCTTGAAACACTTTTTCGAGCATTCCCAATATTCTTTTAACAGAAAACCCCGGCGTATAAGTAGACTCTGTTAACTCTTTCGATTTATGATATTTTTTCAAAGCCATTTTTCAAACTGGCGTGGAACTAATTGAGTAGCTTCCCCTTTTTTTACTTTTGTTTTGTTCCAGCCTTGCAACATATCATTTTACACTCAACAGTAGCAGGTCATTTACGCCCTTTTCCAATTTTTTTTCCAAGCTCCTCCCAAAAAAAAACCTTAAACATATTCTAGTGCCAAAAAGTAATTAAAAAAGAAAAAGCGTAATGCAAAATTTTCAAAACTAAGTTACTTTAATTTGTTAGTCAAAGAAGGTGCTAAATGGCATTTTAAATTTAGAAACATTCGCCTTAGAAATTATAGCTATAGCAGAAATACACTTATAAAAAAATATACATATATATTTTCTCGTTTAAAATTGTCTCATTTAAAGGCTTATAAAAAGTAAAGGGCGATCATGTTTTAAACTTAAAATAACGATTGTGCTTTTAAAAAATCAGTGATTACGAACTCTGGGTGGTATCATAGTTTTGATATCGTAAAAGAACGTGACAAAACTTTGATATTTAATAACAAATCGAAATATTTTGCAATAAATTTTTTTTAATTCTCTCAACGGAAAATGAATTTTCTTTTTAATCTTCTTAAATAAGAAATTGCCTTTGTCATAATTTCGAAAAAGAAACTTAATGAAACTAGCACTCTTACTATAATAACGTATTTCATAATTATCACGATATTATCATTACCAATAATAATAATATTACCATATTCGATATTTATTTTTTCAATAATAATTGAGATATTATCTTGTATTGTATATCGTATAATCTTTCAATTGTTTTTGTTATATCATCCAGTTGTTGTTGTTTGTTTAGGATTAGTATTGATGTGTTTCTTTATTTTGAAGAAACATGAAGAAAAAAATCTTATTATGAAGAAAAATACCATTTCCTTATTTAGCTACATTTAATATTAATAGTTGGTTCAAAAGATCTTTTTTTGAAAAACTGAAAATTCTAAATCTTTAATTAAAACAAATCATCTGATTTGATTTTGTTTTTATTATATATAATTAATTGAGCTATAAAATATGCGTAATAAATTTTAAATTAGTTTCAAGACTTCATTTTTTAATTACATTTTTGCAGATTTTTGAAATGAGAAAAAATAAATTCTATGTAATATTAACAACAGTTTTTTTTCAGCGTAATTTTGCTTTATGTTTCAGAATTTCTTAATTAAGTATACATTCCTATCTTTTTACGTTAAATCAGAAACTTCCCTGATTCCAGTTTAAATAAAGAAATAACAAAATAATTATAAATTGTATTTCTAGCATAATTACAATACATTAAAACTCAAAAGAATTATATTATTATTTACACAAGAAAATCCAAAACTGAAGAAAATCGGAAAATATATTTTTTTAACCAATATTAATCGTTAAAAATTATTGGTGAAAATTAATTCCATCATAGTGATATTTTTAACATTTAGAAGGAATATCCACGACTTAAATTGTAGAGGGCAAAACAGTGGTAATAGATATGCTTAACCTATAACATTATTATTTAATCATTCATTCAAATCACAGGAATTTTTTCCTTTAAAACTATTGGTGCCCGAGATGAATAGCTGTTTATGGCAGAAATTTAAAATAGAAATGTTGACAATTAGGGAATGACAATTTAGACATTTTAGGAATGACATTTCGATCTTGTTCTCACGAAGAATATGAATAATTTTTAAAATGTCAACAAATGTTGTTTATAGAACTTTTTTTTATGTTCAAAACTGTAAGAGAATGTAGGAACTTAAAAAAAATGGAAACACATTTTATTGCAAAGTAATAATAACATTAAATTAAAATAATGTTCCGTAGTCTCAATATCATCCTGATATGCTATCAATATGTTAAAGCCATTAAAATAAGCAAAATAACAGAGAATTAAAATGGTAGTAACATCATCTGCAAATTGCAGCATTAGTGTCAAATTCTGCAACGCACAAACTTAGTCATTCTCAAGTCAAATTCTGTAGTTCTTAAGCTCTGTCATTTTCGAGTTAAACTCTGTTACCCTAGTGTCAAATTCTGTTTCCAGTTGCTTACACACTCACTTTTTTCCCTAGCCCTAATATTCGGTCGCAAATGGCGATCTACAGAATGGAAATTCGTCGCCCTGTCCCAATGCGTCAATACTTTTACATTGAATATTTTTTATCATTAAAAATTCAAAAGAAGGAACTGTTCATGTCTCACGGCAGAAATTTTATATGTTATCTTGTTTGATAGTTTATATTATTTGTATATTACACCTGGTTAATCATCACAGTGCATAGCTATCACACTGAATTGCCAGCGTATATATTGTAGACTAGCTGGAGATTTATAATCAATCTAATATTTTCTATTATTCAAACCATTTAGTATCATAGCGTGTTCTGCCTTAAGACAAACAGAAGAAGACGTGTCCACGACACATAACTTGTTTATTGGCAAAAACTTTAGTGCCACCGTCATTAAAACTTTTCTATTACAGAGATTTAAAGTGAATTTAAAAGAAAAAAGCTCCCACTACTTAGAATTTTTTGGATTGCAAGAAACTGCGTAAACAGAAATGGTTATTTGATTGTCATTTACATAATTGTCATTTTAATTATTCGATATTTTACAGTATAGATTGCATTGGATTTAATGTAAGGTATAATGACACAAGATTCAAAAAGACAATCAAACGTTTTAAAACAAATCTTAAGTAAAATGCGTACTAATGCGGTACTTGGGAAAACATACCATGCGAAGAATTAAGAAAAACAAAGTGACAATGACACATAATTAATGTGTTAGCAATTATAATTTTCCCAATAATTCTAGTCTAATAGTTATATAGCTCTATACTTTTTTTTAACTCATAAGAACAATAAATGAAATATTTGTAATTCCATAGGGGGACCATAAATATAAAATATCGTGGAGAAATGTAGTCCAACGTGATAAAATATCGTTTTTTATATATTTCAAGAAATTGTTACTATCTCAATTCTTCTTCTTAAAAACAATGACGACATTAGAACTTTCGGGTATACAAGAAACGTTGTGATGAATGACATTTCTTTTTGCAGAAGTTCTATCCAGTCTACTGACTTCCTTCCGGAAGGCTGATTGAACAAAGTAATTGCTTTGGGGGCTATCTTTGTCTGTATTCCTTAGAAAGTACCCCCTTCCCAGACAAATAAATCCTCCAGTAACATAGAGACTGAATGATAATCATAATAAAAGACAGAAAAGACGAAGTATGGAAAATAAATAGCTCCAGCGTCGAGTGCAGAAGTCCGTGAACAAGCATAGCTTCGCTGCTCAGATCCGCGGAACGATACCAGTTAATCACTAGGAATGATAAATCCGACGCGAGATGGCGCGTCCTATTAAAAGTGCTTCGAAAACGCCCGGATTTAAAATCGCATCGCTTGCTTTTTTACGAGAATGATTTAAAATTTGTCTTTATTTTTGTTTTAGGTGGTAGCTAATGTATAAAAGTGCATGTTTTGAAAGATAATAAACTGTAAAAAATGAAATAACGTTTCTGGTATTGGTTCAAACAAAACGATATTTTTAAGTTTTTGAAAGTAATTATTGCAAACGATTTGTTTGGAACATAATAAATCCTGAAAGAATTTTTTTTTAAGAATAACTTAGAATTGTAATTACATTGAGGATATTAATCTAACTTTTTTTTATTTTGAAAACTTTTATAAGTGTTACTGTAAGAGAAATAAATAAAGATTATATATTTTTGTTTCTCTAAATGTTTTTTTAAGTAGTTATCTTTCAGGAAAAATTTTGTTCAAAATCTTGCAATTTGCTAATTATTTATTGCTTTAAAAATCCAGTAATAAATATGGTATACCGACTAAATTTGAGTTTTTCTCGAATAATATGGTAAAAAGGCAAAAGGCATATGTTTTAGTTTTTTCTTTCAAATTCTTTTTACTTTCAGTTTAAATCTGTTATAAAATGGTTTTCTTCTCAATGTAAATCAACCAACAATAAAAAAACTGTTAAAACAAGGTCTATTTGTTATTGTTCAATTTTTAAAACTAATTTCTTTTGATACGAAAGTGAGTCAAATGATGGAGAGGCAGCCCAACCTACACAATAATGGTTTGGTCCATTATGTGTGACACAGGCACACAGCATCTCTCACGAAAATAGGTGTGAGGATAAAAGTTCTTTAATACTCTTGCACATTGGGTTGAACACCGTTGTTTGACAAAATGCGCACTCCAACCTACACAATAATGGTTTGGTCCATTACGTGCGACGCAGACACACAGCATCTCTCATGGAAATAGGTGTGAGGATAAAAGTTCTTTAATACTCTTGCACATTGAGTTGAACACCGTTGTTTGACAATATGGGCACTCCAAAAGATGAACAGCCTGATGTGGTCAGATTTCGTTTCGATCATCAGGGGCATTACTGATTGAATTCGGTAAACCTGAAGAGACTATCAATTGCGTCTGATATTGATAAACGTTGGATTGGCAGTGAGTTGCAATCAAGAACAAATGATCAGAAAAAAATTAACGAATTTTGATGTCTTTCTTACATGTTTCTTTCAAGTTTCTTTCAACATATTTTCCGTCAATTAAAAGAAGAAGAAAAAAACAGTTGAAAGGTACCAGATTCGTGTCGTACGATGACGTGAAGGAGTGAGTTACTTTTTTGAAGCAGCATACCTAGGGATTTGTGAGAAGGGATTCCTGCAACTTATTAGTTCAGTGGAACAAATGTCTAAATCTATATGGAGATTATTTTTTATCTAAAGTACATCATATGCATTGGCTTTCTTTCATTCACTCTCCTTTGTTAGTAAACATTTTTTGAAGTATTGGTAGCTATATTAGACCAAATCAAAATTTAAGAAAATATCGAACAGGTAATGTAGTAGTAGCAGCATTCTTTGATTTATCTGCTGCTACACACTGTCAAAAACATTGATTCTACGTTGAATCATAATGTCGTAAAAATTTGCCGAAAACTTTAATTGGCTGTTAAATTAAACCATGTTTCTTTTCTATTAAACCATAGCTTTGCATTATCAAATTTATGAGGGATTAATATGCAAGATATTATGGTTCACTGTTATTGCCCCATTAAGGTATTACGGTTCGGCGCACTTCAATGTTACTATAAATATGTTGTAGTCCAGGGCATGAAATTTCCTGACTCCAGCTCACCATTGGTGATCAAGTATTTAATAAGTAGGCGAGTAAATTTCATCGTTAAAAATGTTATGTTCTAAATTAACTTTATATGTTCAGATTATCGCACTTTAATACAGAACAAAATGTAACAAAACATTATTAGTTACCCATCTACCCCCGGAGAAATCATTGCTTTCTTGAAACATTGAAATCTTAAGACAGCCTTATTTTGATTAATATTGCTGACATAACTATGTTTCGCGCTTTAAGTTTCCACATTCTTTATAGTTTCCGCAACCAAAAAGTATTTTGTACTATATCAATTAGGATTTCAAAAATTATTCGTATTTTTCATGAATAGTGGCGATCAAAAATATTAGTCTAGCTAGTATATTTAACTAAAATTTCATGTCCTAGTTTAATCCGTGTTAAAAGTTAGATCCATAGTGCTTTTTATCTGCTGTCATAGTTTATCAAGAAATGTTCAGCGCTTATCTACCTTGCATTATCCATATCTCTCTAGTCATATTTATCCAGCCATTTTAACAATTTTTTGCTACTATAATGGAATTATACATACAGTGTGGGGAATTAGTAAGCTACCACAGCGTCCTCTGTATATATACTAGTACAGAAACACATTGAAGGTGTTGAAAAATTCAAGGTGTTTGTTTATCAACTTTAATAACTGTTTGTTATCATCTTTAAAACAAGGTACACAAAAATATTTTTTTTAATTTTCTTTTAAAAAAAACTGATTAAAAAAAATTGATTGAAAAAAAGCCATTGAAGATTTTCAAAAGTTATTCTATCGGGGAAAACGTTTTTCTAAATTTTTAAGCAAACAACACCATAAAGGCGTCACCTAAATTTATTATTCATTTGGAGGAGTGAGTTTTTTTTATTATTTTTATTTATTTCATTGTCTCGTTTTGCAAAATTTATTCGATAACGATTGTCGCATTTCACTTGGCAGACGATAAATTTGCTCATTCCCCATTCCGCTTTTCTGGAAGTTCAATTTTAGAAAAAGTAGTTTGTCTTTTTCCCTTTGGCATCGCAGCTAGAGAAATGACTTTGATGCAGCCGTCAAGGCAAAATGGGGGAGAAGAAAAGAAAGTGTTCTTTTTTCCCTTTTCTTTTCAGTAATAGCCTTCGGAAACAAAGCGATGGACCTAAGTAATGCCTCTAAGAACATTACGGAACGAATTTATTTCTTCTTTCGAAGGTACTGGATGTCCACGATACCGCAATTTAGTAGTAGCCGCCCCCTCACGTCTACCCCCTAGTTCTTCCATTTACTCAACCAGTGAACCTTTGTGATTGCGAATGTATCGAACTAAAAAATTTGGAGGAAGACGGTTTAGTCTCTTCTAAATTGCATAGATTCTAAGCTTTGAAAGTCAGACATTTGTGTTCACGTTTCATTGAGTGAGCATTCGAAAAAAAACTTAAAGTTCTTAAAAAACTTTTAGTTTTTTTCAACAACCTATTAAGTATTCATTTGTTTTTGTTAATTTCATTTGTTTTTGTTAAATTTTTATTTTAGCATTAAAATTAAAAAAATTCTTTTTAAAATTTTATTTCATGCCTAGAATAGTTTGAAACTATTTATCTAGTTGAATATTAATGCATAATTGCAAACTTTTAAATATTTCTCGAAACATTTTTATGTTTAAAATGCTGGTAGAATTTATGCTTTCTATTTATAAATTTCGATTTATAAATTTAATTTAAAATGATTTTGATCCACAATATTATAAATAATTTAGCATAAATAAATGCATGGTAATTGAGCAATTGTGTGTTTCAACTATTACAAAATAAAAATTGCATTTTTTCCTATAATTTCAATTCACTTTTTATTCTACTACCACTTGGAGAAGATATTTTCATGAAGATATAAAAAAAATTGTCAGGTATGTTAATGCAAAATCATATATCAGTCAGAAAATAGTATAAAATAGAATCTTATGTTGACTTTCCTATTTTCTTGCTGAGAAAACACATGTTCCGCTCCTTTCTTGCTATATAAGATTATTAGTGTAAAGTATTCAGGTCATTTTATAAAAACTTAATAATTTAAGACTTTCGAATAAAAAAACTATATATTTTACGTACCGCCAAAAGATCATATGCAAAATGATATACCGAGATTAAAATATATTTTCTATAAAAAAAATGTTACAGGTGTTTTTATTTTTAAAGATGACACAAAAATTTATTTATATATTTCATTTCCCCTATTTAACTTATCGTTATAGTATGCTTATTAATAACTATCAGAAAACATTCACATGTGTTTTAGCGAGAGAACATACAACAATTAGCCACAATATTTTTGCAAAATAATTTCTGTTTTATTATTTCAATGTTGCATATTTTTAATGTTGTTTGTCAGTATTTATATACTGTGAAATAAATATTGGTGGTACAGTAACAATTTAATTATTTACCCATCTTCATACATTTTACTGTCTTACACTGAAGAAAAAAGTGTGATCCAAACAAACAGAATATGGAAACTTTACCATGTTTCTGACTCTATGGGAACACCAAAAAGTATGGTATTTTTACTGAAGCGTCTTGATAATGACTTCTGATACAAATGAAAATGCGTGGTAATAAAGACTGCGATTTTGAGGGTCAAAATTTTCGGTAAAACGCTACTGTATGAACAGAAAAACTACCAAGTGAATGATTTAAATATCGCATCATTTGGTTTTATTACCATGCTTTTTTTACCGTTTAAATGCGGTAATTTTGGAAGAATTTTTACTTTGTGTATATAATTAAACTTAAATTAATCATGTATATAAAAATGTTACTGTATATTCTGTCATTCGTAATACTATATTTTTTTTTATATTTATCAAAATTATGCAACACACATATTGAAACAAGATTTTGAATTTACAAAGAAGAGAGGATTAAAATAAAAAAACATTTATTTGGGGTCAATAATGTGAGATTCCACACAACATACGGCACCAAATTTACACACCGTTGTTTAGTAAGGTAATTTGTAGTTTATTTCTAGAATAAGTGTTGGTGTAATAATTTGAAATTTATGTTAATTTATTTATGTAAATAACATACTTAAATTATTATATTCCTATAATGAAATACCTGAGTTTGTTGTTAACTAAAAATTGGATTTTTGTTAAAAATATTCTCTGAATCTTTAAAGAGATATACGTTTTTATACTTTTAGTTGCACTGTAAAAAATTCCTGATCAAGTTACAGTTAAAAGTGTTGGCACTCAGGGTGCGGATTTTCTTTACCGGAAGCATGTCATGGAACAAACACTGATGTATCGTAATTTTCTCTGTAATAATTGCCATAAAATCACTGAATCACTCTATTATCGTAATTTTTGCAGTCATAATTACCGTAAAATTTGAGAATCACTGTAATTAAATAAATATTACTGTAGAAATTACGGTATACTATTTTACGGTTAAAATGAACTTTAAGGTAAAATAGATTTTATGAATATGCCTTAACAGTGCTGGTTTTTTATACCATGATTAGATCCGGAATTTTTCTACAGTGTAGCTATGAATATTACCTAAACAACTAGGGATAATTTAATCGCATAGTATGAGTCAAAATGAAAAATATTGCTTGTTATTTATTTTAAAAATAATTATAGCAATATTTTTTTTTTGCTTTCAAATATTTGCTTGCCCAGACATGTAACACATATTTATTTATATTAGAGTATAATACAAGAAACATGTGTATTGAAGCTGTTTTTAATAGAACCTTTCAATAATTAAGAAGGGGATTAAGAATGACAAAAACGTAATATTTTTTTAGCTTAGACAGCTTTTAAATTATACTACGAAATAATCCAAAATTTATACAAACTTAAATAATTATTCGTATTTAATTCTGAAATTTTGCAAACTTTTAGTTTCTTACTTTTTGTTAATATAACTTTATACCAATTATTGTTACCAAGCCAAACTTAAAAAGCTATTTTTTTCAGCATTCAAATGATAGAATGTAAAAATATACTTTAACATTTCAATATTGAAGTATATTGTATGAAAATAGAATGAAATTGTGTCTGTGAAAGTCGTTTTTAAACTTTTAAACTTCTTTTCCGATCTGGAATTCCCATAATAAATGAATACAAAAAAATGCATTGTAGAAAATAACTTCGATGGAGGTATTATTTAATACGTTTAATAAAATCAGAAAACACCTCACGTTATTCCTTGTTTCAATAACAAAATATTCATACGTACATTTTCTAGACTTTATAAATAATAATAAAATAAAAATCAATATAGTGAACGAAGACTTCTTGGGAGCGAAAAAAATATTTGTGACTCCAAAATGGAGCCAGTTGCGTTTCTACCTCTGTTTCGAAAGCTTTAAGACGAACTAAAGAAAGCGATAAAACAAAAACCAACGCCAGCAACAAAAAGTAAAATGGCAAATTCAATTTCGTTGTTGGCAACAAGTTGGTGGTGTTTTGGAACGCACTTTTAAAGCTGCGCAAAAACTACTGCGCTCTGCCAATCAGCGAGAAGGCTGTTGTTATTCTGAGCAAAAGCGTCTTCATTTATTTTTCCCTTAAAAAGAACAGCACGAAGACCTAGTATTTGGGATAAAATGAGCTTTTTAAGGAACAAGCAATTTCGAATAAACTAAAGTACATTTTATTAGAGAGTTTTTTTTAGTTTATTTTTTTCTCACTGAGGCATATAGATAAAAATTTATCTTTATTTTTTTCCAGAAAATATTCTAAATTTAATATTTGTATTTTCTATTAATCTGTTTTTATTTTACCAGTAATATTAGCTCTCATTTTAAGTTATTTTTATCTTTCCAAAGTTAATTTCTTTTTTCTTCGCTTAAAAAAGTACACTGTACAGAAAAAAAATCGCGATAAAGAAACCAATCAGAGAACCGATACTATTTACTTTAATTCAACTGTTATTGTAAAAATTTGTACTAGAAAGAAAAGGAAATGCATAGTGTTATCACTTAACTTAGAACATGAACAATGTATTGCACTGGCTCCTGCACTGTGCTGTCAAACGAAATAGAAGGTTTTAAAATACATAAAGAATAAAAAATATTTTAGAAAACCATTCATGTACTGTATTCATGTCCTGTACTGTGTTACCATAGTCATCCACTCCCTTTAATCTAAGCTCTAGAATAATTTACTTTGAAAATTTAATTGTACTGTAAAGACAACATTGTATATTAATTTTTACAACAAATGATTTCTGAACTTTTTTACACGATAACAACTAGTAATAAAGATAGTGTTATTGACTTATGATTTTTATTTATTTATTTATTAAAAATTGGAATTCATTTCCCTCAGAATCTGTTACGGTTTTGGGAGAAATTATCGAGAGTTGTATCAGTTCAGCATTAAACATAGATACAAATCGTTTTGTAATGACAGAAAATCTAATGATTTATTGCATAAAGAATTTGTAGAGACTGCTGTAATGCGTTAAGCCCAAATCATTGAATTGCATGCTCAAGGTTGAAGTAGTATTGAACATTACTAAGACATTAAGCGATATTTTAAACTGAGTAGGAACCAGAGCAGAAATAAACAAGGACAAAAACTTATGACGTCACCGAAGGGTGGAAATCGTATTCACTTAAGATGGAGAAGATCATGGAGATAGTAAAAACCAAAATTTGAAAATAAAAAATTACTATTTAATATCAGTTAATATTTGTCATAATTAATCAAAATTATTCAACTCAAACATTACTTCAAGAATGTTCAATAAATAATTATTCGAAATAATTCACCATTTAATTAGAATTTAAAATTGGTTTGATTTCAATGGCACAATAACCGAATTCAATTATACTACCGAAAAAAGTGAGTAGAACAAAGTATAGTTTTTGGTACAAACACCGAAACTGGAAAAGAAAAGTATTTATTAAAGTAGTTACACGTTAAAGAAGTGTACGCTGAACAATTTAATAAAGCTGAAAAAGACTTACTTTTTTTAAAGAATAAATAATAATGAAGAAAATCTATGGTATAAGTAAACACAATGTTGCTTGGGGAATTTTATATGATTATGCCATTTATAAAAACTGTAGTGATTTTGATATTGTCAAAATAATAAAAGCATCTTGCATTTTAGGACAATTTTATTTATTTAGACAAAATAGTTTCTATCCGACAAACTGATCCCCATTTCAATAATAGAAAGTAAAACAACACACACTTAGAATATTAAAAAATTACGGTAAAATAACTGACTGCAATTCGTGCATCCAATTAAGTTTACGGTTAGGAATATTTCTTTACGTTTGAAACCGTTTACAACTGGTATGGTTAAAAAACCGTAAATACAAATTCATACGGATTTGCAACTATTTACAGATTGCACCTAACCGTAAAAATGAAATTTAACAGGAAATTGGTGATAGTTTAAGGAAATAGCGTTTTCATTATAAGGTGTTAGGTTCATAAAGTGTTAGGTTGGTGTTGAGTTGTGCTTTGTCAATCAAACCCATAATGCGGCTTAGTTAAATTATCTAGCAGTGTCATTTATTATGAATGATAGGAAATACTGGACGTTTTGTATTACGCAACTTTGTGATACCACCATCGATAAGCAAATGCGAATTTCGTATTCCAACAATAGTCCAGGGTCACTAATTTAGGACATCTCATCCTCAAGTATGGACACCTCATGAGTTGAAGTAATGGAAGAAATATTGCTCTGGTACAGTCGGTAATTCGTGCAACCGCTCAGGAGATTAACAGGCTAAAACGTATCCGTCCACAAAGAACTAAGGTGTTCATAAGGTGTTCACCCACACACTTATTACTTTTAGATTATTAGGAATTTGTAATTGTTTTAAGCTTCGGATGATGGAACTAAAAATATGAATTCATAATCCTTATCGTGTGGCTTAACTTGCAAGTATTCTGCGTAAATATTGACGATTATGTTAAAATATTGCGCATATTGATGAGTAGATATAGTTTAGAGTATTGTATTGGAGTTATTGTATAATTGTCCTTTTTAGAGTTATTGCATAATTGTAACCCTTACACGAGTACAGAAGATTAATACATGAAGATTTTTTTCTTAAGTCTTAAAAGTAGTATACTTACTTCAATTTTATAAGAAGTATTAATTTAGAAATGAAAGTTTGGCACTGCAATTTTTATTGTAAGCGATATTAATGAATGTCTGAAGATTGTGAAAATTTTAGCTTGAAATGTGAAAAGAGAAGCTAAGGAAGTTAGGTTAATAATTATTTGTTGCAGAAACAGTCGACGGAGAATGGAAAAAGTAAACTGTTTATACAAATCGAAAAATTTTTACAGAAAAACCGTCAATTATCTTGATTTTTACTGAAATAAAAATTTTTAAAAACATTTTATCTACGGAGCAAATTTTTGGGATTATCAAATCTGCATTACCAAGTTAATGTATTTTTCTAATTTTTGTAGGTTGTCAAACATGCTTCAATACATAATCATTTGCTTTCGTTTGTTTTTTCTTTTGGAAAATTAAGTGCTTTCAATTTCAGATAGTAATTACGGAAGTGATATTTGAGTGATATTTTTCTTTTATAACCGTCGTTGAACAGCCGATCCAATTTTCGGGTTTACGACTACGAATGTTCAACTCGGTAGCCTTGTAATTTTGAACCAAATCCAGAAGACAAGGGAACTCCTGGAACAAATATTTGGCGAAATTTGCCTTCGTTTAAGACTTTTTTAATGGAAATAACCCACATTTGTTTCACATGGAGAGGAAAACCACGAAGAACTTCCACGGTTAGCCCGACGCCAAGGGCACTCTAACCCATTGATCCCTGTACCACTGAGGATATTTTACTTCAACACTGTAGTCAATGTAAGCGGGGTGTGGAATTCGTATCGACAAGCCATCGCTGGGATTCGAACGCGTTCCCCTCATTGGAAGGCTAACGCTCACATTGGCTCAGCAAAATGATATGAAAAAAAAAGTTTTTTACTTGAAAATTAAAGATAGATATTTTTAATTATACTTCAGCATAAAATTGCCTATAATTATTTTCATCTTTAAAGGCAGATATTTAATTTTTAAAAAAATGTTTATAAAACAAACATAATAGATTCTAACGAAAATAATATTACTAAAATAGGTAAACAATCATATAAAAGAAAATTAAGAATTCAAACGCTTTTTCAAAAGCAAATATAGTATTTCCTCGATTCACAATTTTGTTCACAAATAAGAAAACCTAATATTTCAATTGATTTTTTTATGTCTGTAATTAAAATTTTTAATTTGGCAACTTGTAAATTACGCTCTTTTATCTTTTAAGTTACAAAATTTTTTGCCAATATAGGCATAATTATTCACTCAAGAAAATGCAGAACACGTCCTGATCTTTTAACGTTAACATTTTGTGCAAATAAAAACTTGTCTTGCTTAGCAATAAAATAAATATATAATTCACGCATTTAATGTTTAAATTAAGATGATAAAACGTAAGTAATGAAATGATGTTTTATTTTCACCAGGTTTCAGACCAGGTTTTTTTCAGGTCTTATTAAAATTCGATACATTTTTACGCTTAAATTGCTCATTTTTTCTCTCCATTTTCTACTAACAGTGCATTGAATTTTAAAATTAATTTTTAAAATCACTTCAATTCTGCAATTTTTATTTTCTATTGAAATATTTAAACTTTGAGCATTTTTAAGCATTTTTAATTATGAGCTATATATTTCATTAAATTAAAGACACTAAATAAAACAATTTTAAACATGACCATGTTTTAAATAAGTTAAAATGTATTTTTTGTAAAAGTTTAATTCTAAAAAACACTTAAACCTGCATAAATTACTAAAAAATATATTTCGCTTTTACTTTTTCACTTTTATTGCAATTTACATTACAACTTTGCACAATTTACATTCCTTTAAATGTAGTTTGAAATTAAACTGTAAAAAAGTATTTTGTTAACACATGAAAACTAAATATTATTTGAATACACAAATAATATAAAAAAATTATTGTTTTTTCTAGTTCATTATAGTTCTATCGGTAGCATAAAAAGTGTTTCTGCTCCTTTTGTAAAAATACAAAAAATGAAATAAAATTGTATTTGGAGGTTTTTTTTATTATTAAATTTCTTTCACAATACTCCGATGCAATAATTGTTATTTCTTTCAAGAAATATCTTAAAATATATCTTTCCGACCGTAATTCCGAATAAACTCGCTTGACTTTTCGTTTACAATTCATCAGCTTTAAATACTTTTTAATTCTCCACTTGAACGAGTCTTCTTTGTCAGAAAAGGAATTTTTAAAACTTGCAACGGAAAAATCTTCCATTAATTACAGTACTAAGTATTCCGGGACGCTTCTGGCTTTTTCTGAGGGGGGCTATTACAATGTTTTTCTGTTTCAAGAATGAGAAAAATTTTGGTCATCAAAAAAGTCGAGATTAAATTCCTTTTCGTTATATTTTCCAAAAGACTTTTAACGAATTCCACCCGCATAATGTCAAGCCTATCATTTCCAATTCCATGAAGTTCCTTTCTTTTTCTAATTTGTTTCTTTCGTTTTTTTTTTTATTTCAAAAAAGATTGAAAATAATTTTAAAGGATTTCCAGTTCAGGTAAAGGGTGAGGAGGGAATCGAAAACATGCCTTATTCTGATTAATGGATAATGGTACGTTTCTTTCATTTTTTTTTCTCCTATTGTCTCCTCTTCAAAGCATCATTTTTCCAGCATTATTAACGATTGAAATAACGTGTACGGAGTGCAACGTTTTGTATGAATGATAATTTTTCTTATTTTATGTTTGGAATGTACAAAATTTCACCAAAATATACATTATTTCTTTTTAATACTGATTATCATTTAAAATTGTTAATTGGTTTCGATACATTGTTTTATTTCTTTTATCAAAGGTTCGAGGGCAAATCGAAAATGTTCTAAATTTTTTATAATGTGTAATATGCTTTGTAACTCGTAAAACAACAATTTTGGATTCCTTGGTTGCTTCTTAAACTTTTTTTCTAAGAAAATATGGCATATCAAGATAGGTTTAAACTTAGCTTGCAAATTTTAAAATTGTAAGCTTGGAAAAAATATAATGTTGTAAGCCTTCAAAATTGTTAATCGGTTTCGATATATTGTTTTCTTTTTTTTATTATCAGAGTTTCGATGCTAAATCGAAAATTTTCTGTATTTGTTATAATGTGTAATATGCTTTGTTACTCGTAAAACACCGATTTCGAATTCGTTTGTTACTTCTTAAAATTTTTTTCTAAGAATATTTGGCATCTCAAGTTAGACTCAAACTTAGCTTGCAAAGTTTAAAATTGTAAGCTTGGTAAAAGTTATAATGTTAGCATTCAAAATTGTTAATAGGTTTCGATAGATTGTTTTCTTTCTTCTGTCAAAGTTTCGATGGCAAATCGCTATAATGTGTCGTAATAATATGCATCTATAAAAAATAAATTCATTTAAATTGTTATTTTTTTTGTTACACGCAAAATATCATTCAAGGATTTTTTGTTTGTTTATTATTAAATTTTTATTATTATAATTTTTCTTATTTTATTTTAAGATTTGACAACTCAAGTTAGGTTCAAACTTTTAACTTTACAAAGTTTAATAAAAGGAGCCTTGCATGTAATATACAAATCGGCTTTCCGCCTAATAAATAAATTTTTCTCAGCCCACTAAAAACATATTTATATGATACCAAACCTGCTTTATAAGCATGTAACCTGATCTACCTTATCTGCATGACCTGTCTTATAGATATATTGTTAAACGTATCTTTAAGATATGATCTCAATCCTGCTTTTTTCCAAATACTCAATAACTAAAATTTGGTTCACAAACATTATTAACCTTCCGTTAGTCGCGCACTTGTTTCCGACATGGTTAATCGCGTTGCACCTATGAGGTGTTTCTGATTTTTTGAAAGCCAAATGAAATTTAGTCTAGTTTAAATAGTTAATTGTTACCAATTTAAGACTCTTTACTCCCGCGTCGGATCTCTTCCTCCATCACAAGATGTTCAACCAATTGACGCAAGAAGGTTCTGCGGTTTTTTACTCCGTAACCATTTTCTGTGTATATAACTTGACCATTTATACCTGCTACGTTGAGAAGGACAGAAAATGAGATAAAATATATATATTTAATTCATAAAAATATTATATCCATAATACTTGCGTCAATGGTCGCTCTGCACCAGAGGGGTGATTTGAGCGGTTCCAACTCTCCATCGACATGTTCTAAGGTCGGTTTTACACGGACATTTGAGTAATCCAAAGTTAGGAACATAACATTAGGCTCGATCCCCGGAAAAATCTATTGACGGCAAAGGAGGTGGAAGTGCAGTAGGAATGCACCGGTGAGGTGCGCGCGACTAACGGAAGGTTAAACATAAAAACTACATATTCGCACTGAGAAATAAGTATGGTCAAAACTGTCACAATATAGTAAACTTTACCATGTTTCTGGCTCTATGGAAACACTAAAAAGCGCTTTGGTAAAATTAGCTATAAAATATGATTACATAATGTATGATAAAATTTAGTAAATTTATCATGATACCTTAAAGCATGGCATGCAAAATATTTATTCGGTTAAATTTACTTTTCATTTTTGAATTTTGTACTAAATGTGAGGTAACAAGAACTATTTTTTATAAGAACTATAAGTTTGAGCACTATAATTTGGAAAATAGAATTTAAAAACTATAATTCAGAACATTAAAGAAACTATGATATATTTTAGAAACTATAATATAAATTATGATTTAGAACCATAATTTCGAACATTAGAATTTTCAACTAACCATTAGAACGGACAAATTACCAAACGAATGGTTCAAATACCGTATATTTTGTTTTTTATTACTCGACTTTCAGAATATACCAGAATGTTATTACCATGCTGTATAGTAATTTTATCAGATGTTTTTCTCGGTGCGATATACTGGTAATCTTTTCAACTATAATAACACCAACATTTAGAAAAAAAGCAATATGTCTTATATGGATAAAATTTTCAGTAGAAGCTCTGAAGGAAATGTTTTACATACACTTTTAAAATTCGTGTTGTATTTTGCATGTTGTGCAGACAATATAAATATACTAGATGTAGTTAAAAATTAAGCATCTATAAAAGGTTTTCATGACATATAACAGCTTGTCTGATTTTCATTGAAATTGGCAAATACCATTAAAGCAAGACAGTATACTTCAGAATTTATTGACATTTTAAGGACTAAATTTAAGTGTTGTTTTGAAACATTATCCACCAACACTATTAAATTTTATGATTCCAAGCATATAAATTATTTCTAAATCATGTAAAGTAATTTGTTTAGGCTACTTATGTTAGATTTACGGTATCAGTCATTTGAAGTTTTAACTTATAAGATTACTAGAAAGCTTAGAGCGTGTACATTTTCCAAGATTTATTACTAGACCATTGTTAAAGAAGTGACAATGGTATGAACTGCCAAACAATAGTTTATTTTACAATAATTAAAAATTTATTTTTTTTATTTCGATAATAAATGGCTAGCATAATTCAGCAAAAAATTTGTGATTTATAAATGTGAAACAAAAGACAATATTCCTTGATGTTGACTATTAAACCTTTGACGCAGAATTTTTACTGAACACATTTTTTATACTTTTTTCATTATTAATTTTGGTCTAAATAAGTGAAGAATTTTTGTTTAGTTTTTTAATAATTTATGGTTAGGAAATAAATTATGAAACACCGGTCACTTTTTCTGTGTTTAAAGTAAATTCTTCCAAACACGATATTGTTATTTAGGTCCAATTAGTTATTTAGTATTAGTTATTCGCAATTATTTAGATCCAATAGAAACAGTTATTCATCATTGAAATATACACAGTCCAGTCACATTAATGTGACCACCACCTACTTTCGACGTCAACGTGAAATAACCAATCACAGAGTGCAGGTGGCACCACATTACAGTGTAGTGTATATATTGGATGTCCTAGGGCATCGAAAAACATTTCAGTCGTTGGCGCAATGCAGAAACGTAGCGATTTATCCGACGTCCAAAAGGGCATGATTATTGGCTTTCGGACCAAGGGTGGAAGCATTTCGGAAAGGATTGATTTTGTGAACTGTTCGCGTGCCGCCGTGGTAAAAGTATACCGTGTATGGCAAAATGGCACCATAGAAAACAAGCGGCGTGGCACATGTGATACACCACGAGCCAAAGATGGCAGAGGTGAACGACGGCTACGGAGATGCGTTCAGACGAATAGACGTGCAACTGTTGAGCAACTGACCGCCGAACGTTGCTGCGCATGGGCCTCCGCAGCAGACGCCTGGTTAATGCACCTATGCTGACTGCTGTTCATTGGGAACGAAGGCTGGAATTTGCACGCCAGTACCGCAACTGGACGTCCACAGAGTGGCAACAGGTGGCTTTTTCCGATTAATGACATTTTATGCTCCATGGGACAGATGGACGTTGGAGTATACGGCGTGAAATGTCTGAAAGCAAACACCCTGCAACAATTGCCGGAAGGCTGCAGGCGGGAAGAGGGAGCGTTATGGTTTGGGGAATGTTTTCCTGGCATTCACTGGGTGCACTCATCACTGTGGAAGGCACGATGGATCAGTACAAGTACGTATCTGTCCTTGCGGACCATGTCCACCCCAACATGCAAATGATTTTTCCTCAGAATAATGGCATCTACTACCAGGACAATGCGAGGTGTCATACAGCTCGCAGTGCATGTGCGTGGTTCGAAGAGCACCAGGATGAATTTACCGTACTCCCCTGGCCAGCAAACTCACCGGATTTAAACCCAATCGAGAATCTGTGGGACCACCTCGATCGTGTAGTTCGCGCCATGGATCCTCAACCGCGTAATCTAGCGCAGCTGGCCACGGCACTGGAATCGGCATGGCTCTACATCCCAGTGAACACTTTCAGAAACCTAATTGACTCTCTTCCTACATGTCTCGTAGCGGTTCGCTCTGCCAAAGGTGGTTATTCTGGCTCTTGACAAGTGGTCACATTAATGTGACTGGACTGTGTATTTAATTTATAATTATAAGTAAATTTTTGAATATAATATGAAACAAAATCTCAAACAACTTTTTTGAATTTCATATTTTAGTACAAATGTAATTCTGATAACCTAACGAACTTATTAGCGACTTTTAGATTGTTTTTTATAATTCAAAAAAACTAAAATATATTTTTTCTCATTAATAGTTGGAGCGTCAGAAGAAAATAAATAAGAAGGACGCCGGTTACCCATCTATATCAAGGAGTTAATGAATCGCAATTTTCTTGTAAATGAGTAAAACAATGTTAGCTAGTTATATGGTTCAGTAAATACAACTAATAAATTTGAAGAGTATGAGTACGTAAATGATTTTCATTCAAAATTAACTCCATTTATATTTTATTTATAAAAATAAATGTTACATTTTATCTAGCCTAGTTTAGTAATCGTTGCCAAAATCTTTTCTTTTTTTAAGAAATTTTACCCAAAATTCACCTTAAATTTCCAATCTTTAACTAACTGAACTAACTATAAATATTTTTGTCCTTTAAAAAAAATACTTTATATATTTCCAAAAAAAAAAAAAAAACTATAAACAAAGTGCGTTTTTGCCTACCATGACTTAGACTGGATTTTTATTTAATGAGTTTAACTTTATGTCTCTGACCAGATGTAGCAGTTTTTTTTAAAAACTTATTTAAAGATTTTTAAAAAAAATCTTCTTTAAAGAGCCGTGATGGCTCAGGGGAGAGAGCCTTCTAATGAGGTGAACCGGGTTCGAATCCCACCAATGGCTGGTCGATACGAATCCGCATCCGACCGTGCTGACGTGAAATAACCTCAGTGATAGGCGGATCACGGGTTAGAGTCCCTTTGCCGTCAGGCTAACCTTGGGAGGTTCTCGTGGTCTTTCTCTCCATGTAACGCAAATGCGGGTTTGTTCCATCAAAAAGTTCCCTTGTCTTCTGTATTGGGTTTAGAATTACAAGGCTGCGGAGTTGAACATTGGTAGTCGTAAACCCAAAAATTGGGCCGGCTGTTCAACGACGGTTATAAAATAAAATAGAATCTTCTTTAAAAAGAATTGGATGTCATGAAAAGTGGAATCGTAAATATGAATTGTTGGTTTTGTAAAGTGTGTTTACGCGAGTATTGTTTCTTTTATAAACACCAAAGAGGAATCTAAGAATGACAATCAGACATTGGTGAAAGCATAGTAAAATAAATTCCTGAAAAATTACGTTAAAAACTACTGGTTGTCAGTGCCAGTACTTTTTATTGTAAAATGAATTTTCCCCATAACGTTTTATGCCACACATTTTACAGTAATATTTACCGAAGTACAGTGATGCAATAAATGTTTCTGTAAAAATTATATATCAGAGATTTTAGTTGCGTAAGATTTTTCGGTAAAAAGTACTGGTACGCTGTGCGCCGGCTCTTTTTTTTTATCATTATCTTTACTGCGCATGGTGGTCATAATCGAATTGTTGAACGAAATCAAACAGAAATTGAAATTAATAAATTTCAGAAAGAAAAATATTTTTTGCAACCAAAATAAACGTTATCTTTTGCGGTAGTTTAGATTAAATTCAATTCATTATGTTCAATTTTTTTAATTTCATAAAATCAAAAACTTCTTGCAATGAAAACTAGTTCAAAGTAGGTCTCATAAATGCTTCTTTTACCGTAGCTTTTCAGTAATTATTTTACAGTGTATGTTGGCTACAATTGAATATTTGAACGAAATAAATCAGAAATTAAGAAACTTTTAGAAAGAAAAGGAAAAACACTTTTCTACTAAGATTAATAAAATCTTTTACTGTAATTTATGTCAAATTTGACTCAATATGCTAGTCATTTTTTAATTTCATGAAAACAAACACTTATTGAGATTAAAACTAGTTTAAAGTATACTTGATAGTTTTTTATAAACATTGTCTAACCACTTAAGCAAGTGTAAATCATCCAAAAACTGCTTTTTTTTAAAATATTTTTTAAAAATTTCTGAATGGACTGCTAGTTATGCCAAAATCATAATATTAATGATATAATGAGAATTTTTTTACTAGGCAATTGTATGAATGTAATTTATTTTTCAAATTAAAATCAAATATTATCCATTTTTATACATTAAAAAATTCTTTTTTCTTATTTTCCATTTAAATAAATTATTCTACCCAAAGTTTTGAAATGATAAATAATGTTAGACCCATTTTGAGTAAAAAAAAACTATAGAGATAATTAGAACTTAGTTTGTAGGAATTGATTGTAAATTTAATTCATTTATCTTTTATGAATTTACCAATTCCTATTATATTTTAAAGATTCATAATTGTATTCTTATTCACCATTTAAATAAATTATTTTGACCAAATTTTTGAAATGATAAATAACGTTAGACCCATTTTGAGTAAGAAAAAAAACTATAGAGATAATTAGAATTTAGTTTGTAGGAATTGATTGTAAATTTAATTCATTTATCTTTTATGAATTTACCAATTCCTATTATATTTTAAAGATTCATAATTGTATTCTTATTCACCATTTAAATAAATTATTTTGACAAAATTTTTGAAATGATAAATAACGTTAGACCCATTTTGAGTAAAAAAAAACTATGGAGATAGATAGAATTTAGTTTGTAGGAATTGATTATAAATTTCATTCATTTATCTTTTATGAATTTACCAATTCCTATTATATTTTAAAGATTCATGAAATATGCATTTATAAATAATATATCATACATTAAAAAAGTCACACAAAGTTTTATTAAATTTATTCAGAAATAGGTGTCTTAAAACTGCATTAAATGACTTGCATAAAAAGACACACTAAACAATAACGAAATATCTTATTAAAAACTCATTTCTAAATATCTAATTAGTAAATTGTAACTGTTTTTAATGACTAGTCATCGTTGCATCATTATAAAAATGAAAGTATATATTTTATGAAAGCTTGTTGCGGAATATATATATATGAGTGTAGTTACTCTACTCAGTTTAATAGTGTCCATCATAATTAATGACGCTCAGTGTCCTCTCGCTATCTGAGTTTCTACCGCATTATCCTCGTTATGTATCGCTCATTTTCTGGTTGATAATACGTTAAATAACAATGGGTTTCATGAAGCGTACGTTAACTGAATATCCTTATGTTAGAAACATCATAGAATTTTCACTATATATTCTAACGCTGTATGTTGGTTTTATTGATAAAAAGTAAATTGTCAACTCATTTTTATAACGAAACGTTTAATACGGAATAAAAAAATCTATAGAACGTATATAATTATTTCTTTGACGCAATAAATAATACATTGGATCACTTAAATTCACTGTTTGATAGCACAACTCTATTTACTATCAATGAATATTTGTTGTTGTATAATATAACTAATAAGTAAAAATTATATAAGGTTGCAGTAGGCGGTTTTTATGGGCTATTATTTATCAAATTTTTTTTTATATATATATATATATATATATATATATATATNAGGGCGCTGGGCCCATGTCCGAGAGTTCGTGGGTTCGAACATCGCCGGCCGAAGACTCCCCGTGTAGTAAATGGTGACTGATACACATTAAATCAGTCGAGTCTCAAAGTCCTCCATGTTCCCATAACAAATCAATACCTCTGGGGGTACTGGATTGGAGATCGATCGTTCTCTGATCCAGGTCAAAAATTACGATCTGTGGATGAATGAATGAATGTATGAATGGGTCCGCCCCATAAACGGGTGGGACGTATGGTGTGATAGAAGTCAAATTCTTGGTCATAGATGGCGCCACTGAAAAGCAAGAAACGCACACTCTGCCTTAAATCTGCTCGGTTTCACCAAGCAGGCTTGCTAGTTTGGCATGTGGCATTAGAAACAATAGCAACAGCAACAATATATATATATATATATACTTATATACGAACTTCTTATACGACATCTTTATTTCAATTAGAACAAAATTAATTTACATAATAACTTTAATGTATTATACTTATCCATATTTGAACTCTGTTTACTATCGTTGCATATTGTAATATAAGAGGTTGAGCTACAGAAGAATGAGGTATGGAATAAGTAAGAATGAGGTTGAGTCACACCCGGAAGTTTTTTTATAGGAAATTGTGTCCTATAAAATGTAATACCTACGCAATAAAATGTATTTACCTATATTGTTTGAAAGATAATGCTTACGAACTTATGTATGCCTATATTAAAAGATAGTGTTTAGGAACTTTTTATACAAAAGCTTTATTTTAAACAGAATGAAATTAAAATACAAAATAATTTTAATGCATTATACTATTAGTCATAATTAAAATCACTGTTTGAACGGAGTTAATGAGCATTATAACTTATATGTACCAAGTATTTTTTTTTTCAGTTTTGAAAATGACTTTTAAAAAATACAGAATAAACGCATGAACTCCATTTTAGAGACAAAGTACTATCATATTAAGTTTGCATAAATTAGTTTACTAAATTTAATTAATGCAATTTGGTAAGTGTATTATTGTCAATCAATTTTACTATCGTTATCCATCTTATAAAGTCACCTTGATTTATTTATTTATTTTGATTCCATTAAGATTTCCGTCCTCTAATTTATTTCTGCTCTAATTAAAAACCTTGGTAGAAACTTTTCTTTATTCAATTGTTTCTTCGTCACTTTCGCAGCTTTTCTTGATAACATGCAAGCATACCGAAAATCAGTAGCGCTATAATAAACACTGTTGAATGCATTAATCATCGAACGAAATTAGTTAATTCATATTTAAATGAAATCAAACACCTTGAAATTAATTAATTTCGCAAACGTTCAATATTTATATGAAAATTAGTAAGCGCAAATCGAAAATATTAAAGCGATAACAAATAGGAGCATTGTTATCAAGCATCTCAGTTGTTAATTATCAAATGAAGTTTCCTTGATTAATTTGATTTCTTTTAATTCCTTTTAAGCTTTCTGTCCAAAAACTGCGGAACCTCTCTCATTTATTTCTACTCTAACTGCTTAATATGCATTAAAAATTTTGCTAACCAATTTTCTTCTTTTCTGTTTCTTCTTTGTCACTCTTTGTGATGTTGCCTGGTAACAAATAAGCACACTTGAAAGCCAAGTTTAGCTATGTAAGTATAAAAAAGCACAACAAGGCTTCCTTTTTCGAAATGTGAGAGCTTAGCTCTTCTTATCTTTTGAAACGACTGTCCCGAAACATGTCGAAACAAAAGAAATCACGTTTCAGCATGCAAAAGAGTCGCCAAATAATGCTAATGGGAGCATGCTTATAATGAGTTATTAATCTTGCTTTTTGCAACAGGGCGTCGTATTAATGCTGTTTGGAAGTTCCCTTTTTATAGTACTTGAAGCGGCAGTAATTAGTATTTGCATGTATTTCATCATTATAGAGGCATTAGGACTCTTTCCTGATGAGCTACGTGTAGCGAATGACAGTAATTAGTCGTGAACTCTTTTACTGCGCGCTTCTGCCTCGTTAAGGGCGACACCTTCAGACCATAAGGAAGAAAATTTTCCTCCGCGCTTCCAACTTAAAGTCTTAGGATGATTTAAATTATATTCAGTTATCGCTGCACTTTATTTTTTTTTCTTTTACTATTGGAGTCTTCTTTATTATATTTACCTGTTTAGATTGCGTGTTGGAAAATAAGTAATTAGTGTAAAAATGAGTTAAAAACTGCGTTTTAAAGTGCGTGCTTCCTTCTGCTTGAAACGAAATGAAGTGAGAATGTTGAAGTACTCTAGATCCTGAAGGCGCTATTTTCAGTGTCATAGCTTTATGCCGAGTATGTAATGCATACTTAAAAAATTTTTGCATTTTATCATTTCACATTTTCAGTACTATCTCTATTTTAGTGGTAAAAATTAAAACTTGGAATTCTTAAGTTGGAAATAAGCAGACAATTTGGTTCACTTGAATTTTAAATTAATGATAGCTGAGTTAAAATTCTTACAACATTAGTTTTTAATTCATTGAAAAAAAGGATGGAACATTTATTTTAAGATTGTTTGCGTTTAAATTATCAAACTCTATATTATTAAGTAAAACATTTATTTACTTTTTTTATATGCATGTGTGTGTAAAGTTTATGGGGCATATACTGTCCTACATTATGTACTTGTCCTGCAGCAAATATTTAGGTATGATGCTTTAAGCAAATTACCGAGCATATGAAATAAAGGGTCTAACATTAATCTAGGGGCAGCATTATGAAGCAAAAGCTCATATGTATAAAACTTTCGGGTGGCCTGAATCAGGCGGTCGCTCAATGGTTAAGGGAATTTTATTGCTCTGAAATAAATATAGTAAATTACCATGCAAGCGAAAAAAGGTCCTAAATGACTAAAATAAACACTTTTTTAGAAAACCTAGTGGCAACATTATGAAAAAAAAAAAACTCATTAGCATAAAAGTATAATAATATGATTGGGGAATTTAATTGCTCTGTGAAAACTATAACAAACTTCACTTTTTTATAAAACTCTACAGATAGTAAGATAGTCTCAAAATCAATCAACATTTTCTGTAAAGTAAGTAAATAACTCCTTCTCTATACACATTAAAATTATTTAATAACCCATTATATTTATTTCAAAATTTTTGATTTATTCGAAAGTAGAACATTTCAAACACATTAAAATCAAAATTCAACTAACTGGAAAAGGAAAGCTTTCTGAATAATATTTTCCTTGGGAACTTTTCCCAAACAACTCAAGCGATAAAATTCTTTCTGGGAACTGCATAATCAACCCCGTCAAAACATTGAAAACTAGAAAGACAGCCGTGAGGGCCGTCGAGCGAAAATTCTATTAAAATTAGGGGAGGGTCGAGTCAAAACTAGAAATTGGAAATCGAAGCTTTCTTCTCATATATAATTCATGGCGCCCTGGGTAAAGAGGCATTTTATTTACTTTTCCCCCGAAGATGCGACACGAGCAATGAAAATGAGTGATATCTGTTGATTTTTCATTTTGAACTGCGATACTGAGCGTGAATTGAAATATCAGAATATGAATTGATACCCATTCTAAATCTATTAGCTGAAGATAGATTACATTTTTAGGCATATACGATCCATTGATACTGAAGGGGGCTAAAAAATAGGCTATTGCAAAATATTGCCGATTTCTCTAAATTTTAATACGAAGAAAATATTCAATAAAATTCATTAAAAAAAGGACTTTTTTTAAATACAATATGGGCATTATATCATTATAAAGTTTAACCACGTGATCATCTGTAATCTATAAATAAATAATCTAAAATAAATAAGCGTAAACATGTGTGCATAAATGTAGGCTTTAACTGTCCAATATCGAATTGAAATAAATAATAAAATTTATTGATATTCCTATTTTAGGGCATTGTACCAAATTCATATAAATTTCTTTTATCAAAATCGTTCAGACAAGAAAAGTTCATTAAAGATTAATCCACAGCATATATCGCTCATGAGCTGCAATAGCGGCACAATTAAAGTTTTCATTCCTAAGGAAAATGCATAAGAAATGCTTTCAATTGCTTAAACGAAGATTACCTAGTTGTGCTAGTATTGCTGCTGAAAGAATGAGTGTTTTCATATTTACGCCTGTTTTTAGTCCAAAAATCATGTTTTTTGAGTTGTGCAACTATTGCAGCCCATGAACGATATTATGTTTATATACGATATTAATTCTTTGTCGTATAAATAACTTGCATAAAATGATAAAAGAAGTTTATGAGAACAGAATAAGAATTATTACCATTCGAAACTAGAATTATTGAAATTATCTACGTCACTGTGAGGCTTCCTATACAACACTTATACTTTTATTTGATACTTAAATCAATGAATGTATTAAATTAATCAATAATATTCATAAATTTGAAACTTTCTACTGAGGGCAATCATCTGACAACTTCCTTAATAGAAAATTACAATAATGTGGAACTATTTTTATACACAAATGTAACAAATTGTGAATTTTCTTAATACATAACTAATAGAATAATTTGAAGTTTCCTTAATGGACAAATATATAGCTTGAATATATAGCTTTTTTTTGGTATAAAAATACATTTTTTTAGCTTTCGTAATACATTGCTTAAAGAATACTTGGTCTTTAAACTTTTTAATACACATCTAATGAAATAATTTAAAACGTGATATAATTACAGAAGTTAAAACTATTTTAAACTTTCTGATGCGCAGTTAGTGAAGCAATTTGAAACTTACTTAATGCCAACAAAAATATAATAATTTAAAATTTCGTACAATACAAATACAAAATTTCTTAAACTTTCTTTTTATTTAAGAAAACGGAATAATGTGAAACTTGTTTTCTACACAAAGAACACAATAATTTGTAACACTTAAAATGCACATCTTTGGAAGTAATTTAAATCTTGATTAAAACAGAGGAATTAAAATTATTTGAAAAACTTTCTAATACGCAAGTATTGGAACAATTTGAAACTTGCATATTACACAGAAATTGTAATAATTCGCAACTTTCTCGCAAACTACTAAAGGAATAAATCGAAATTTTCTATTACACTACTAAAAGAATAATTTGAAACTTTCTTAGACTGTTGAAAAGTTTTATTTTTTAATGTAGTATGAGTTTAAGAAAAATAGTAGAAGAAAACTCTTTCGATAGCAAAAAAAGAAAAAAAAGCGACGTTTAATCTGCAATTCATGGCAAAGCGAAGTTTTACCAAAGCGATTCGTCTGTGAATTCTCTTACGATTTTTTTTACCCAAAGACCCCACCTGTAAAAAAAACCCCACCTTGCACAAAGCAGAGGGTGAAAATAAAAAAAATAAAAAAATGGAGGACCTAAAGTGCTTCGAAATTGCCCACACCTTCATGAATGTTTAAATACGCAAACAACATTATGCTAATATTGCTGCTCTGTATGCTAACAGGCAGAGGAAGACTGAAAATTCTTCGTAGCGACAGCTAGTGAATGCTTGGATGCGTGCGAAGTTGATCCCGTTTTTCTTAAAATTAAACCAAAAGGAATAGAAAATGGTTCCAGAAAAGGTTTTAGAACGATTCTTCGTAATACCTTCCCTGTGCAGTCCCCCTCCCTTTTCGCTGCGTGTTTTGGGAGAGTTTTTTTTTTAGGTACATTTGCGCCGTCTAAACTATTTGATATATATTAGCATATCAAAATTTGTTTTAGTGTTATAACGGAAGAGTTATGTGGATTAAATGTTTTGAATTTAAATATATTTTAGAAGATATATAGCGTATAGTTCCTTAAATATACCATTGTAAAAACACTCTAAATTTTCCGAAATTCTTTAACATAAAAATTTAGTTATATTTATATATGTATGCAGCACAATAAAGAAAATATGATAAAAAAGAAGAAAAAGAAAAACGAGGAAAATTCAGAAAATTAATAAGCCTTATAAAATATTGAAAATAATAAAGATTAATGCAAAAAGAAAAAAATTATTAAAATAAATTTATGTATATATATATATTAACATCTGAAGCTTTAATTGTAAAACGTCAAAATATGAGTAATATGAATTATGAATTTCAATTAAATGACTGTAAAATGAAAGAACTGAACACCGCTATGCAGCTCCATGCACAAATTGCATTTAGTGCTATCTGCTAGTTTTCACCTCAGGGTGCCTTTTAGAGAATAATATGCTATTTTTATACTGTTGTGAGTTCAAGATACCCAAATACCTTCGGAGTAAAAATTTAGAAATTTTTAATTTAGAAATTTTTTATTGAGATCTCTGTGTGTATGATGCACTAAAACATGGTATGAATACTAAAATATATGAAAAACATTTTCTTAAAAAAACATGGTGGAAAACTGGTCAAAAAATACCAAAAAGTTTTCTTTTTTTTTCAAAATTAAATAATTTTGTACAAATTAACTATTTTATCATTATAATACTCATAAAAATTCCACTTTGGGAATAGACTGAGCATTAGATGTAATTTTAATATTTAGATAACTTATACAGCAATTATAAAAAAAAAATTGCAAAAAAAAAAGACAGAAAATTGGAATAAATTACATTAATTTTCGTTGCAAAATATAAAATAATATTTTAATACTCTAGTGCGCTTCTACTCTCTAGACATGTGTGTAGAAAGTATTCATGAAAAATTTCAAGGATTTTTAACCAAAATATTTTGTGATAAATAGACTCAGTTTTATCCAAATAAAAAGCATTAGTTTGCTAAATTTTAAAATGTTCAAAAATTTAACGCATCCCTGCATTTTCTTGGTTCAAAAATATAGAGAAATATAAATGATTTCAATAATTTTCATCTAGGTGGAAAAATCTCCGTAAATTGGCGATGTTTAAAATTTTCAATAACTATTAAAATGTTGAAGCTAATTGTTATTCTGTTGTACAGTTATTTTTATGACAAGATGGTTTATTTAGTTTTAAAATATAACTGTGCCTTAAGTGTAAGACGTTTAGACTATTACTTTTTTCTTTACTTTTGCGTAAGAACTTCGAAAAACTCCCTTAAGACAAAAATCAAATGCTGTTACAACCTGAGTTAGGCGAGAAGTAAATGGGGCAAGGAAAAAAGACCACTTCGTTGCTCGGGGGTAGTAGTTCCCGCTTTTTTTTTTTTTTTTTAAGACAAACCTGTTAAGAAGATATGCTACGAGCCAACGAATTTATTCAAGGCTGATCTTTTCAGACAATGCAATGTTTGAAAAAAGATATGTTTAATACCGATTTCTAGATATTTAAACTAAAACCATCATACATTACGTATAGTGATATATTCACATACGATCTGTAGGAAATGACAGAATAACTTCGTTTACTTGAAAACGTACATTGCTTACTTGATATGATCTGCAAGAATGACATAATTACTTTGTTTACGTGAAATAAAATATTTGAAATGCTTAAATTAAAATAATATATGTTAAACTAGTTATAGTATTATGCTACAGCTAATTTCTTGAAATATATTGCTTTTGTTATAACGTTTTAATCTTTTAAGAACTGATCTTTCTTCTGATATTTCTATTATAAAATTTTTTTTCGTTTAAAAAAATAAAATTTCAAATTTTTTTTATTTTTTTTACTGAAATGTCGATTACCATTATTTCAAGCAGTCCCAGATTTGAAATAGTGTTTTGATTTTCTTGTAGGTTCAACGATAACTGCAAATAAGTTCATGCTTCAGTTCTGTATCTTGAGTTTATTTTTTTATAAGAACTTAACTCGTTATGTTCTGTCATTTTTATTTTTTTTAATGTAGAAATAAACATAGATTATTTTTTTGAAAAGAAATTTATGAACTCCTAAATGAGAGAAAGTTTCAAATAAATCGCACCTCAACCACCGAAAACACACGCTCCTATAGCCGTCTTACAAAACAACAAAAAATTTCGGATCAAATTACGGTTCCGGCACTACGTCATCCGTAAAATCCTTTTTTACCATAAAATACTAATCCGTATTTTTTACAGTAATATTTTTTCAATTAGAGGGATTCAGTGATTTTACTTTAGTTATTACTGTAGAATTCACGGTATATCAGATTTCTTGTTCTGTAACATGTTACAGGAAAAAAATTTATTTTACAGTAAAAAGTACCGACACCCTGAGTACAATGGTAGAAGACCCTTTTTATTCGATTCTTTAGAAAATATATGCAAAAATAAACATGTTGCGTTACTTTAAAACCATAACTATGAAACTCTTCATCCCTTATATGATTTATTCCTAAACTCCTATACTTGCATCTTATGTCGTAAAAATATTTTTTTAATAAATAATAATATTTTCTAGAATAAGTGACTTTTTACTAGCACCTGTAATGCTCAAATTAAAAAGTTTGAAGCTTATTTAATTTTTAAAATAAATGAATATTCAGAAGAGTTTTTAGTAAACAATAAATTAAACTCATTCTTGCGTCTAGCATGACGCGAATGTTTTTGAGGAACAGAGTTTCGAAATTTTTCCAAGAATCTTGTAACAACACTTAATTATAACTTTGCAAAACATCCCTCTAACAGTAATGAATGCGTTACAAGTTTTGTGACGGGAGTCTACTTACTTTGCATAACCAAATAAACGGTTTTGCCGAGGCTGATGTGTTAGAAAGCTTTTACCAGTCTCACCCCAGAATTTGGCGTAGTTTGGCGATGTGTATGCGTTATACATTTACCGCCATTCGTGCACGAGGATCAACAGGGCGTGTGAAATGAGAAAGGATCTAAAGCGTGGTTGTTTAAATGCGCATATCGCATTATGCTAATGAGTCAGAGAATTCCTGTGACGTTAATAAAATGCTGTGTTGATTAATAGTTGTTGTGTCTTCTTAAGGCTCAGAATACTTCGCGCGACGCATACGAGACAAATTTCTAAAGGAATTCTGGCCAATGTATGCAAAGAACAAGTTAAGGTTATTGAAGATCGCAGGGAGTTATGACTTTTTGCTGTCGATTTTTAAAGAACAGAAAACTTTCCTCGTGTTTAAGGATAACTTTGGAATAAAGAAAATTTCTGGCGTGAATTAGGAAGAACATTTTAATGTTCTTTAACAACAGTAGTTAGATTATTGACTACATTAACTCTTAATAACGCAGTTCGCAATCAAAATGCTTGCGCCTTTGGAAAATATTCTATTAATAAACTTTTAATAACCATGACCAATTTTGGAACTTAGCTAACTGTTAAAAATTTTTAATGGCTCTAGTTTAAAAATATTATAACTCTCACCTTTTGCTATTTTTACATATGATTTTTTCCCATTAATGTGGAATCCACTTTTAAAATTGTTTTACTTCATTAAAACTCAATTAATATCGCCAGCTTTTGAAAACATCAATACTAGAAAATAAGGTATATTCTTTATAATGTTAGTTTTTTTTTTTGTAATGGCAATTTTTTTCAGTAGATTACTATTAAATGCATTTTATAATGTACATAAAATTAAATGAAAAGATTTTATATATCATGAGATGATTAACAATTCTTTGAGAAACCATTGTACCAGGAAACATTTGGCGAAATTTTAATAATAATGTTTATTAACATATTAAAAAATTTATTCAACTCTTAAAAAACTCCAGAAATGAATAGAACTTATAAATAAATTTCAATTACATAAGAAAATGTTACAATGAAGGTTATTTTTCTTAGTTCACAATATATCGATAAAAGATGTTCCAAATTATTTCCAAATTAGGTCAGCTTTTAAATTAACTGAATCTTACACCTAACATTAAAATTATTTTAGAGAATTGTTATATCTAAATATAACAAGGAAAAAAAATACTTGATCAAGCATAATTAGTAAAATAAGGAATTAGGCCTAATAAAAGAATAATATGAATGAACGCTTACGATCTCTAAATAAATGAAAAATATCACGTTCGTTCAGAAACACGTTCTTACTTTTAAAATGTTTCAGCCATAATATACCACAGATACGGGTAACGGTCGCTTATTAAACATTCAGTTTACTCGTAATGAATACAAACATTCTCTTTAGAAAATTCTAAAAAGAAGAGAGGAAAAAAGAACTCACCAGCGAAATTCAACTTAAAAGGGTGCACTCGAAACCACCGTCAATTAAGCTTAATTTTTAATCCCTTTTTCTAAACTAATAAACCCATTTTCGAACATTAGCTCACGCATTTTTCGTTCTTAATAATTCTAGTAGAACTTGTTGCGCCTCCACTGCCATTTTTTCTCTACTTTCGTGCAAATAGAGAATTTTCTGGGGGTATGCAATAGGAGGAAAAGAGGAATCTTAATTTTAAATCAGCAGCACATGAATTCAAGTTAGCGTGTATTCTGGGTTTATTTACATACATCGTCTAATGGCCTTTTACCATAAAGCTCGAATGGGAAAACGTCTATCTTCAGTTTTTTTCATTCTTTTTCCAGCTCGTTCGTTTCTTTCCGCTTAGGAAAATTTCTCTGGAAACTTGCAATAAATATTTAAACGAACGAGTTCTCTATATTCGAATTTAACGAGATTTCAATCTAGAATTTAATTTCGCAATGTGTTACAGCAGTATGTGAAAATTTATCCGAACGAAAGAAAAAGAAATCATTTGTTCTGCAGGTTGGGAATTTTTTTCTTTCCCTAAAAATGAGGGAGATTCGATTTAATTATTGTTTTTCTTACATATTTATTATTTTGAAATTTGAATTAATATTTATTTTTTTTGAAAATAGTTTTTAACGCAAAATAAACGAGAAAAAATTTCTAAATTTAATTTACATTCAAATTTAAAAACAATTGAAGCTAAATGTCGATGAAAAGATTTTTTTTCCTTCATTGTTATTTTAAATAAGAGAATAATTTTTTTTAAAACTAAAATTAAGTCCTTAAACAGAGGAAGTAAGTTTTTCATAAAAATTCCATATATCACCTTGATAATCTTATGTCTCACTGCTCTTAAAGCATAAAAAAAAATTTCTTAAAATATTTTTATGTAACTAATGAGGTGTTACTTTTAACCTCTTAATATTTATTTTCAACTCAATAATTATAATTTTTATAAAGCTTCACTTAATAAATTGACAATATTTCTTGATTGACTTCCTAAAATGATATTATAGTTTAAGAAAATACTTGGTTTGCATTAAATCGTAGTAACAAGCATAAATTTTAAAGTTAGAATTATTAACATTTCATCAACTCCGAACAAAATTAAAAAATATTAAGTTATTTTTTATGTGAAAACCAATTTTTTGGAATCATTTTCAGTGACACCTTTGAAACAATTTAATTTAATATACAAAATAAGTTTCTAAAAAGAAATTTTCTTAAAATATTCATATTTTTTATTAAAATATTAATATATCTTTTCTTAAAATATTCATATTTTTATTAAAATATTAATATATCTTTTCTTAAAATATTAATCTATCTTAAAATATTATGTACCTTAAAATATTCTTATATTTTCTTAAATTAGCAAATATTAACACATCATACACAAAGGCTAGACATTTTCTTAGAAAAGTAAAACTTATAGTTGCAATATTTAAATTTCATCAGAAATCTTTAAAAAAAATGAAATTCTGCTTTTAAAATTAATAATAAAAGTAAATCAATTATTGAGAAATATGAAATAATTCACAACAAAATTGATTCATAGTTAAGTATGCAACAATGCATGGACAAACGAATTTATTTATTATTCATTATTATTTTTTTAAAAATAAAATGAGCTTCTCTTTTTGTTTGTTTTCCATTTTAATTAAATTAAATTAATTTATGAATGAAGTTTAAAAATAATGTTGATTATAAATAAAAAAAAATAATTAATAAGATCAAAATCTTATTATAAACAAAAATAATTTTCTACCATGTCAGTAAATTTCAAGATTAGGGTAATACATAACGTTAAAAGTATTTGATTTTTGATTTTCATAAAATCTTGTTAATTTTTATGCATAAAAAAGCATATTTATTTCTATCAATTAAAGATTTTCCTTTTGATACTTGGCGATCAAAAGTTAATATCAGACAGATCATTTTAAAAAGGAAAAAAATGAGTTTGGTGGTAAAAAAAATTCACTAAATAATAAAAGACGGTGTCTGATTAGTAACTTTTGTGGGAGAAAAATGCAACTTTTACAGTTTTCGAATATATTTTTTGCTTTCCCTTTGATCACGCCGTAATTAGATGACGCCAAGTCTTAAGGTTCATGTTTCAAAGAGTTGAGAGTTGAAACAAAATAACCGAATCCGAAAAAAAGGGAGAAAATTATTAGAATTAAACTTCATACTAATTAGTAATTTTTAGTTACTTGCTTTGCGTTTTTTTCAACTTTAAAACCCTCACTTTGCGAGGTTTTGCATTTCTTTTATAGTTTAGTTTAAAACACTAAATATTTCAAACAAATTGTCATAGTAGTTTTATTCGATTTGTTAACCATTATACGTATTATATACGTATTATAAGTAATGAAGGCTAGGCTATTATTAACTGTATAGTTATTCAAAAACCTTAAAATTTTATTAAATAAAAATATTTATCATGACTTCAGATGGTAAATAGTAATGCTTAACATTCAGATGTGATATAAAAGATGTAAATGATAAAAAAATCAAATAACAATAGAATAATGTCCTACAAAAACCAAAATTATACCATTCTCATAAAGTTATTGTCATCTATCAAGTAAATGTAGATAAATTTATTTCTTTTTTCTAAATGTTAAAACATTTTGTTAATCGCATTTTGCATGCAAAATAGGTTACTGTAAGCAGTAAAACCTAGAAATTTCTAAGGAGTGATTATAATTTACTTGCTACTATGAGTTGTAACTGAGGAATTTTTGTAATTATTACGGATTTCGTACTCTCGCTAATTTGAAAATTAGTGACAATTTTATTACTTAAGTTTATTTTTTATGTATTTTTATACTAATTTATAAGTTTTAACATTTATAATACAAAAAAAGTTGTGATAAGAAATTTAAAAAAAAAAAAAAAAAAAATCGCAATCACTTATTTTTTGGAAGGCAAAAATGTCTTTGCCAATTCAACTATGAATAAATATTTTTGTTGCATTTCTGAAAAGTCTCATAAACTTTGCAATGCAAATTGTTCCGAGAATTACAAAAAAGGAAATACCATTTGTCCATCTACTTAACGGAAAGAAATTTATCTGTCTTAGAGGTAAATTAGTATGTTTCCGAAAATTAATCTGTTACTGTATTGAAAATCATGATTAAATTAGATTCCGGTTACTAAAATGCAACTCATGATGCTTTAATAAATAAATTTTTTATATCACACTTCCTATTTCAACGGCTTTTGAATTTCAATGCCCTGGTTTAGACCACGATCGTTTTACAAAGCAATGTAATTTTCAATGCTCATTAGAAATATTTATTACCTGATTTATTCACTTGTAATCTAGCAGAACGCAAAAATATTATATTTTACCAAGAAAAAAATTGTTCCAAAAGAAACGTCTGTATGTCTGCGGTACCATAAACTCGGTTATTTCTCAATCTGTAGGTCACACACTGTAGTTATTATTCACTTCGTGGAAATAATTTAAGCGTGTTGAATAGTTTGTTATCAGAGTTGAATTAATTATCCTTCTAAAATGACTATAGAAATTTTAAACAGAGACAGTACTATGTTGTCGCATACTGTCATACCAAGTATTGTTGACAGCCATTTTTGAAATATATATATATACATAAGCTCAAAATGTAGAGAAAACAAGGGAAAAATTACAGAACAGTGAAAGAAGGGAAAAGAAAATACTAATAAAAATAACAAGAAACCGGGGGAAGAAAATCCGAAAAAAAGGACAAAAATTTTAAAAAATCCGGAATATAAAAGATATAATCTCTTAATCTTTTATCCACNTTTTTTCTAAAATTATTTCTAAATTTATTTCTTTTTTCTGAAATATATATATACATAAGCTCAAAATGTAAAGAAAACAAGGGAAAAATTACAGAACAGTGAAAGAAGGGGAAAGAAAATACTAATAAAAATAACAAGAAACCGGGGGAAGAAAATCCGAAAAAAAGGACAAAAATTTTAAAAAATCCGGAATATAAAAGATATAATCTCTTAATCTTTTATCCACAAAAAAGTGTGCTTTCTAATATTCTATCAATACAGCCAAAGCAAAATATATCAATACAATAGTGCGAGGAGCACTCAAAAACTTTTACAAAAAAATTACAACAAATAAAATAGAACACAAACACAATAAGTAAAAATATCACGTTAAAACAGAAAATAAAATAAAATGTATTGTATCCTTTTGTATTTATTTATTATGCTATATATATATATAAAATTTGGCAATTTTATTATGATATCTTAGAGACTGGCATGAAAATCATTAATTCAGTTAAATTTACTTTTCGATTCTGTATTTTTAAGTATATGTGTGTGTAATAAGAAGTATAATTTTAAAAAGCAGAATATCTGATAAATCGTTACCACATGGACCGAAAAATTACCAAATTAATGGTTCAAATACCGAATATTTTAGTTTTATTAACTGAAATTACCACTTTTTAACAGAAATGTTAACACGGTAGTACAATATTAATGCCATAATATTGTACTGTGTTACTACAATACTTATATATATATATATATATATATATATCAGCAGAAGTTAAAGTTAGAAGTAAAAATAATGATTACTTCAGATAAAAAAATCTATTCTTCAAAAATAAATAGAGCTATGCAAGTATAACCAATATTTTTTTATAAGTCGGTAGTACTCCATATGTAATGCCTTTAATGGTATGGCAATGATTACAATGTAATGAAATAGTGCATAATAGCAGAATTTCAAAATTATAAATGAAAATGATTATGACTTCAGATAAAAAAAAAAATTACTTTCTTCAACACTAAATGGAACTATGCGAATATTACCAATATTTTTTTTTATACAATCAATGATGATTTCAAGATTTTGTTCTTAAACAAACATGCTTACCACTATTACAAAGATGTTAAAGACCGAACAGAGCACCTTCTGTTCTAAATTAAACACATATGATTAATTGTGTAACTTTAATCAACATTCAGAATTATACAACCTAATTTTAAATTTTTAAACATGGCAGTGGAGCTCGTTCACTCACGAAAGATTAGTTTCTTCCCAATGTCTACGAGGCTAAAACTTCATTACTTTTTAAAGAAATAAAGATAGCAGCGTACAGTCGCAGCTGGGGAAGATACCTGTAGTATCTTTATACCAGAAGCTGTTGTTTATTTTGGGTCTTTTTCCTTGTTTTTAATTAACTTCGAAACAGTTACTTTTTTCGCATTTTTAATATGTTTTCTTCGGAAAACGCCATCTGGCTTTCTGCTAATTCATTACACTGTGCCTCAGAAAGAGCATGGCTACAAGTGGGCCATGAATAAATTAGATGTCAAGTTGTTTGTTTTAATCACAACCTAACGCACTTTCCCGAATAGGACTTTTAAAAAATAATAACAATAAACTCCCCTTTTTTCTCGGCGTCTAAAATGCGCGTTTTAAGTTTAGCAAGTTAAAATGAAGCATAAGCATAGTTCTATAGTATTTTCATGATCGGAAACACTTTTACACTGTTAAAAATTCCGGATTAAGTTAAGGTATATAGTGCCGGCACTTTGGGTACATCTTCCGTAAAATCCACTTTACCGTAAACTATTATATCATAATTTTTACATTAGTATTTATTTATCTAATGTAAATCAGTGATTTTACGACAAATATTACTGTAAAGATTCAGTATGCCAGATTTTTTGTTCCATTTGATGTTCAGGTAAAAATTAATTTTTCTGTAGAAAGAACTAAGTAACTGTCGGTGATTTTTACTGATATTTGATCCAAAATTTTTTACAGTGTACTTTTATGACAAACTTGTAACACAGAATACTTTTTTAACAGATAAATTCTCATAATATACAAGGATAGCAAGAAATTAGAGTTGTAAGTTTAGAGATACGTTAAAATTTGAGTAATAGTTTTAGAATAATAATTTTTAGAGTCCATTTAACTAGAGTGATTATTACTGTATAAATTACGGTATTTCGATTTTTTTCTTGTTCAGTGAAATGTTACGGAAAAAATGAAAGGATTCTAGAATGCGTTCTATTAATCCAAATAAGACAAAACTTGAGACGTATGAATTGAATAAAAAGCTTTAAAACATTGGCTAACAGCTGGCGTTGTCATAGGCAAGCACTTTTCATACGCTTAAAAGTTATTGTAGGATGACAATTACTTTTAAACAAAGAACAAAAGTATAATTGAAATTGATCAATATGTCCTCTTTAAATTTCAAAAATGAACTCAAAGTCAAAAACTGCATTTATTTACAACTGCAGAGTTCAGCTGATTTTGGGTCAAAGAAAATTTTATCAGTAAAGCTTTTATTTTTTGACCTAGCTAAAACGTGAACAGTCTGATGCCGAGATAAAGAGAATCCTTGTTGCTGCAAATCGTTGATTTAATAAGTTAAGAAATTTTCTACAATTAAAATTAATAAAAAAATACTTTAAACCATCATTAGATTGGTGCACACATATGGCTCAGCGAGACCCTAGGCTCCGTCAAAATAAAATGAAAATAGAAAATAGGCAAAATTGCATGAAAATGGAAAGTTTTGAGAATGATTCTGGATGCAGTGAGTTACAATGATACGCGGATTAAGATGTTCAAAAATAAGCGGTTAGAGATGGTATGTGGAGGCAGATATTATCCATAAAATTAAAGCAAGTTTGATCAAATTTGTTGGACAAACACGTGTCAAATGTACCTATCCTCCTTAACATTCAGATTCCAATTTTTCATTCATTTTAAACAGATTGGAACACACACTAGAGGCAGAATCAGATTAAGGGTGCACTAAAAGCGTAATCCATTAAAGTACCTTCATGGTGAATTAGGAGCATTAAAAGGGAACAACTGGCAAAGTTGAAGAAAAAGGGAGCAGAATTAAGAAAGTTTCTAAAGAAGGCCTCAGCCCACGGAGGGATGTCGAGTCAACAAAGAAGCAAGAAGAAGAATTTTCTATTTCACAGCAGAGCAGTACTACTAATGCAAACACAAATAAAATTTCGCATTTTCCGTATATGCAATTAAATACGATTTGTGTTTTAATGCAATTTGTTGGCAAGTTTTTGTGCTAATACATATTTTAAGAACTGAGATTAATTGTTATAAAGAATAATAATTTCTTACATAAATTCAATACATAGTAAGAGAAAAGTTTTTTCAGGCTTTGTTGGATACTTCAGATTTTGATTTTGTTGTAATTTTCAAGATATGTTCTTTAATTAAAATGTTTAGGTAAGTATTTGTTTTGGCAAAGAAACATTTTCTTGATTTTTTTATTTTATTTGGGGGGGGGGGGGTTAAAATGCAGATCCTTTGACATGTTGAGGAAATCACATTAATTTGCAAGTGGCAATACAATTTTTGAAACGAGTGAACCAAATCTATTATTTTATGTTCTACTACGTACACGCTAACTATTAATACACAAATACATTCCGCGAACCTTTGGATCAGAGGTCAAAAATTATTCAAACTTTTCGAAAGAAGGCTGTTTTTCTAGACTTTTAACCTTAAATTCTACTAGTACTAGAAATAAACCACATTGATATATATTTTTGTGAATACATACCAATGAATAGTGCCTAAAAAACCTATGTAAGGTGCATGTTTGGCGTGAACTTAAACTATCAAGAAAGTGAACTTCTGCTCAACTTTCAAAATCATTTACTGCATTTGCCACAACTAGACAAGCCTGAAATTTGCTGAAAATGAAGCCTTGAGTATTTCAAAGCGAAAATCAATTCACAGATCTACGTTTTTCACTTTTGTATAGTATGACCCTAAAGTTTGAGATTCGTAGCTGAGTAAATGAATACAGTAATAGTTATGGTAATGCTTTATAAATTTTTTTAAAAACTGCGATTTAGGCCTAATTTGAATATCTTAATATTGCACCTTCTCTCGAGGAAAGGCACACCCTTACAAAAAATGAGGTGTTTTAGGGGTTGTTATGAGTTTGACAGGTATAAAAAAACACCTGTGGTAGAAAATGATAAACAAAAATAACTCCCATAATAAATCTCAACTTAAACTTCATTTACATCTCATAAAGTCAATATTATAAGCAGCTCAGCATTTTAGTTGAAATCGAGTAGAATGCTCACTTCAAATATATAAGTATAGTTGAAGTGCAGAAAAATTTTCCTATACACCTCAAAAACAACCTTCCTAAGCTGGTTGGTTTAAGCTAGATTTCTAGAAACCTCAAGACATCCTCAAGTGTGAATAAGACAGCTTCATGCATCTTGATTATGAAATTTGCCCGGTCGATATTTTTAGGGTTGTTATTGGAGCCAATTTCAAATAAACCTCAAGTCAGCCTTATCATCTCAAAACACCTTAACGTTTTGTAAGGGCAGTCTTAATTTAGAACTTATTGGAGAGTGAGTGGGCAAAAGGAGAAAACTAACACTTTGTTATCTAATCAAGTGACATATGACATGTATTTTTTACGGTGAATTGAATAAAACCCTACCCGTGTTGATGCAACTAATAGATCAGAAGTTAAAAAAATTTTTATGGATAATTAGTAAAGTCCATTACTATGCATGCAGTTGAAATTTTAGATCTCATAGGTTTTTCTAGGTTTAATCAAATAAAGAAATCCAATTCAATTGAAATCAGAACCTCTTTTTTTTAGATAAATTTAATGCCTTATGTTGAACATATGAACTGTCTTTAAAAAACTCCATTTAGTCTCAGACCAGAGCTGATATTACGGAAAATCGGTTAATAGTCTATGTTTATCATATGTATCTTTTATCCCTATATTTTTGCGTAATGGGACAAATAGTTCTACTACTTCTCTAGGTTACCTCCTCATTTTTACTCTTTTTTTTACATCTAATTAACAGATGTTAAACTTGATGTGATGGGGCAAAGGGATAAAATGTGTTGTTTCCGATTATTTTTTTTAAATTTTTTATTTTGTTGAATTCAATAAAATCTCAATTACCGATTAGTAATAATTCAAAGTATCTCAAGAACTTTGTATCTATAAATATTTCTCAAATCATCTGAAACTCTCTAACAACCAGATTTCTGAGGTGGCACCTCATTTTTGGAGAGATCTTCGTCCACTAGAGGAAAAAATTGCAAAGACATAAAAATAAAGGGCTTCTAAACAACTCTCTATGATATTAGGAAATATCAATATAATTTGTTGTAAGGCTGGCGTGTTATAAGACTGCAGTGTTTAGTTGGTAATTCTGATTTCAATTGCTAAAAATTGTGACAAGTTTTTCATTGCACTTGAATAACTCGTTAAAATAAAGATTTTTATTATAAATAATTTTTGTCAAAATAGTAATACATAAGCAGTGCATAAATTTCAAACTTTCTATCAGAAAAATAAATTAATTGCAAGAGAAGTTGTAAATTACAAGATGAGAATTTCAAGAAAGTTTTGAGCAAAACGCAAAAACTTTGAGAGTAGAAAGCATACAAACAAAACAATACTTTACCTAATCATAAAAATATTACTTTTTTCTTTAAACTATTAACTTCTGAAAGTAAATGCGTTCTTTTTAATTATATGGAGATTTTATTTAACATAAAATTATTAAATTCAATGCGGCTAAAATGAGGCACTCAAAGTAATGGAACTAATGAAAATTATATTGAAAAAAAAAACTGTTGATTGTGATTATAAAAGGGAGTTAGTGCTTATTTCATTCTAAATATAAAATGATATAATCATTGCAAACACATTCAACATTCAAAAAAAAATTTCTTTCAAATTCTTTATTTAATAATCTAGTGCGAAGTCGTGAGTAACAGAAAGAGAGAGAGAGAGAGAGAGAGATTTTATAATAGAAATATTTATAATGAACTTTATAATGAAATTTTCATAAATATTAAAAACTTAATTCAAGCATAGTAAAAACCGTCCCCTAGTTTAACGTTAAGTCTCGTTAACGAGAAAAACTTATTTCTTCATACTGAGACACATAATCGATATTTTTAGATTAATTTTTTAAGTTCAGATTATTATTTTTCGATTCCAGGTATTCTTTCATTTTGCTTATATTAATAAAATGGTCTTTCATAAAACTGCAATAATTGTATATTTTGTTTATTTTTCTTAACAATATGTTCATTGCGTCTATAGAAAATATGGACTTTTAAGAACAAAAAAACGATGATGAATGAGAAACAATTAAGGTTGTTGGTGATTAAAGTGAACAGGAACCTTAATAATATGTATATATGCACACATGTAATTTGTTTATTATGAATTATATTGTACTCTTTTAATATATAGATATAGAAGACACTTAACAATAGGAGACACTTTATAATAGGCGATACTTTAAGAAAGACAAGAGTGGTTTGCTTGACAGATTTCATTATATTATCATGAAAGAAACTATATCTTAGCTCTCAAGCTTATCTTAACTCTTATTACTTTTTAACTTTACACATTAAATAATATAAAAAAAAATGAGTCGAAATTAAAATTTAATTTTGGAGAAAACTCTTTGTAACATTTCTAATAAATTATAAAATTCTCCCAGGAGTCAAAAGGCGGTGCAGTATAGGGTTTTATTGACACGAATTCCCTGCTCCACCCCTCTTAAAGAATAAATAGTATATGAAAAGCCAAGAAAAGAGGATGGATTATGAATGGATGGAAAGAGGAGTTTCTTACACAATATATAGAGGTGACATCTCGGATCTTGTCTTTGGCGTTTCGAGGGGGTAGGGTGGATTCCAAATGACAGAAATGTGACGGAAAGAGACTCATTCTGGATTATCGAATGATGAATGGGGGTGGATGAGAAGTGAAATGATGGATTCGACTTCAAAATGTGGGAGTATGAAGGGAGGAGAGGAAGTTTTCGAAGTTGAGACGAATCAAAAAGAGTTCTAACGCAAGACGCAGTTTGAGAAAATTGAGATATATCGTTCGTTTCAAGGAAGAAAATGGCCAAGGGAAAAAAAATGTTAAATAGAGTTAGGAAGTTCAACGGAAGAACTTTGGTCGTAGATCAAAAGTTTGAGTTTAATTTATTCTGGAATAGGAATTTTTTTTGGCTTTTACGTTTGAGTTATTTCCAGACATTAAGAAGACTTAAAATGCTTAGATCTTTGAAAGATGATCTCTTTAATAAACTCGCTAATATATATTTTAAGTGATATGAACCCGCAGAACGCTTTAGAAACACTTTAAATTATTTAATCTATCTTAAGGGTTTGGAAATCTTTCCTTCAAATGACTAAGCTTCCATTTTTTGAAATAGATTTATTTTCTTTATTTCAATCTTAAACATGCAGATACGACAATAAATAAGAGATAGAGCTTATAATTCTGTTATCATGTTAGTTTTGAATCACTCAAAATTATATGTTTTTTAAACGTTTTATCGTTTAAGATTGTTATCGTTAATAGTTTTTATCGTTTAAGAATCTACTCAAAAAATTATTTACAAACCTGAGATATCTTCTTAAATATTTTCCCACTTAACACGGTTTATTAGATGAACATTAAACAATAAGTGTTAAGTTTTATATTAAATGTAAAAATCCCCCATAAACGTTTTTATCAGCTCGAAGAAGTGATATGGCTGTTTGGCTGTTTTACAACAAAATTTATATAAACGCTGCTGGAATATTATAAAGAAAACATAGTGAAATTTTATTATTATTTTTAGCGACTTTTTCAGCATGAATATATTGATGTGCTAAAATCTAAAATAAAAAATTTGGAGTTGATTAGAAAATTTTATTTTTTGCATAAATCCACAATATGAAAGAATTTTGTAACACTAACATAAATTCACGCAATCTATTATTTATTCAGCAATTGTTACTGAAATCAAGAATAAAACTCAACTTTAAAGTACAAAATCGCAAAGAATTATGATTCATTCATTCATGCTGCTAATATAATAGTACAGAAATAAACAAAAATATGACATAGAAAACATTGCATACGGTAGAGTGTCAATTATTCACATCTTTTGAATCAATTAACTATTTCTGTTACACGTTGCTTGAAGGCGCTGTTCACAGTTGGACTAGAAGAAACTTAAAAGAATGCATCGTTGGTTGATTGGTTGGTTCTATTGCCACTTGTTACTCGGGCAAGTCTGCTTGGTGAACCCTCGCAAATTTAAGGCGAAGTGTGCGATTCTTGTTTTTCAGTGGCGCCATCTATGGCCTAGAATTCGGCTTCATACATCATACGTCACAACTGTTTATATGGCGAATCCATTCATACATCCATTCATCCATAGATCGTAATTTTGACCTGAATCAGAGAACGATCAATCTCCAATCCAGTACCCCTAGAGGTATTGATTTGTTATGTGAACATGGAGGACTTTTGAGACTCGACAGATTTAGCGTGCAACAGTCACTTTACTACACGGGGAGTCTTCGGTCGGCGGGGTTCGAACCCACGAACTCCAGGACATGGACCCAATGCCCTACCGACCTGGCTATCCCGGCCTCAGAAAGCATCGTGATGACGTCATAGTGGATTGTCCGTAAGTATTTTAGTTCATGATAAATAATACGAAGACAAACAAAATATACGGTTAAAACGTTAGTAGAAAGAATAAATATAATTAAGTATATAATCTATGCAAAGGATAATATTTAAAAAAAAAATCTCTTTACAGCGTTGATACTTATTACAATAACAATAAGGCAACAGCTTTTAAGTATCTAAATGCATATTTATGCATAGTAAAACAATAGATACCCAGTACACCAAACTATCTTTACGACTCACACCTTTTCTGTTTTAAATTCCGTTATTACCTTAGTTTTATCACAAATATTGTGTTTAGAGATTTGTTTCAAAAACCAAACATTTCCCAACAGGAAAAATCCTGTTATTTTAAGAAAAATAAATCCCAGATAATCAGGAGGGGTCATTCGACGTAAATATCACTAAACGTGCGAGACAAACACAGCGATCCAACAAGGATTACAACTGACAGCCAAAATTAAACCAATCGCAATAAAGCATCCTTAAGACCGGCAGTTGCTAACAAACCTACCGAAATTCAACGACGGTGCGTTGAACACATCAACTAACAATTCGGGACGACCCTGGACAGTATATTTAAATTTCATTTAATTAACAAATACCAAGTCCAGAAACGTGGAACGTAATTCCTCCGTGGTGAGGCGGTCACTTTCATCTATCTGATCGAAGAACATTCCAGTCGTTCGATAGTAGGCCCTTAGTTCGAATGTTAAGACCTTCAAAGAGGATGTCCCTGGCGGCAGAGGAAGTTTATTAGCTGGAAATCCCCCCTTTTCCCTGAAGCCTCGTGAGTTGGAAACACTACACAACATCAACAGTATATATAGTACGTTGCTTCCTTTAATTAGAGTACTTCTTCAAAAAGGGTTTTGTTTAGTGACTGATTAGAATTTGATTAACAGGCCTATTTGGTTTCCCCAGAATAGGTGTTAAGTTGTAATGGAGTGATAAAATTAATAAATTCACTGTGTTAAAAGTCTAGTTTTATCATTCTCATGAGATTTTTAATCAATGCAATAATAGTTTTTCGAAGAAAAGTACTTTTCTTAGCTATGAGGATGGTAACAAAAACTCATAAAACCAGCAAAAAATATTATTAATTTCTTTTAAACAGCCTTTTTTGGGTAAAAATAATGCCTTTTTTGTATTATTTTTACCTAAAAAAGTACAAAAAATTCGATCGCCGAAATTCCATTCTCTGTAGAAAAATTCTATAACCCAAAACAAAAAATCCTTTGAAGATTTTCATTCATTATGGGCTATGAAAAATGAGAGATTATTATAGGCTATCAACTATGTTTTGAACTATTATTTTAAAATCAAGTGCTATACTACTGAGTTAGGGATCAATATAGTTAGAAAAGCTAATTTTTAAAAATTTCCACATTTTCCTTTTCGAAAGAAAATGTGAATAAAAAATGAAATTCTATGTATTTTCTTTTAGTCTGTAGTTCAAAACATGTGTGCTATAATCATAAACACTCTTGAAAAAGTATAGACAATTATTTTAAAAACATCATGAGATATCGTGTTGCCGTGTTTAAGATGATGTCAAATGTGAAATAAATCTTATTTTGAGATAAATGCAATTAAAGACTTAAAATCACTAGTCTATCTACTAGTATGACCTTCCATAAAATTAGCTTTAAAAGAAACAGAACGGAAACAGGACGCTTGATTGCTGCCTAACAGAAATTAAGATAGCTAAGAGTACGGGGATTCTAAATTTATAATAAACTGAATTTCGAAACTTTTGTCCAAAATCATGTTTTTTCACTAGTCAGACACCTTACATGAATAATAAAAATGTCATTCAAAACTTTGCAGTATTTACATTTTGAACAAACAAAATGTACTTATATGAGCAATTCTTGATTTACTAAGGTACTATCGTTCAGTAATTCTACGAAAAGAACAAATAACACAAGGCCCACAAAACAGAGTTTTCTTTCTATTAAAAAATACGTACTATTTAAATTAAAGCCTAATGCTTCAAATTTTTCAAACATACTATTTTATTACCACGTTGAGCAGCCATCACAATTTTGAGTTCACGACAACCAATGCTCAACTCCGCGGATGTAATTTCGAATCCAATCTAGAAGACAAGGGAACTCCTGAATCAAGTATTGGGGGAAATTAACCTTCATGGAGGACTTTTTGATGGAACTAACCCGCATTTGCTTTCATTGGAGAGGAAAATCATGAAAACCATGCAACGGATAGCCTAACGGCAAGAGAACTTTTAACCATGATCCATCCACCACTGAGGATATTTTACGTTAACACCACGGTCAGTGCGAGCAGGGTGCAAAATTCGAATCAGCCAGCTATCTTTGGGTTTCGAACTCGTATCATCTCATTGGCGAGCAAGCACACTATCCCTTAATCCACCACGCCTTAAAAGATACTATTGAAGTAGTACTAGATGTTGCCCTGAAGTCGAAATTGTATATTTTATCACTATCCCAGTGGCAGAAACCCTCCAACACGGCAGCGGATGACGCAGATTATTGTCCATCTAAGATTTCAAAAAAAGGAACAAATGGTACCGAAGAAAGACATTTAATGTTCATTTTTTTATTATTGTTTTATTTGTCCGCCAAGCACATGTCATGGTATAGAAATGAATTCAATTTAAAGCAACATTAAATTGACACAATTCAAAGTACCATAAATTACAGGTCAGTGCATTTATTCCTTTAAAATGAAAGAATTAGTTCTAATTGTCATCTGAAAGCTCATCCCTGCTATCTGATTTTTTTTGTATTGTGTATGCATCTGCTTTTTTTTTTCTTTTTTGCGAAAGCAAAGTATGATTGTATCAAATTCAAAAGAAATTTAGGCAATTTGAAGCTTTTGTATAAACATTTATTATGTTTAGTAGTAGCAAATTGTGCTAAGTATTCGTTAGATTTAGCTTAATCTTTAAATAACATATACCTGACTGTGATTGATTCGCAGAGAAATTTTGAATATAGTGCATCAGAATGACTTTATGAATTCTGCTACTACGATCACTATTTATTATTTTAATCATCAATTAATAATAATAAAACAAAAACAAATTTAATACCCTTTTATTATTCATATTATTTTTCAAAACACTTTTTTTGATGAACATTAGTTACATCATTCATAAATCAATCAAATTAACCTTACTGTAATAATTTTAAAACGGGTACTCGTTTGTAATAGTGAAAGAGTGTTTGTAATCGCGATTTTTTTTTACAACGGTGAGCTTTCAATGGCACCACAAATAACAAATAGTATCCTTTTATCCTCTAGTAGCAGAATCTATATGAACTGCAACTCTACAGTAAATTTAAAGTTTTGTTTTTTGTAAAAAAGAAAAAATTGTCTTAAGAAAGTGCTATGTAAAAATAACATCATGTTTTTCACTTTGTTTTTTTGGGTTAAACATTTTTTGGTTCAAACATTTTTTGAGTTCGAATTTCATGACAAATACAAAAACAAAATTATTCTAAGCATTGTTTAAATAAAATTTATAAACTAAATACAATTATATTGCAGATGAGATCTTCCAGCCTGTTTCAGAGAATCAGAGTGTTAGATACAAAAGTTGCAACCATTTATCTTAAAAGTTGCAACCATTTACCTATAAATAACTGACTTCCTTCACATGATATTCAATTTGAAAACAGTGAATGAAAAGTTTAATATAAACTCATCCAGATGCTTATCACTCAAAGTTTTTCAAACAGTTTTTTTTTGGAGCCGTGGTGGCTCTAGTGATAGAGCGTTCGCCTTCCAATGAAGTGAACAGGGTTCGAATCCCAGAGATACGAATACATCGATACGAATTCCGCACCCATCTCTCACCGACCACAATGTTGATGTAAAATCTCCTCAGTGGTAGATGGATCGTGGGTTTTTCCATGTAACGCAAATGCGGGTTACTTCCATCAAAAAGTCCTCCACGAAAGACAAATTTCTTCCAATACTTGGTTTAAGGAGCTCCCTTGTCTCCTGGATTGATTTCAAAATTACAAAACAACGGAGTTAAGCATTGAGAGTTGTAAACTTCCAATGCACAACTCCAACTACTTGATACCTTAAGTACTGTTCTGTCAGTTGTGATTATATTTTGAGTTACAAACATCTTATTTTTAACCATGCGAAATTGTTTCTTTTTATTAACTTTGCACCCTTACTGAAGATGCCACATCAATATCTCTTCTAATTGATATTCTTTATTTTTTCTGTAATGTTTGTTTGTATTTAGTTCATTTCCAAGTAAAGCTATTTTCTGGATTTCATATTTAATATTCTCCCTATTTGTTAAAACTCTAATTTGAAAATTTCGAATATGTTTGCTTATCTGATTGAACTGTTGCGCGCACTTCGAGCTTTCAGAGTGCCCCCGGATGCACCTTACGGGGGTAGAACGGGGTTAGGCTAGTTATTGGGAGTTGCAAGCCCAAACAATTGGATAGGCTGTTCAATGAAGGTTATAAAACAATTTTGTTTTGAAAAGAAAGTTTCGAAGCAAATAATTCAAATACAGTCTGTTTCATTTACATTTATTCCATAATGGAAGATATAAAAAACAGGCTATGGCTTTAGAATCGTTCAAGTACTCTGCCTTAATCCATACAGGTATAGTAACATTGTCAACGAACGCATGCACATATTTACCTAACTACTTCGAAATGAAGTAATGACTGATAATTACCTAATACAACAAATATACAATCAATGGTGCATAAAATGAATGCAATGCAATGGCTGTTAGATTCATAAAAACTTGTTTTTTAGATAAAAATTAGCTACCGTGGCTGTCAGATCATAAATTGGAACCCATAGTAATCTAGCTAACCATGTAGAATGATTGTGTTTCTTTTATACAGGACATGGTAAGGCTAATTTTGCCTAAAATGCCCTTATCGATGATGATTATGACGCGATACTTAATTTTGGAGTACTCATCTTATACGTTGGGTTTAAACCAGTTATGTGACCTAATCCGAAGTCCAAATTAAATAAATGGATGAGTTTTTAATAAAATAAAATTAACGTATATTGAACACGCGTATAAATCAAAATGTATGGCCAAAAAAAATATTAAACATTATCTATATTCTTGATTTAATTTTGATGTAATATACAAAATCAATTTATGATAAAGGCACAAAAACAAAACCATTATATCGTAATGGCATTAAGTTTTTTGAGTGATTTGTTTACAGTGTTTTACTGAAAGCAACTAAAACGTAAAGATTATAGATTAAGACAGATGATTGTTATATTTTATGAAGATAGATGGCGCTTTAAGCAAAATGTATGCAGGAAAAGCTATTATATAGTTTTTTTTTGGATACTAAGCTCTGAAATTATCATTTCAATTATTACATAGAATTATTTCTATTTATTTATGAACTTCTTGGATTGAGATTAGTTAAATATTTGCAAATATTAAATAAATTGAACAAATGGAATATAAGATATATTAAAATAGAAGGAAGTGAAATATAAATTTAAAAAAAACAATGAGGAAGAAGGAAAAAAAATATAAAACCTCTAAATGGTAATTTTATTGCAAATAACATCACAATATTCAAGTAAATACTTAAATGTTTTTTAAAGAAATTATTCTATGTTTTTTTAAAGTTCTTAAAAGTTAAAATATATTATGCAATTTCCCTTATTTTTGCTAGTCTTATAAACATAAATACTTTGATGTGTAATACTTTGAAAAGCCACCATAATTTTATTGATAAGTGTCTTCATGAGTGCCGATAGGATATTATCACTTCTATAACTGTTCTGCAACTGTTATTATATAATTGTATGTAACTAGCTCATAACATCTAGTAAAAGTATATCGAGAACGAATGAATTTCGGGTAGTGTGAGATTCTGAAGAATAATTTTAGTTTAATTACTTAATATATCCACTATTTTTTGGTATTTACATTCAAATATTTCCTTTCAGTTGCCAATTTGTTTTCAACTTCAGATATACTTGGGAATTTACCATTATCGATGATATTCTTTATGTAAAATGTTATGTTTTTAAAAATAGTTTTAAAAAAAATAATTAAAATACAGTTTTAAAAGGAAATAAAGAAGAGTAACAGTCAAAACTGTTAATTCTTAAGTTTTTGCCCCGTTTCATTGAAATAGTTCTTAAACGACGTTTTAACGAACAACATCTTAAGAGTCGATAGCTTAAAAATATTTTTTGAAACTCTGGATTAACATTTTTGGTATTACATTACGTACTACCGGTTGGCACCCTTCATAATTAGAACTACGTGATATATCATGAAAATCGATTTTTATTAAATATCACGATAATGATATTTTAAAATATAAATATGTTGTCACGCTACATAGTAAAAATCCTATCTTCAATAAATTATAAAATAATAATCATTAACAACTCTAATATTTCAATTATTATCGATAACAATAAATACAGTAATGTACAGTCAATTACAGCCAAAGTATAGTAATTACAGCCAAATACAGTAATATGATGGAGATGTTATGATGGAAAGGCACTCTTTTTTTTTTAGCAAAACTTACAGTTTATTATATCTGGTCTAGTCTCTCATTATTTGGCAATAACAATTAATAATCTTTTTGACTAATGTTAAATTAATATTCAAGAAATATATCTCAGCTGGAACCAAAACGTGTGAGATAAAAACTACTGAGCCGTGTTTGTTACGTAAGGAAAACTTAATGATGCAAAAATAAAAATGCCGCTAAGTCAAGGTTGAAAAATTTCTTAGAAAATTAGGTTACCATATATGAAAAAAAAACTAAAGTCTATATTAATTTAAACGATACTACTTTCATATGCCCAAAGGATAAATAACAGAATAGATATCTTATGAATCGTAAAATATTTTAATTCGTCTTCTTCTCTCTGGCGAGTTCGTATTTGAGTTCATTCGCTTCTTTTACGTTTCGATAAATACCATATCAAGTGTTCGAAAATATAGCTTCGTAGGATAAGCAACAATATGCTAGTGTTGACGTTCTTCTAATTTGCTTGATAAGTTTCTGAGAGCCTTTTTTATGCCTATTTCGTTGTTGAAATCCCTATAGAACATTTTAACCGAACATAATAATATTGAGGCAGATATTGACAACGATAATAATAGAATTAGACAATATCATGATATTTATGTACAACAACACTATCGCTTGCCACATGGTAAATTTATTATTATATTTTACTTACATGGTGTGCTTCCTCGTGTAGCATTCTAGCTAACGCTAAATTTGCAACAGTTTTCGCTCAATTTTCCAATTATGAATATTGGAGATCCCGTGGACCAATGGACAAGCGGTCTAAATATTTTACTCATTAATTGCCAAAAATTGTAATATAGAAAAAATTTAAAAAATATTTTTTTTAATTGGATGACGGCAATATTGCCTATTTAAATAGATAATATTAGTTTATTAATCTAAAAACATGTGTGTCGCGATATTAAAAATTTAATATCACCCAACGCCAATCATCGTAAAAACATATGTTGCTTTCTTATTCTTTCTTCTCTGTTATTGAAAAAGGTCAATAAAGGTTAAGAGTCTGTATGCATAAAAAGTGGAAAAGAAAATGGCCTATACTTTATTCAGAATAAGGAAAGAAGCGTAAGTAGTATAAAAATGAGAGTACAGCCACAGTAGTAGTCATTATTCTGCTTCTTCACTTCACTTCTCAATATGAGTTTTTCTTTTCTAAAAAATAAACATTTCCTTAACATTCTTTGTTTTAGTAATTTTAAAGTTTAACTTCTAGTTTCTATTTTACGTACTTGGAACTGTTTCTTTAAAAATGGGCACAGGTGACAAATTACTTTTTTTTTCACTCAAGAAAAACTGAGAAAAACTCAATGATCTGGTTCAGCTTTGCATAATAATATCAAGAGAAAATTCCGATCTCTTTATATGTTGTTTTTGAGCTATCAATCATAGAGCTATTGAGCTGTAATTTTTCTTTTTTGTTCAAAAATTCATTTTTTGACATTACTGACAAAAATAAACTCTTTCGCAGATCGGGGTGTATACGACTCAATCTTTCCTCTCATTTTTTTTTCTTTTCCAAGAAAACGCTTTCCTCTACAATTCTAAAACGCACCGATTCAAGTGGAAAGGAGATGAAATTTTAAAGCCACCAATCGATATTCGATTACGAAATGTTGCGTGCTGCCATTTTTATTTATTTATTTTTTTCTCAATCGTTTGGGAGAGTCCTCTATGTAGCACCCTTCCATTTCGCCTTCCGCCCCTTCCTCCCAAGCTACTTAACTTCCGGGGGGATGGCGAGGGTGGAAGTTGCCGGAGCGCTCGTACTAGACGACCTACAGGTTTCTCTCCTGGTTTCTCCCGTCCTAAGATATCAACAGGTAGTATTTGTGAGGGCGCTTTAGCCTCCCAAGCTCGCGCTTACATTTCCGGCAAAGGTAAGAAAATGAGGGATCATCTCCAAATTGCTTTTTACTTATCATATCATTCCATTCAATTATTTTTATGTTCAATTAAAAGGTTAACGTCGAATTAGTTTCCTAATAATATGTTACGATAAATTTACAATATTTAGCGTGGAATTTTATTTTGTTTAAAATAGTAAAAAAATGCGACTAAGAAATTCAACTTCACCATACAAGACAAATCAAAATTCTTAGACCCACTCTGACTCTCTGTAACACTTAAAAGAATATAATATATATATATTATATATTACACTTGCTTATAATATATATTAAACTTGCTTATATAAAAGCCATACTTTAATTTATATGCCGTTAAAATGGGTAATTGATTAGTGAATTTTGCAGCTGCTTCAACATGTTTTTACTGAAATTTTCCTGTAATACAAAATTTTTATTTTATTATGTTGAAGAATTTTATTATTTTTCATGGTGCTTCATTTATGTTGTCCTTTCTGCAAAGAAAAAAAAAAGCACTTTTTGAAGATTTCTGCAATCAAAAAAGTGGTGCTGTGGTTTGTAGCTTATAAGATACAACTTACTCATGCGACTTAACTTAGTTTGGTTGGAATAAACTTATGACAAGCAAAGAATTTTGACCTGAGAATCGAGAAGCAACACATCTTATTACCAAATGCTCTTGTAATATTTCATTTTTTTTTTTGGAAATCAGTACAATTTTGAATTTTTTATAACTTTTTGGAAAACTTATATCAAACGTCTTCGTAATATCAATGTATGCGTCTGAATCGAGGAGCAACACATCTTATTACCAAATGCTCTTGTAATATTTCATTTGTTTTTTTTTGGAAATCAGTACAATTTTGAATTTTTTATAACTTTTTGAAAAACTAATATCAAACGTCTTCGTAATATCAATGTATGCGTCTGAATCGAGGAGCAACGCATCTTATTACCAAATACTCTTGTAATATTTCATTTTTTTTTTTGGAAATCAGTACAATTTTGAATTTTTTATGACTTTTTGGAAAACTAATATCAAACGTCTTCGTAATATCAATGTATGCTACAGTAAATTTAATTATTTTACTAACAGCTGCTAATATAGCAGCTCAGTTGAATTACGATTGAAATGAGAATGGATCTTCAAACCTAAATATGATATTTTCATTCTTCTCAAGACCTTTAAATAATAATCCTCGACGAGTAATGGGCGGTCTAAATTATCAAACTAACTATAAAGTTTCAACTAAAAAGAACATGCGGATTTATTTATTTCAAATAATCTTATACAATGATACTTTTCGTTTAAATTTAATTTAGAAGCTTTTTTTATTGAAAGTTTAAAATTATTAAGAAATCGATTGAATTGAATTTAAATTTTAATGCAACAAAATTCAGAACCGTCAATACGATTTCAAACCTGATGGGCATAATATACTCAAGGACACAAACAATGTAAACTAATCTAAGCATATGTACCATGGAACCAGTATTTATATGCGACGAGAAGACTTTTGTTTGTTTCAAATAAATAAGGTTCTTAAATAATAAAGAAATATAACAAACATGCAACTGCCTTAATATGCCTTAATATTTTCTTATGCTATATCAGACATTAGTACGTTACCGTTTTCCAAGGCTTTAATTTATATGCTTGTTATGCCATCTATCAACGAGTTATCAAAGAATGTGTATTTAACACAAAAAAAATTTATTTTGATTCTTGAAAAGTTTAAATAAAAGATTTGTATCTATGAAAAATAAAACTTTTCTAATAATAAAAGACTATTATTTCGTTTTCACGTTAATTCATTGAAAACTTCCTTTATTTTTAAGCTAAGTATCGATTTTTTAAACAGTCTGCTTTTAAAATATTTTGAATAAATATATTAAGTGCAGTTTTTATTCTAAATTTTATTAAACTTCTTCTGTTTTACTCTCAGGGTGGGAATGCCATAACTAGAAAACTAATCTTTGTTAAGTTTCTTAACAAACACGATACATCTTTCAGAGCATAAATAATATAATCTTACGGCGTAAAACAGTTCTGTCCTCTAGCGGTGATTATTGCAATTACTGAAAGCTTTGTGATGCAGATTTTCTGCATTAGTTAAATATGAAATACTTTGAGTTTCCAACGTTAGTTTGTGAGACAAACGCAACGTTTTTTTGCAAAAATGAATTGTTTATTGAAAAATTTGCACGCCTGCAATATTTCAGTGAAAAGGCTTTTACGAGTAACACATTGAGTATATTTCCCATTGGTCAAATAAAAAAATGTATTCTATATAAAACATTTTATTCTATTTAATATAAGAGAAATTACATATTAGAGTAATTGCACAATAAATCTATTTACTGAATGATAAAAATATACATAAATTTAAATAAAAAACTATGTACAGGTAATCACTTTTTACATCTACAAAAATTTATTTTGCGTTTTTTTTGGAATTAAAAGATGGAAGATAGAAATAAAATTCCTAAAAATATATGGATTCTTTTATGGAGTAAGTCTATATAAATGCTAGTAAAAGAAACAAGTTTCTAACTAAGTTTTGCACAAAAAGTACATAAAAAATTTAAACATTATTAAAATATGTTTTTAAAAATTCCAAAATAAATAAAGTATGTCACTGAATTTTACTTACTACATTTTAGTCAAACTATAAATTCGATTATGCATTTTACTAAAGTATAATAAATATTAATGCATTTTAATGGGGAAATATTAAATTAAATACTTAAAATGTTAGCAAAAACGAATGTGTATAAACAACACTATACAAATGTGATTATAATCGTCAAACTTCAGTTTCAAACTTTCCTGCGACGTATACTAAACTTTTTTTTGAAAAATATTTTGATTATTTTGATTTTTAACATAGGCCAAAAATGTCTGTGATAGTTTTGCATTTTTGGTTAATTCTAACACACCAAATAAATGCAAGATGCATTTATAAAAATTAAACAAACTTATGTCACACAAATTTTTATTAAATGAAATTAAGTTAAGAAAAAGCATGATCAAAAAATATTAATTAATATGAGCCTTACAAAATGATTTCTGTTCTTGAAAATATAAATGAATTTCAAAGGTAATAAAAGTAACATTTACCCCTAGGAAACGAAATAATTTTATTTGCAACAAGATAAATTTTAAAACATCAGTAACTTTCTAATAAGATTTTCAAAAATCTAATAAAACCTTATTAGCAAGTATGAAGAAAAAAATTCTATTGTTTTACATTTCGCAACTCAGGAAAATTCCTAAAAGTTTACTGAAAAATTCTTGCATTTCAAAATTGCACAAATAGTTGGAAAATCTAACAGCAAGTCCCTCATAAATTATATTATTTATTATAATGTAAAAGTTTAACGTATTGAAAATTTTCTTAAAACTTAATGGTTTTCTTACTTTTGAAAAAAAAATAGTTACAAGATATTTCGTTTGAATAAAATTCTTTAATGCAATTTTTTATATGAAAAGCACAAAATGAAATTTATGCAATTTCAAATACTCAGACCTAAAAACGCTGGGTTCAAGTCTCAGTGTTGACTTCCAAAGTTGAGGTACAACCTGATCTTTGGATCTAATTTGAAAATTTATAAACATATAAACATCGAGCCAAAAAGTTTGGAGAAAATTTATTTTAAAGAATTCTTCATTAAATGCAGTGTGCTCTGAGATAAAAAGTTTGGTAAAGTTATCGCACTGTATAGTGATATTTCTGGTTAAAAAAAAAGAAAAAAAAAAAAAAGAGCATAATTTCGTTTAATGAAACTGAAATATATGGCTTTTAAACAAGTCACTTTGCAATTTTTTGGTTTATATGATAACGGTTTACTAGAAATTCCATTTTTCAAAGTTATAGCTCTTATTTACACACATTTAGTAAAAAATGCGAAGCTGGAAACTAAATTTAACCAAATAAATGATTTTTGTTGTGTCATGAACTTAGGTACTATGATAAATTTACCAAATTTCACCACATTTATCAAACTTTATTACACATTATAAAGTCATATTTTATTGTTAGTTTTACCAAATCATTACTAAAATATTTCAGTGAAATTTACGGAGCTTTCTGGTGTTTCCATGGAGCCGGAATAATGGTGAATTTTTAAATTTTTCTGATAATTTTGTCCTTGTTATTTTCAGTGTAGTGCATAATCTTCTCATATATTGGAAAGCAAATAGCTAGCTGTTAAATGATATTATTATCTGATGTTTAGCTACTTCTTCTATATGCGAGAAATTGGCTTATACGAAAGCAAAATTTTGATAGTTTGAGAATGCAGTGTTGGATGATCAGAACAGCCGCATTTCTTATCAGAATATATTTTTTGAATGGCGATTATTCACAAAAAACTATGTTGTACCGTTTTCTTTCTCTTCTATGTAGCACAGTTTTCTTTTTTCTTCTAACTTTTTTTCTCTGCAGTTTATTTTTTATATCATGCCTGTGTTTGAATTTATATTACTTTTCATGCTGCATTTCATATAAAACTATTTAGTAAGCATTTCCTCCAAACTTTCAAAGTTTCCTCATTTTCAAGTTAGATACAAAAATGTAGGTTTCACTTTAACTTTCAGTAGTCAGAGTATAAACTTAGTTTCCAACAAAAACAACTATTTTTTATTTTATAATTATTTAAATAGTAACCAAGGAAATTTGTTTCTGTAATATTTGAATTAAATTAATAATAATAACAAATTTTCTGAAAGTCTTAACCAAAGATGGAATTCAGAAAGAGAATAATATTATAAGTAAAAAAATTTCTTGTGAAATTGTGAAAAATAAAAATATTGTTTTCTTGAAAATAAAACTCTAAGGCATACTTAGTTTTCTGACTGATTCTCTTTCGATTTTTTTTAAATTGTGGATATAGATAATTGTGAATTTATTTATTTTTTAAAATCTTTCAGAAAAGTAACACATTTCTATTTTATATTGATCGAAAACAAAACATGAAGCAGGCTCTTATATCATTCAAATAAAATGACTGGTGTCAACAAAATAATTATTTCAAAAATAAAATAAACATCACATGCATAAATGGGTATTAAGATGTCAAATTGCAGACGTTCTATTAAGTTTTGACAACTTTTCAATAATTGATGCTTGGTGGAATATTTTCTCCAATCAAAGGAGCAGCCCCGTTGAAAAGTGAAAGGCACAAAGAACTTTATTGGCCTTGATACTGGAGCGCCCCCATCACAGAACAAAAGACACAGCTAATTTTAGTATTATAGGAGGGAAAAATACTTTTGCAGTATAGAGGCAGTGAACTGTCACGATGTGTTTGCAACGGAATGTACAACGCAGATCGATATTGACACCTGACTTCTCGCATCCCTGACGCCCCCAAAAACTTGCTCTATCAATCAACTGTTGCTATGGAAACCAAACCAACCAGCATTTCCCTCACGTTCCAAAACAGAAACTCTTCTACCTTTATATTCCTATTTTTTTTTCTCAAACTATCGTTTGCTGTTGGGTAATTTTTATGTCTTTTTTTTTCCTTTTTTTTAAAAAAAAAAGTTGGCAACGGAAAAGAGGACGAAGCAGAAGGGGGAAGGGGTGGGATTGAAATAGGATGCCGATGTTGTTTTCGAAAATAGCATGAAGCCATAAGAGGATTTTCGTTAAATCTCATTTTTTAGATATTTTATGAAAAAAAAATAATTTGTAAGCATATTTTAAACCCGGCTTTATTTTAACAAGCATCTATAGAAAAATAGTTAAAATCTACATACCTATTATTATATGTGTCCATATACGCATGTACAGTGACTACTGAAAATATTGTCGTTTTAAAAATGTATGTAATTTTTAAGAATTGCTTGATAGATGTAAGAACCATTTTAATTTTTAACATTCTTTGAGGTAAGAAAAAAATAATGAGTGAATTAATAAAAATTGAAATTTGAAAGAATCAGTCTTGTTTTATAATTTTTTTTAAATAAGAAGTAAAATTATTTTTACATTACGTAAATTGAACAGAAATTTGATAAAATAAAGTAAAAAAACATTGTACTAATGTCAAAAGTAAAAAAAAAAAATTAATAACTATTGTATTATTGGATTGTAGCACAATACGAAAAACTGAAAGGTTCGAATTAACATTAAACATGTTGATTTATTGCTGATCAGACCAACTGATCAGACAATATTTTAAGTAAAAGATATACGCAAACGCACACGGTGAAAAAAAATTCTAATTATCTTAATCTGTCCGACATCGGAGCAAAACGACTTTTTCTGAATTAACGCAATCAATGCAAGAGGATATTTTTCCAGTCATAATACAACCGCGAAGGAAAAAGCACATTTACAGAATTCTCTTTTAGTCGCTTTTTCGTCACCGCGCTCGCGCTGGAGTTCATTCGGTGCTCGAGTGCATTTGTTTCGGCATATAAAATCACAGAAAAATATAACGAATTTAAGCTCGTAAATTATAGTTTCCCTCAATTTAAAACAAAAGAATGGGATTTTTCCTGCTTTAGTTGTAAACTTCAAATAATATTCAAGCAAAAAAAGTTATCTATACAAAAGTAGAATGCGCTAAAAGTTCAATAAGGTTAAATTCATTTTTTTTAGGATTAAGGTATTTATTGCTAAATGTTTACGAATATAATGTATCAAAATTTATCTTCAACTCAAACTACGGATCATCAAAACTTTTAATTAATCCCTAACTTTATTTCTGAAACATCAAAGATTTTTAAGTCTTTTAACTGCCAAAATTATCTTTGATTAAAATCTAAAAGAATTTAATATGTCTTAATGTCTAAATTATAATGATAATTATAATTATAATAATAATGTCCTAACATGTCTAAATTAAGGTAAAGCTTTGCATTAGTACTGTAATTTCAAAATAACATTCTACACATTAGGAATTCGTATAGGAATGTAAAAGAATTTAATATGTCATTTAAATTAAGGTTAAGTTTTGCATTAGTACAGCAATTTCAAAATAACATTCTATACATTAGGAATTCATATAGAAATCCAAAAGAATTTAATATGTCATTTAAATTAAGGTTAAGTTTTGAATTAATACTGCAATTTCAAAATAACATTCTACACGTTAGGGATTCGTATTGGAATCTAAAATAATTTAATATGTCATTTAAATTTAGGTTAAGCTTTGTATTAGCGCTGCAATTTCAAAATGACATTCTACACATTAGGAATTCGTACTGAAATAAGGGTAGTTTTAAAAAATGATTATCTTAAAATTTTGAACAAGCTTAAACTAAAATCAAAGACATTTTTTTTCATGTTAAAGATTTATAGCATCAGAACTAAAATATAAAAAAATCGTGTTAATCATATTGTGGTACTCAATAATAATTGTAAAGGTTAACTGGTTCAATATATAATTTTATGTTGTACTTTGAACCAGCTTCCTCTAATTTAAAAATCATTTTATTTTAAATGTTTAACAAATAATTACATAATTAAAACAAAAATAAGTTACCAAAGAAAACAAAAAAGAAGAAACAAAAGAAATATGCTACTAGTGGAAAGCAGGATTTTTTTTTTGTTTACAAAATTTCTAAGTTGTTTGAATTGTTAACAAAACAATTAAAAGCTAAGATTTATCCAAAGCACAACACATTGTATCCATTTAAAGCAAATGTCTTAAAAGTAATTACGATTTTAACACTTTGACGTAATAATTTATTTATCAATTCATTTAATTTCGGTCATAACGATTAGGAAATGTTCAAAATGTAGAAAGCAATTTCAAGTTAATATGATGTAATTTATTTATTTATTTATTTTTAATTCATTACATTGGAAACGCTTATTCTATGATTCGAAAATGTCATAAAAACGCAAACACACAAAATAAAAAAGCACTATGATGATCCTTACATAAATATAAAATTCTTTTAAATTATGATGTAAAAATATTAGAAAAACTAGGGGGGGGGGGAATAAACATAAAAATTTAACTTAAATGTGTTATAAAAAAACTATAATTCACACAAAGGCTAAGATACTAACTAAACTTTTATAATATATTTAAAGCAGTTATAAAAAATTTACACAGTTTTTTAAAAACTGTGTAGTTATTCTGATTTAAATGTTAAAATATCTACTAAAATTTTACACTACATAACAATAGAATAAAAGGAAAACTAAACTATCTGAAAAATGTATATTCTACTTCTACTAGAATTTATAACGTATGAATAACATATACTTGTTCTTATATTTCAATTTAAATCCTTCCCATGGGAATATTGCAGAATCAAAGCATTTGAAAAATGTAGACAACATAAAATTTGTATAAAATAAAAGTGAAATACCATCACAATTTCCTTTAAACTCTGAGTTTTCAGAAACATTTTAAAATTTATTCTTCAGTTTTTCCTCAAAATCATACGTTTAAGATTTAAAAATTTATTTAAATTTTATTCTTTTTTTTACATTGAATCTGAAATAACTTGTGTTATACGAAACATGGTTATCCCTGTTTTAAATCTTTATTATTTTTACTATTTTTCTGGTGAAATAAAACCCCTTGCTTAACATTTGAAAGAAATACTTTTAACGTGCACTTTTTTTGACACAAAAAGAAAACAGTTTTTAAGGGAAGAATGATTCATAAATATTAGTTTTTAGATATTAAATTCATAATATTTTTCATGTCAGTTTGAAAAATGTGCCCTATGGCTTTAATCGAACTAACTGGTACTAAATAATCACTTTTAACTCCTTATGCAACACTATAATCTATTTTAAATTCCTTTTAAATAAGACTTGCTTTTGACACAAAGAAACTATTTTTCAGGAAAGAATGATCTGAAATTTAGTTTTTAGACACTAAATACATAATATTTTCTTATATCAGTTGGAAAAATTTCTTTTCTAGCTTTTATCGAATTAACTGGTACTAAATAATTTATTGTAACTTTTTATGCAATACTATTAAGCATTTTAAATGACAACTAGCTGCACCTTTCGACGCCTTAGAGGTTAAAAGAACTGACAAGGGAAACTAGGGAAGTATGACTCGCCAATTTTGAAATAAACTAGTGGGATGTATGCCTTATGAGGAATAATTTTAGGGGGAAACATTCGTTTTGGCCCATAGAAGGTCCTGTAAGAGATAAAAAATAGTTCAATATATAGAAAAATCGGTATTTTATTACTTTAATACAGACTATTAGTTATTGTAATTGTCTCATACTCTAATTAATTTTGTGGTACTTTCACGTACTATATAATGCATATTGATTGTCGAAATTGATTTTGAAAATTTTATATATCTGTAGTTTTTCAGAAAAACCTGTTAGGTTAATTTAAAAAAAAAATTTCCTTTGAATTTTTTAAATTTTTTTTTCAAAAAACTTTCCAAATTAGTTGGAGTATGTAATTGCAAATCAATTAATAATTAATTAACAATTAAATAATAATTAATTAATAATTAATTTTCTGATTGATTTATTAATTAGCAAATTAATTAATTATCCAATTAATTACAAATTAATTGGAGTATGAGACAATTACAATAACTAATAGTCTGCATTGAAGTAATAAAATACCGATTTTTCTATATATTGATTTATTTTTTATCTCTCACAGGACCTTCTATGGGCCGAAACGAATGTTGCTCCCTAAAATTATTCCTCATAAGGCATACATCCCACTAGTTTATTTCAAAATTGGCGAGTTACACTTCCCTAGTTTCCCTTGTGAGTTGTTTTTATGAAGGACGGGGTTCGTTCCCCGATCAGTAGCAAGGGGCTTCAACCTAACTTCATATCAATGGGTACTAACTTGAATAGCAAATTATGTAAGTAGGGTTCAATGCTAACAACATTGCTATACGGTTATTATACGGTTTGCTACAAATTTGTGGAGCATTAACCTTTATGACCACCTAACTCAAATGGAATGTTATGGGAATGATTTAGTGGCCCACCTTTAACACCTTAATAAATTCAAGAAAATAGTGTTCAAAGTATTCAAGCGCACATAGTAAATTTCATTACATTAATTATAATACTTTAAAGGCCTATGGTGAAACTTAATGCCATATTAAGATTGCAGAATGTTTAAACAATATTATGGTATAGCTCTTCAGAAATTTCTAACAGTTTATAGCGGAATGTAGTACCTTATTAAAGTTACAGAACATTTTCATGATTTTAAGTTACTTTTAAGCATATTTCATTACTTTTAAATGTACGTTAATAAATTATCGAACTGGTGTTTCAAGGTAGGAAAAACATGTTGTTACTTTTTATTTTTGAACACTACTTTTTATTAAAAATTGTTTTCAAAAATTTACAAATTATGGTAACAAACGTATCCAATTTTTATCTTTAATTTTAATAGCAGCAGTACTGCATGAATAGAAAACTTTTTGTTATCCCTATCTATCTACAGGACTATTAACATAATTTTTCAACGCTACAAGGATTTCTAAATCGAACTGTTATTTTACCTTTCATTTGATATAATTGCTTCTTGGTTATGTGTAACTTATAGAACCTTTTGTTATCCCTATTTATCTACAGGACTATTAACATAATTTTTCAACACTACAAGGATTTCTAAATCGAACTGTTATTTTACCTTTCATTTGATATAATTGCTTCTTGGTTATGTGTAACTTATAGAACCTTTTGTTATCCCTATCTATCTACAGGACTATTAACATAATTTTTCAACACTACAAGGATTTCTAACTGGAACTGTTATTTTACCTTTTATTTGATATAATTGCTTCTTGGTTATGTGTAACTTATAGAACCTTTTGTTAACCCTATCTATCTACAGGAATATTAACATAATTTTTCAACACTGCAAGGATTTCTAAATCGAACTGTTATTTTGCCTTTTATTTGATATAGTTGCTTCTTGGTTATGTGTAACTTATATATTTTGTTCTAAAAAAGTCAAAAGAATATTTATGAGATAAGCTGTTAGTCCTGTGCCTGTAAACCCTATTTGCCATACACATTTTTGCCTTATAATAAACAAACTTTGAGTTTATTTTAATTTATATTCAAATAAGCCCTTTTCTTACTTACTTCGAGGTTCTTTTTTATTTCATTTTTCAGCAAATTTTATTTTCTTTTTGAATATTTATAATTTTTTACTCTGTTCTTTTTTTAAAAAATACCCTCTTTACTCCAAACTCTTAGCATTAAATTGATATGTGTGTACTTTTACTCTGCATTATTTTTTTTTAATATAGCGTTCCAAGCAACTATATCGTAAATCAATGTCGAATAAATTTCACTAAAAGAAAATTCAATAGAAAGTAACTAAAAATCTTCAGAGAAAGGACAAACATCAACAAAATAAGATATTTCTGTCTGCCAAATAATTAAGACCGCTGTGTCTTGATGTTTAAGTGTAGATGAGTGAATTTTTCTCCTAAGTTCTATAAAAAAAGAAGTAACATTTGCTTAAATAATACAAAAAATTAAAGAAATATAAGCACTATAAGTGCACTTTACACTTTTTATTATCCATAAGGAAACTAGTTTGAGCACAAGATGAATGAAATTGGTTCTAAACCTACACGCTCCATTTATATTCCTTCCCCAAAAATTTTTTTAGAAATTCGTGACTATAGCGGGACATTCATAATGTTATAAATTTGAAATATAGACAAGCAATTCTGAATAAAATAGTGAATGTATCATAAAATTCGGAATATTTTAGCGATGAAAAGAGATATTTTTCAGGATTTATATACTCCGGGAAAAAAAGCAGATATGGGGTGAATTTTTATGCATTGGAATCCAGCTATTCTTCAAAAATTTATATTATTGCGTCATTACACAACAGGCCGTACCACACGGGTGATTTTCTTCCTCCATCGAAATACGACAGAGGGATAATCTAGATCGAAATGCTCCAAAAAGTTTCCCGGGTAGCACCGTGGTTAAATTAAATTCCTCAGCAAGGTAGCAGCGGCTGATTTGCATATCTATTTTATGCAGAAACCGTCCTCTTTAAAATTCTCAAAGCCCTCTACCAGGAGAAGGAAAGAAAAAGGTTTTCTTTTCAAACCTACCTACACCTCTTCTAGCGCCGTGCCTAGGGTTGAAAGAAGGGCTTGAAAAGGCTGGGAATAAAATGAAATGCCAGGGCCTATAAAGTTGCGAAGCGCAAGATCAGAAACTTTCGACAAGAGGACCGAGATTTGAACTGACGGTCGAGAAAATAAAGGATACGTGGCGTTTTTTGAGTCGTCGTTTTATTTTTTTATTTTTTTCTTCTGAGTCGTCGTTTTTTTGCTGAAGTGTGCGGAAAGAGACAAATTTGAATATTATATGGAGGGAGAAGAGTTCCATTTATTTAATTGCAAGCGTTTCTTTGTAGGAAACGTTCGCAGAGTGCCAAAACGTAGTGTTTGGTGGAAGAGGTAAAATAAGTCAAGTGGGAATTTCGAATAGAAAGGTTTTGAAGTGGTGGAATATTTTCCGCGTGAGAGATTTCTATTATTATTTTATGTGACTTTGGTGAACTTAATAATGAGCTGAGAACGAAATTCTGAAAGCAAAGCAAAAAAATAATATTTTAAGTTTCTTTATATCTCTCAAATAAAATACTTTCCAAATACTTCAACTGATTTAAAATGCACATATTTAAAAGAAGTTTAACTATTATAATAAATTAAAACTTTATTATAGTTTAAAAATAATTTAAGCTATTCGCAATTTACAAAAAATAGAGTAAAAAAATTCTGCGCGAAGAAAAATATTCTGATAAAGCTACAATACAGTTTGGTCAAGACATTTTGGGTAAATCTAACTATAATTCCGATAATAAAACCAAAATATACTTTATTTAAACCATTCGTTCGTTTTTTTTCTCGTTCATATAGTTACAGTTTACTGGGAGGTTTTCAAAATTTTAATTTTTATAACAAAACATTTAGTAAAAAATACAAGGCTAAAATGTACAAAGCTAAGGTATCATGATAAAATTACTATGTTTTACAACATTTATCAAATCTTATCGCATATTGCAAAGCCATATTTTATAGTTAATTTTTACAAAATGACTACCAAAGCGCATCGGTTTCGGTGTTCCCATAGAGCCAGAAGCACAGTAAATTTTAATATATTCTAGTCTCATTTTACTATATTCTAGCCTCAGTCTGGGAGACATGTAGGCTTGGTAATATATTTTTCAATTTAAAATATACCTCCTATTTAGCTTTTAGATTTGCTTACAAAGTGTTTAATGTTATTTAGCGAAATAAGAAAACTGTGTGAGATTTAGGAAAATGCATTAAATAGTGAGTTTTACAGAATCCATTTTAGGACTTATAGAAGCTGTGAAATACAGCTTAAAAAATATTTTTTCATTGAAAATCGCCTGTTTGATTTTTTCTAGCATTTAAATTTTGTTAATAACTTATAGAATACATGGTTTTGAATTCAGAATTTTAATAAACATCATATTTTACTTCACACCGTCTCCCACTAACCTTCTCAAACGGAAAGTATCGAAACACAATTCGATAAACCTAGGAATTTACTTTTTGATTTCATTGCGAAATTAAACAATACTGATAAAAAATAAGAAAAATATTTCATGCTTTACAAGCAAAAATATTTTCATTATAAAGCACAGTAGCAGAAAAAAATTCGCCTGAATGAAGCAGTAGAAGAAAGAGCTTACTTAAAATTACCAAAGTTTACCACATTTACCAAATTTAAGGACTTATTTTAAAACTATATTGTAAATTTAACCAAAATCATTACCAAAGTGCATCGGTGAAAATTACCGAGCTCTTTATTGTTTCCATAAGGCCAAAAAATAGGTATTTTTTACCATATTCTCGTAGTTTTGACCATTTTTTTCTTAGTGTACCGAAATTTAAGTTAGTGCAAAATATGGAAAAAATTTATAGAAAAAAATTCAACATTTGGAAACTATTTTTTGAATGTTTGTTGTTATTTAAAATCTTACTTGTATCTTTGCAAATTTAAAATATTTCATAAAACATAGAAAATTGATGTTTGTAAAACCAAATAAACATAAAAAACATATATCTCATATTATATCATCCCAAGCATGGGGAATTAAAAAATTTGTAATTATTGAAAAATCCCATAATTCGTAAGTTTCTTTAAAGTGTGTTACATAAAAAATTCCAATAAATGAATGCAGGAGTGAAAACTCTTATTCATTCATTTAAAATGCAGCACGCAGAAGTTAAAAAAATTTATTTAGTAAATTTCTAGATGTTACCATTCATTTAATTGATGTTTGGTTTTTCTACTTTAACATTCATATACAATTCACTGTAAATAGAGAAATGATTCAATAATTATTGACACTTCAGTTATTAAATATCGAGATCAAGAGTGGAGAACGATTTACGTCCATTTTTCACCGAAATGGCGATTGAATCGCCATCTGGTGCATAATGTGGAAAATCGGGGTTCCTCGTGAGTTATTACGCAATGAAGATGGGCCGTCTGGAATAAAAACAGTTCCTGTCCAAGCTCTAGATTCGTTTTTTCTCAGAATCAGCTTTCATGCACACAAACCGTTTTTTTTTCTCGTTGATATTCATATGTTTATATAGTAATTTATCCCAAATTCAGAATACTTTTAAGTCAGCTATAGATTCCAATATTAGTAAAATTAGTTTGACAAATGTTTACACGTTGCCTTTTAAGTATATGTTGTTGTTTAAAAACTTACTTCTTAATAATCCTTGCTAAGTTAAGACATTTATAAAACATACGAAATTGAAGTGTTCAAAACCAAACGAATACAAAAATACCATGCTTCACATGTTATGCCCTGTTTATAATCAAAAATATGGATCTCATTCCATGTTTAAATTTATCAAATTCACTAAACGAAAATCATGTGTATGATATATTGTTAAACAGTGAATTTAATATATAGAGACTATTGAGGTTCCAAATATCCGTAAGCGTTGTTAAAGTGTTAACTAATGTCTAAAATTCCAATAAATGAGTGAAAGAAGGTGAAACTTATATTCATTCTTTTAAAATGCAGCACGCAAGTGACAAAATAAAAATTGAGTAATTTTCTCGATGTTACCATATTTTTAAATGATTTTCCGTTAAGCTACTTTAAATAATACTTATATACAAGCCTTAATAAATGGAGTAATGTCTCAGGGGGAAATAATAGTTAAGGTAAAATTCTGATTACCATCAACATTAGCATACTAAATATGTTTTTATAATATTCTATTCCAAATTAGGGAATGCTTTCAAATCAGCTTAGATCTTATTATTTGTAAAAACAGAATGATAAATATTTACACGTTGCCTCTTAAGTACGTGTACTTACTTAACTTACTTATAATCAATAACAAATTAAACCATTTATAAGACATAAGAAATTGAAATGTCCAAAACCAAAAGAAGGTATGTTATGCCTTATTTAAAATCAACAACATACATCCCATTCCATGTTTTATATTTATCACATTCACTGAATTAAAATCATGACTATAATATATTGGTAAACAATAGATTCAATAATTAGAAACTAATGTGGATCCTAAAATTCGTAAGCTTCGTTAAAGTGTTAAACTAATGTGAAAAATCCCAATAAATGAATGAAAGAGGGAAAGCTTTTATTCATTCGTTTAAAATGCAGCACGCAAGTGACAAAATAAAAATTAATTGAGTAATTTTCTCGATGTTACCATTTATTTAAACGATTTTCCGTTAAGCATTTTTAAATAACATTCATATACAAGTCTTAGTAAATGGAGAAATGTCTCAGGGGAAAATAATAGTTAAGATAAAAATCCCATTACTACTATTTCACATATTAAATAAGTTTTTATAATAATCTATCCCAAATTAGGGAATACTTTGAATCAGCTTAGATTTAATTATTTGTAAAAATAGAATGACAAATGTTTATACGTCGACTGCTTAATTATCGTATATTTCATAATTAAATATAGTTTTTCCCTTTTTTTTGTATTTGTAATATGTACAGCATTGTTTAAAATATTTCATAATATCAATGATAAATAAAATTGTAAAAATTCCTATTTTTAGAAAAATTAAATTTTAGTTTGAGCCTACTTAAAAAAAATATATTCATTGCAGGCATTTTCAAAAACAAGTTAATTGCTAAGTTAATTACTAAACAAGTTAATGGCTAAGTTAATTACTAAACAAGTTAATGGCTAAGTTAATTGCTGAACATTAACAATAATACCATACAACATTTAAAAAGTAATTGAAATAAATTTTATTGTATAAAATTTTTCTGTGAAATTTGATATTTAATTTAAATGTTTAAAAAGTAGGACATATTTTATGTTGCATGAATTGCAATCAATCAAAATCAGTACGCTCATATAAGCCATTTTATGAGGCTAATTTAAAACGGGGTTTAAGGGTAAAGGATCTGGGTTTATCTCAAGAAAATATATTTTTATTTTATAACTGTTGTTGAACAGTAGACCCAATTATAAGTTTACGACTATCAATTCTCAATTCCATAGCCTTTTAATTTGGAACCCAACTCAGAGAACGACGAAAATTCTGGATCAAGCATCAGAACAAACTAGCTTTCGTGGAGGTCTTTTCGATGGAGCTGACCCTCATTTGTGTTACATGAAGAACAAAACCTTAAAACCTCCCACGGTTAGCCTGACCACGAGAGAATTCTAACCCATGATCAATCTATAACTTAGGATATTTTGCGTCAGTACTGTGATCGATGCTAGCATGAAGCAGAATTGGTGCCAATCAACACTCGGATTGGAATCTAGTTACTTCATTAGGAGGGAAACGCTCTATCCCTTGAGCCACTGAGACTTTCAACAAATTATATGTGGGTAATGAGTGTGAGTATATGAGTCTTATGAGAGAAGGTATATGACACTTATGTAAGACGTTATTTCATGCTTAAATGTAAGACCAACTAAAGAAAAAAAGACAAATTATTATGATTGCCCAAAGTTATGTTAATACTCTTCCATCATAGTTGTTCTACATGGTTGGCAAAAATGATATTTTTCTTAAAAAAATTAAAGCAAAATCTGATTTTCTTCTAAAAATCAGATTTTTGATTTACATCAGATTTTTTTTATTATTTTACATTTATCAATCAAAATTCTGATAAAATATACCACTAATGTTCAATATTATTTCAAAGCACTACTGAAACTGAGATATTTAATATTTCTAACTAAAATTAATAAAAAAATATTTGTCTAATTATTACTAACTAATCAATGAAAAAATAAACTCTTAGTTTCCATCAAGCTAATTACCCTCATAAATTTGTAAAGACGAAGCTCCAATCTGTCAATTTAACTCAAATGAAGAGTAAATAAATTTGAACAAAAAAATTTAAAAATCTAAAAAAAATGTTTTCGAATTTCTCGTGGCAGAACAAATAGTGTGAAGTAGTAGAAGCAGTAATTATGTAAACAAACTTCTTAGTTTATAAGTTTTAAAAGTACTTGAAATTTCAATGAAAATAAAAAGGCTTAATTAAAATATGACTATGAAATTGATAGTTATTTGACAGAGAACTTGAAGAAATTTATTAACACGTTTCACAAAACATTTATCTCTTTTATCCCTTTTTTATCTCTAATTTTATCGCTTTCGGTATTTATGAGTCATTTTGAACTTCCATATAAGACTTTTAATATTAATAAAATCTGAAAATAAAAGAAAATCCCCCCTTTGTGAGTGCATTTATAAATTATGTTAAAAAATAATTTCAACATAAATCATAAATTTCTGTTAAAAGAAGATCAGGTGATTTAAATCTATGATTTTAAAAAAAATCGTGTTCTAAATCATAACTTAAAGTAAGTGATTTAAATCATGACGGGCACTGCTTAAAGCATCAACAAGAAAATGTTAGATTTGCCTTTTTCTTTTCTTGCATCAGTTATAAGCCTTACTCGTCATTATGACATAATTTTAAATAACTTATTGTAATATAATTTGAAACATCCTAATTGTGGAACCTCTCTGTCTTGAGGAGATGAGGCTATAAATGTGATCCTGGTCCCAGTAGTAGATTCTATACCGAATCAATAGAAGAATGCAAATATCAAAGTTGTTGCAAAGAAAGGAGAATGAAATCCGAACAGAAAATTACGGGCAAAATGAAATTACTTTTGAACGCGAGTTAAAAATGCACTAATACTAAAATATAATCTAATAAATCAAAAGTGAAGTTCCTCCTTGAAACAGGTGGTTAAGATCACCTTTTTCTGAAAAAAATAATAAAAAGGTAGTTTAAGGGATGGCAGCCTATTTTTATAACAAAGACAAAAAAGGCTACATTTATAATAATCAGAAGGCAGGCGGGCTGGGCTTCCTTCAAAAAACGGTTAGGAAGAACACTGCATTTAATGAAAATAATTGTCCCTGCACTACGCAATTATCTTACTCATGTTTTTCAGCAAAGCCCGTTGCTGTTTATACAAAAATTCTATATTAATTTTGATATCTACTGTAACGTTAACATAAACCAATTTAAAGTGTTCTTTAAAATACATAAATTAATCGAATTACTTAGCATGATTTTTACCTGAAGACGATACTTCAGTGTGTGTTGGTACGCTGTTAAAATTTTAGAACATGTTGAAAAATATTTTGTTTCCAATTTACCGCAAACTTTAGATGGTTCCGGATTTAATAAAGAATATTCATCAAGTCAATGTTGGTACTCTTTTAAAATATCCAGAACATGTTGAACAATAATTTCTTCCAAATCTGCTGCTATCTGAATGGTACTAAATTAATCAGAGAATAATCATCGAGTTCATATTGATACATTTAGAGCATCTATAAGCATATTTTCTTCAAAATGATTTGCGCACGCTATATAATGCTTACTTTACCCATATTATCATGAGAAATATTTCTCACAAAATTTGATTACATAGTACTCTGATACAAATTGAACAAAAATTTTTTTTTTATATTCTCATATTTGCATGTTTTTTTTCGTCCATGATGAAACACAGAGAAAGAAAGTATAGTAAAAACTGACAGAGCATTGAAAAAATTTCCGTGTTTCTAGATCAATGAGATAAAATTGGTTAATGCGCTAAAATTTGTTAGTTCTTATCATGATACCTTAGACCGTAGCATAAAAATTATTTATTCGGTTTAATTTACTTTCCAGTTTTGAATTTTTTACTAAAACTGTAGTTATGAGAGCTGTAATTTTGAAAACCAGTATTTCCGATTAACCGTTACCTTATAAGCAGAAACATTACCAAATGAATGGTTTAAATACAGTATATTTTGGTTTTATTAACCAGAATTACGTTTTCTTTTTGTATTAGAAATGTCATTACAATACTGTGCTGTAATTTTACCATATTTTATTTTTATAGAGTGTATTTAGGCTATATTTCAAAGGGAATGTATATAAATGTGTCAAAGGGCACTAATAAAGAATTTATATGTAATGATGGAAGAAATAAAGTCTTAATCCGCAAGGGTCAAAGAAACATACTCAACAATAGAAATAATTGGCATTAGAATTATCAAACCACTTTAAAAGCATAAATGCTTAAGCATATCAATTAAATTCCATTGCATGCAATATATTACGGGACAAATGGTGTTAACTTATGATTGAAACATGAAAACCGTCACAGCAGAAATTTAACTACAGTGAAAAATAAACTTGAAACTATATGCTTATTTCTTTGAATAATTTTTATATATTTTAAAGTAATGAATAAAAAGATAGATTTGAGACCAAAACAAATTGTTTATAAAAGTAAAACATTATAATCACTATTTATAAATCAATCCATGTCATACTTTTAGATATCTATGAAACTAAGTATTATTTTTTTTCCCAGAACTTCGTACATAGACATCTATTAATGCTAAAAGTATTATTCTATTAAAATTTGAAAATAATCGAATAAAATTGCACTTTTTTGTTTTGTTCTATGTTCCCTTAAAACTTTTCGTTTGTAATTATTTTGTGTAGAGTAATTTTTTAAAATATAAATCCTTATAAGAGTACCTAATATATTTTTTTGTGTGAATAGTCCATGATTTAGTGTACCAGTTAAACTAAAGCAAGTCGCAAAACGGAGCTTAATTTTAAACATCATTATAATAACCCACGCATTAAACTAACAGGAAAACTTAACAGAGCAAACAGAAGAACAGACATTAAACTTTCTGTAGACAGATCTTTTTACACCAAGAAAACTCGTCATAAAAGACACTCTTTTACAAAATTGCATTCACTTTGGCGTCTTTTCATCGTATGAATGATAAACAGACTCATCTTAAATGGCCAGGTATTCTCTGCTCTATTACAATTTTTATTTTCTCTCTACTTCTTCAATTCTTTCTTAAAGAGAGAATCTACAAAATGGGAAAGAGGACGTAAAGAGGCATTTTCCTCCTTAGCATGACCTTTAGATAATGCGTATTTTGTAACACAATTGTAGATAACAAAATAAAAGGATAAAGCTATTACTTTTTAAGGTGGGGGGGGATTGTTATCACATAAATATTCAAAGCTTACAAATTACGTATTGTTTTTTAAAACTTCTACAAACTTAGAATATGGCCTACATTTCAAGCATTATCAAATATTTAGGGTTACACTAGAGTACCCAAATAATTCAGACAGAAATATTTGACGATATTTAACAATTTTTTCAATATACAGAGATGCCAACTGCTCCGGATGCGCCAAAATAATTTAAAGAACGGTAAATAACTACAAACTAAAATTTGCAAATATTTGACTAATTTTGCTTACTTTTTAAAAGGTTTAACATGACTTAACTTGAACTAAGTGGCGAATTAAATAACCTTTTGAATTATTTAGAAATAGTGGTGGATAAAAATCTAATAAATTTAATTTATTAAGTCAATATTCACAATTGATGAACTGCCACTCGAAAATATTTATTAGCTGTCAGAAGCGAGTTGGCATCTCTGAATATAGTTACATTAATTTTAATCAGAAATATTTAAATATGAATAATAAACTTTAATTGCAATTGATACCTAATAGCTAATTCATAACTTTGATTGTAATTGATTGTAATTAACCCACTTTAATCTTTCTTTTTATTTTTCTGATGAAACAAATTTTCTTTTTTTTCTTCCAGAGAATATATCAGGATTTTCTTTCTGACAATTCAGGCATCATTGTATTTTTACAGCTTTATAACAGAAAATTTTGATAAAAACTCTGCTCGCGATTATTAATTTTGTAGAGTGCAATGGTTAGAGTAAAAAACCAATTTTCAACAGAATATTTGGAGTGATAATTAAAATTTGAAATGTTTCAGTTTCAATTTATTCAAATGCACATTAAAAACGCTCATTATTATACACAACACGAATTTTACGATCGAAATATGTTTATATTCCTTTCATGGTTGGCTTATTGCCACAAAAGGCAAAAATGGCTCTACTGCGCCAGCCACTACCTTCAACACATGAATAGCGTTCGGAAATTATTGAACAATTATATTCTGCTTATTATCTTTTATTCCTTAAATAATACTAAACAAAATTTATGAGTATCAAATAAGTTTTAATGTCTTTCAAATATAGTTCTATAGGAACATAACAATTTCTTATTTTTAAAACAATTTATAAATAAACGATTAAATCGTATTTTTTTTACCAAATTGCATTAGACACGCCAGTTTTACGGAGAAAACAAATATGGTAAAAACTACCAGAATATGGTGAAATTTATCGTGATTCTGGCTTTATGGGAAGACAAGAAAGTTTGGTAATTGTCAATGAAAAGTTTTAGTAACGATTTTTGAAAAGTTAACAACAAAATATTATTTTATAATCTGTAATAAAATCTGATAAATGCGATAAAATTTGGCAATTTTATTACGGTACCTTAGAGCCTAGAATGAAAATCGTTAATTCAGTTGAATTTACTTTTCAATTCTGTATTTTTAAGTATATGTGTGTGTAATAAGAAGTATAATTTTGAAAAGCAGAATATCTGATAAACCGTTACCACATGGATCGAAAAATTACCAAATGAATGGTTTGAATATCGAATATTTTAGATTTATTAACTGAAATTCCGACTTTTTAGCAGAAATGTTAACACGGTAGTACAACATTGGTACCACAATATTGTACTGTGTAAGTAGAATAATATATATATATATATATATATATATATAAAATAAAATATGTAAATAAAATAGTGCATGAAAAGGAAACAAATGAAACGTAAAAATATTAATGAAGCAAAAGAATAATATTTT
>NC_092211.1:82695102-82697114 GCF_043381705.1 Parasteatoda tepidariorum
TATATATATATATTGTATAAGCGTTGTCGGCATGTTAGAACAGAAAAAATTGAATTTTTTTGAAGCTTAAAAAATGTATAGATATGCTATTAAATTATAATTTACGCGTAATCAATAATTGAATATCCATTTTTACCTCCTCCCTCGAAAAAAGATTTTCCACTTGAATATCGATCCACTAACAATAGAAAAGGAATAAGATACATCCCGTATTAAATTACATTTTAGAAGGGAAAAACGTTCTTTTAAGAACAGTGTGGAATTTCGTTAAAGCATTCGAGACACCTCCCTGCGTTATTTTTAGACTGCCGTTCGATGTCGAACGATGGAAAGTAGAAATTTCTTTCAAGCTACCCACTAACCCTCTTCAAGGGTACGTGTCTTATCTTAAAATATTTGTTCAAAAGAATAAGCTTTTGTCGTTTCGTTTGTAACTTCTAAATCGGGAATTGAAACGGAAGAATTTTCACTTTGCAAAAGATTTTTCGCATATCGAGCAGACGGTTTTGAAAGATTCAAAAATGGTATTTGTTTAGTTAAAAATGTGCTTTTGCAACAGTTGGTTCTCAAGTTCTATTTAAAAGAATTCTATGTTTGTTATAAGGGTATAAGTAATTGAATTTACTTCCTTTGATAATAAATTATAAACAGGCAGGATCATTTCAGTTTAAAACTTAGTTTGAAACTCAAAATGCTTCTTCTAGGAAGAAAATTAAGATGAATGTCAGGCTAAAAAATAAATTCATATAGTAAGAATTAAATTTACTAAAAATCCTTTTAAATAGTGCTGCTTTAACGCTAACTTTTTTAACAACAAGAAACTTCTAGAAGTATCTAATATAAATGCCTTGATAAAATAACCGAAAATTGCTTTTAAAAAGCTTTTTAACACTCTGTAGTAATCATAATTTTATGCATGATGCAAATTTGTAATAATGATTATTTCGAGCATTTTTCCAAATAAGTATATATCCAATGAGTATATTTCCTGAACAAGACTGCTATTTCCTTTGCTTTGAACTCAAAAAGTTAAATTTCTTGATGTCAGATACCATTTTAATATTTTCTTAAACATTGTTTTGTTTTTATACACATTAACTTGTTTACACAATATGAAATTATTTAAAAAATACAGTTTACTTAACGTAGCTCAATTTGAAAGAAAAGTTATACTTTTTTTGTAGAAATACGCTCAAGATAAATATAAAGTAGATACTTCCTAATTTTTCTTCAGAAAATAAAAGTCTACAAGTTTGCATCAAACGAAGTTGACTTTAGAATTTTTGCATTAATAAAACTTAAAATATTTTAAGAAACAAATATTTTAAAATAAATCGAAAATGTATTTCTTTTGAAAAATATAAAATATTTAGAAAAAAGGGATATGTATCTTTAAATATCTGACTAAGCCTAACTATTGAGATTAATCTCATGTTTATTTATTGAAGAAATGATAATGCATAAATTTTTTAATAGATATTTTACAATGGCTAAAAATTATTTTGACTTGGCATTCCCTGAAAAATTTAAATTATTGCTAAAAAAAAAGCATTGTCAAATTTTAAACTAAAGAATAATTTTATGAATGTATTCCTATCACTATTAGGACTTCAAAAAAATCATGACTTCTAAAAAGTTACTATCAAAGCCCGTAAAACTTAGAACTCGAAAGTTATGGAAATGTATTCCTAATTTAATTACGAAACTACACTCATTACAATTTCCCATTAAAAAAGGTATCGAATTCTTAACAGTGTTGACACTTGAAGCAAGAAATCAATTTTTAACAAAAGATTTTTAATGGATTCGGATTATGTTTCATATTTTAATCATGACAGCTTCTTCAGAAATTTGAACGCTTCAATCAAACTTTAAATTTGAATTTCCTTTCTCCATTTTTTTCTTTGTTAAGACATTTTTTAATTACTCTTTAAATGAAGATAAATATTTTACATCTTCGTAGAAAGCACCATGTTTTCAAAAATTTATGCATATATATATATATGAATTTT
>NC_092211.1:82697641-82699435 GCF_043381705.1 Parasteatoda tepidariorum
GAAAACACTAACGGACCTTCACAAAATAATTTATCTTTTAATCGGACCCTTCACAAATTTGTTTATTTTCATTATTGTTTTGTTGATCGAATAAACCCTTCCCGGGAGGGGGGATGAAAGACGGTTTGAGACAAACTAAGTTTCCCTCAGTTTAAATTCCAAATGTAGTATTCGAAGAAAATATTTCTACTTTTACAAACATCCTGTGCGCATTCTTATTAATATTAAATCATATTTTTCCATGACATTTTCATCATTTATATCATCCATAAAATTAATTAATAGAATATTTTTTTAAATAAAATATTATAAATTTAAGAATTGTTTAAGTTTACTTAATGCGTAACACATTCTGGAATGATACCTTACTGAGTTGTGTTAAAAATATGTCAATTGAAATTATTAAAAATGTTAATGACTTTGTTTCTATTATTCGTCCAAAATGAAAATTCTGTGTTGAGCAATATAGGATAAATATCAAATATTCGTATGTTGCATCTCTAATTTAGTAGCATCAATTGCTGAGCAGAATCTTGTATCTATTTACAATTTAAAAACTTCTTGAAAGGGTTTTTAGCAATTTTTGCAATAACAGGGACCCTATTAGCACAAATTCACAAAAGCAGGACCCTGGTTAAAGAATGAGACTTAACGATTATTTTATATTCACAAATTATGAATATGTTTTTCACAATTTTACAAAAACAGGACCCTTCACAGTATGTCTGGACAGACCCCTGAAGACGGTTATCGCCGGTTTCAGAGTTTCTACTGTCTCAATCAAAAAACTCTTTTACAGGGTCTGTTAGTTACCACTTCTTTTTAAAAACTAAATCCTGTTACTCGATATCAAATTTGTTGGAAAAATTTAATCTTAAAAATTAGTTAGCTCAAAAATCATTTAAAATCATCAAATTCGGAATAAATGTTACGAAAATTCTCGTGACAGGTAGAAACCCTGGTCTCGCATATTTTAACTAGTAATAAAAAGAACACTATTAGTACAAAGTGTACTAATGCATCTATGTGCAAATTGTGTGACTGTATTACTTTTAAAAAATATGTAACATTGCAGATAACATGTTATTTTTTTAAAATTTGTTTGGGAAGAGAAAAAAATGTCGTTGTGAGTAAATTACGGATACAGCCGTTGAGAGATTTTGGGAAACATTTGAGACAGAATATGATAATTTTTATTTCCAATCATATGACTGATAATCAATTTTTCACGGCAGTCGTATATATGTAGAAAAAAAGTAGGGTTTTGAGCACAATCTTTAAGTTAAAAGCGTGAGACAGGGTGTTGATGACATTATTATTAATGAAATAATCGCAACCAACATTTCTTAGAAGTAAACAGGAATAAAAAATATTTTCGTATTTTTTTCCCGTTTTTTCTACTGAAACGAAAATATGCTTTGAACTATTTAGGCTAAAAGTTGAGATACGCATTATAAAAGCAGCGATAGCTCTAAGGATTCACCAAAAAGAATGTTTTAACCCACCAAACTTTATATTCAACTAATGATAAGAAATAATAAAATTTTCGATTGAATGTAGAAAATGCATGTACCAATTTAAGGGAATACTCAATTCAAGAGTACAAAGCGTAAAGAATTAGCTGCAATGTGTAAAATTGTAGAATTAAAAAGGATATCGTATTTTTTGCATTTTTTTACTTCTAAAAAAAATATATTACTTAGAATGATAGGACTTTATAAATTAAAAAGATATATATATATATCTTTTTAAAAGATATATATATATATATATATATATATATATATATATATA
>NC_092211.1:82699466-82709899 GCF_043381705.1 Parasteatoda tepidariorum
ATATTAAAATATATATATATAATAATAATAATAATAATAATAACAATAAAGCCTTTAATAAAGCCATACAATTGTCTTGATATTTAAATGAGCTAATCCTTTTTATGCTTCACTCAAAAACGACAAATACCTTTAGAGAGTTGAAAAATTCACAGTTAATACAGAAGTTAAAACATTACTTCTCAAATGTAAAAAAAAAAAATTAAAATAACATCTGGGCACATATTTCGTTTCGCGGGATTTTAACTTAAATTCTTGATTGGTTTACTTAAAATAATGCAAATTCATAATGAATCGAAGGTTATAATGTAAAGCCATTTTTCCTTTTAAATTTATTGTATCCGAATAAGAGTTAAAATTTTCATACCATATAATGAATTAAATTTTTACATCGTAGTAAAAAAATATTTGCGCAAAATATTTATTTTAATTTAAATGTATAATTTTAAAAAATGCATGCAAAAAATAGCTTTGATGATTAATAATTTGCAATAAACAAATTCTTCATAACTAGCATACATTTTACTTTAATTATGCTTTCCGGGTTTTTATTTTTTACATATGTTCTTATTTCAAATTTTATTTTTCAAAGACCAAGCTATAGAAATGCTTTTTTTGAATAAAAATGACTGAAAAAAAAACTGCATTTATTATTTCTGAAATGTATAATTATTACATTTAATAGTTTGTAATAATTGACTTTTTCATGATTGCTATATTTTTTTTATTATACTTTCCAGATATTGCCTTTTCTTCTCGTAGGTTTTGATTTTAAATGTCAATAATAGTTCTACCTAAATTCATTCTAAATAAAAAAAATGAAGAAATTCATCATTTTCAAATAAAAATGAATGATAAAAAATCTGCACATACCATTGTTGTAATGTATTGTGAATCCTTGAGGTGGTGTAGCTGCTTCAGAGGGGCTGGCTGGGGCTTCATGGTAAGGCCACCGGTTGCTATGATCAACAGGGTGCTTCACCTTCTTCACTAGAAAAGAGCGCGGCATCTTCAATCGACCGGATCTCTCCTCCTTTTTTAATCGTTCTCTTAAAGGTTAACTAAATCTGTAGTTTTCCAACAGCGCTCTTTTCGTTCGCAAATTTAATTAAGATGCCAGTATTCTGATCAACGACGATGAAAAAGAAAAATCAATTACTCTTTATCGCCTGCTTTTAATCGGATTGTTTATCATCAATTAATCGTTTTGTTTTCAACGTTTATGCGCGTTGACATCGTCTGCTGAGTGATCTCCCTTTTCTCTTCAGCTCAATCAGTGACGAAAGATGTTGCGATGATAGTTCAACAGGTACTTTTAATCGATTAGTAAGTTTTCAGTTCCATGTCATTTACGGCTATATTACTCTTTCTGCAAATGTTATTTATTTTATATCCAACAAAGATAGTCCAAATTATACGAATTTTCCTTTATCGTCTGCTTTAAGACAATAAAAATTTTTAATTGTCAGTTCTTAAAAGATGAAAATATTTTTAATATTCTTGCAATTCATTCTATACGAAATACTTTTTAAAGAACACATATTACGCATTCTTTTAAACAAAATAGTTTTAAATAAATTGAGAAATTGGCGCATTCGTTGCAGAGGGAGAACCTTTAATACTATAGTTTAGCTTCATTTATAATTCTTTTCGTCATGTACTATAACTAAATGTTAGAAAATTATTGCTGTTTATAGATACAATTTTCTTATGGAAGTGTTCTATTTAATAAATGCTGACGCTGTTCTTTTGATAATAATGATTAATATATTTTACAGTTCTCAAATATCTAATCATGATATTTCTTTTATACTCTTATATATAAATCTAATAGAAAAAATTGGAAAGTTCTGTTACTTACAAGTTAGTACATACACTTTAAAATTGATCACAGTAAATTCAATTCCTCAATATTCCTTTTTCGCTTTTGCCGTAATTCTTCTTCAACAATAAACAAGAAGTTCAACTAATTCAAAGAGCACCAAAGCACACGATAAAAATTATTGCTGAAAGAATTATTCAATCACATACGACTTGACTAGTTCATTATTGCTCTTTGTAATGCCATCTTAAAAGATTTCACATCATCTTCATTTTATGAAAATCGCCACAAATCTTTACTACATTTCCTATATTTAGGTTTTAGGATAAAAGTTTTGGCTTAGCACCACCATTTGCTTTCTGATTCTTCCAAATTCAAACTTTAGATTTCCTTGCTGAAGAATAAAACACTCGCAATGAAACCCATTTAAGTGCGAGCATTTTTATGGCCCTACTATGAAGAGTTTTTTCAGCATTGAAACCTTATGAACGCCTAAATGGATTCTCTTATGATCGTAATAGCCAACTTCAGTTACGCAGTAGAATTTCTTTTGAAGAACTTCTTAAAGCAGTCGAAGTAAAAGTTAATAATCATTTACTGAGTTTCGTGCAATAGTCAGAAAAATCATTTGTTTTTCATTAATCAAAGAAAGACTGTTTGTAATAATTAAAATTGATCGTTTGCAATAATAAATCAGACGAAAATAATTCTAAAATAAAATCGTTTTCTTTTCATTATTGTTTTTTGAAATATGGAGTAGTCATTCAACAGTCTAAAAAAGCAAGGACATATACGCCCTTCAATATGGTCTAAGAGTAGATAAATGCAAGCGATCACCAGTTGCATGTAGAGGGGTATACAGAAAGGGGTGATCCGCTCCGTGCGTGTAATCCGAACGGCGGAGGTAAATAGTCCCTTCTGGCGAATGGAACCCTTGTGACATGTTGGGTCTAACGTGGCAGCTTACTGCTGACTGAACCGATACCAGAGTTCCCTCGCTCTAGCCATCTCTGTGTGCGCAGAAACAACGCGCATTTTTCTTTCTACCCTACTGCCCGTCTACCACCCTTCTACCCTCCATTCCCGACAATAGGCTTAATTACCCGAGGGAAAAGTGGCAAATTTTTACCGTGTTTTCTTTTCTCAGTGCACGGGCTAAATCGTAAATTTGTTCTAATTGCTAGAGTGTTCTTTTGTTGCAAAAGAAGCAGGGTAGTGATGTATAAAATGCATAAAACCGTGCTATTCCCTCGATGAATAGTTTGAATTTTTGTTGCTCTTTTTTACCTATTGAAGAATTCGCTGAATTTCATCAAGTGGTTGGTGCTATTAAGTAAATTAAAATGAGGCTTAGCTTACTGGATAAAAAGTAAGCACTTTGATAAAGGGTAAAAGGAAATTACTTATCTTCTAAAACGTTAGTGCTACAAAAAAACTTTACTGTAGAATTAATCAAAGGCAACTCAATTTCTATTAAAATTTCCTGAAGTCAAAAGTAAAAATCCAATCTTTTTTTAGTTAACTTCTTCTAAAATACGAATAAAATGGTTCTAATGAAGGATCGTACAACCAGTAATATAAGTTTGCTGTAAAATTTACTGAATTTATTAGATATTGCAATATTATTTTTTATAAAAGAAAAAGCTGTATTTTAAATTTAATTAGATGCTAATCAATCACTATTAAAGCCTAAATAATGTAATACACTCATGTGATTCTAAGATGAAGAGAATTGAAAAAGAATACTAATATAATAATTCAAAGTAGAAGAAAAAAATGAAATTCCTTAAATAACGAATGCTGTTTATCACCATTTCTAAGATTAATGCTGGTTATCACCAAGATATATTTTTTTAAATTTACTTTATCAATTAAATATTAAAATGATATTTAGAAAAAGATTTGCTTTAGTCTTAATAAAAATAAAAAGCATCTCGATCATATTTGTAACAGAAATGTGCTTTTTAACTTACTTTCCCGTTATTTAAATAATCAAAGAATATTATTAATGATAAATATCAGTATTGATCAGCATCCTTAACATATATTTTCATTTAAAACTTATTGAACTATTGAAAAAGTATTTATGGAATTAAGATTTCACTGTCAAAAAATATTACTTAAAAATTTTATTGCAGTTTTTCTTAATTAGTCAAATGTCTGAACACCTTTTTTATTGGATCAAATAATGTTACATTCTAGGTCTTTTTAACAAACGGTGAAAAAAATTGTAGTAAAATTACCGCTCTGTATACCAATGACATTTCTGATACAAAAAACTAACATTATAACCCAAAATATACGGTATTTAAAACAATCCATTTGGTATTTTTTCGTGTTCATACAATAACGGTTTACCGAAAATTCTGGTACTCAAAATTATAATTCTCCTTACCTTACCTTTAATAAAAAGTAATAAACTGAAAAGTAAATTTAGCAGAATAAATGTGTTTTTATGCCATGTTCTAAGGTAGCATGATAAAAACTGCCAAATTTTGCGACACTTACCAAATTTTATGATTCATTATAATTCTATTTTTTATTTTTTATTTTACCTCAATTATTATTTAAGAGCTTCGGTAATATTTACAAAGCTTAAATCCAGAAGCATGGTAAATTTATTAGACCAAATAAAAACCGGCAGTCAGAATAAAACACACCTTAAGACTTCAAAATTTTAAAAGCAGAAAGTTTCGCAGAATGGAGCTATTTACAGCAACTACAACAGAGGATTCAAAACTTCAGACGGGCAGTTAACTAATTCGCTTGAAGCTCGCAGGTCAAAACACTGCAGCAGTCATAGACCGATTCATAATCACGACGGCAAAACTCACTACTATTTATATAGGCTTGGTTAAATCTTTTTAAAAGTATCTGTCATGCATTTTGATACTTTCGCACTAACATTGTAATACTCCGATTACTTCAGATGATAAGAGTATGATCTGAAATAACCAGCACTTTGCAATGCTTTTCATTTTTTATAATACTATTGCATTAAAAGGAGTGAGATAACACAGCTTGATAGAAACATAATATGTTATTATCATGACATAATATGATATTATAATGAGTGGACCACTAGTAGATCACAGTACAAGCGTTGGAGGCCCTCTAATTTAGACAAATAATAAGTATATTGCGATGAGTTTTAGTAATAAACGAAGGGTGATAGAATGATGTGTCCCGTATGTGACTCTGGAAATTCAAAAAATTTTTTCATGCATAATTCTATGCCTTAAATATCTTAGAATGAGATATGAATACACGAAAATTAATGTAAACGCTATGTGTCATAGAAAGAAGACGGCAAAATATTTTTCAGTATAAAAGTTCATAGAACTGTGTACACTCGAAGCAATTAGTTTTATTTAAAAAAATGTAAAAGCTAAATGCAGAACTATTTTTAAAAATGTGTCAAACTCAAAGAAGATATTCTGAGCGTCATTTTTGGGAAAATAAGTTAGTCAATTGCTAATTTGAATTCCCAATGTTTTAGTTTTTCTCAATTTCACTGTGTTATTATTGTTGCTTTTGTGTCAATGGATTTTCAGAGAACATAGAAAATCTTTACAATTGCGGCTGCCAGCTTCGGTGCCTCTTGGTGCCTATAGAGAACAGATCTTAGGTTGTCCTCAAACGGCACAATTCCCAATTTCAAAACATCTGGTGTGAGTGCTGGGCACTCGAAAATGAGTCTCGGTGTAAGTTTTCATTGAGGTTTTGAAAATAATTGCAATTCATAAACAAATCTTATGGAATATTTTAGAAACCTTAAAAAAAACATTAGGCTTACAGCCTAGTTTAATAAAAAGATTTAAATATGCTACAGAACCAATCTTCAATCACTCAAAGCACAATCACTGCACTATACTACACATTCAATCTTCAATCATTAGTGAGGCGAAAACGAAACTAGTTTATAGCAACTGAAATTTATGCTAATTATATGGCTGTAAAATCTTTATGGCTATAAAATCTGTTCTAAATGTTCTAAATGCATATAAATTGATTTTATCTTTATTGGTTAGTTAAAAAAAACATTCTACTTGAGGCGACTAGTGTGTAAAGACTTTTTATTCACCTTCTAGATTATATACGAATGAGAACTCGAATCACCTCAAAATCTTCCAGTGACACTAATTTCGCATCTATGTTTTTAGACAGCTGATACAAGGTGAGAAAATTAAGTAATGAGACTGATTTTGAATTCTTTATTACTTGAATATTTGTGCAATTTAATGTTTTGTACCTTAAAATGATTTCATTGGGAAACTTTTCCTCGTCAGTGACGCTTCTTCCTCTCTTAATAGCAGTGCTAGAACTCGGATACTTGAATTCCTTTTATCTAGACGGTTACAACCTCTTAACTGTCTCCCAAAATAATTTTCTTTTCTGTGAGTTTTCAATATCGTGAAGAGGAAAAACTCAAAAGTTCTCCAGTCAGGTGAGTGAAGTGCCTTGGGAATGTATTTATTTGACAAAAACACATTTATTGACATTGCAGGGGGAAAAGACGCTTTGCTGTTCTTGGTGTTTGGTTTCACTGGTATGATCCTTTTCCTCAGTTCAAATTCAATTGAAGTTTATTAAGCATTTGAAGATCCCATTGTTATTACGAAGAGGATGTTATTATATGTTGAAGATGTAATTTCAATGTCAGTGAATGGTACAGACAGCGTTATTGGAGTAGTGATGGTTCGTGCAGCAGATTCAGCTAAGCCATTACCCAATGCACCAACGTGATTAGGACTCCAACAAAATAAAATGGCAAATGCATTCTTATTAAGAGTTATAAGTGAATGATGAATAAAAATTATCTTAGAATGAGTGTCATTATGAAAGTTTTCCAACCGCCATAAAACGCTCAAACACTCAGAGTATGTGCAATACTTCCTCAGTGAGCCTTTGGAAATAAACCACAATGCCAGTAAGACAACAACAGCCTCAGTAGAGGAGACAGAAGCAAATATCTGGTATTTTGCAACTATAAGTATCATCAGCGATGTTGATACTACAGCTTACGTATTCAGCTGCGTATGATCCGTCAGTAAAAACAGGCAGACATTGAAAGTATTGCTGTCAGTGAGAAGTGAGTGGTTGATGATAAATTCTGACTGAAACATTAGATTTATTGTATACATCTTTAAGGTGCACATCAGAGGTGCACACCATTCCATAATTTCAATTGCTGCATTTGGGGCTTAATGACACCCTCATCGAATCCCGTCGAAACATGCTCAAATCGTCATTATAATGGGAGTTTAGCTTTAAACACCAATATTTAAAAATCTTAAAAACATTTCAAATTCCTGAACCTCTTAGAACAATGCAATCCTTAGATGAACTTTTAAGGCAAACTATCAAGAAAGAAAGAACCCATCTTATTTTTAAACTCTGAAAATTCAATAAGTAGTGTAATATTGGCATTTGGTTTAGCAATTTGTTAGCAAATTGTTCATATAATCGTAGATCATAAACTTGATGCAACCGTATTATCATTTAAGATGAATCGAAAATGATTCATTTTGTTTGTTTCTTGATCAATTCTGCATTTAACCTTTTCCGTTTTGTTGAGAAAAAAAACTAACATTGCAATCAGAAATCATTATAATTTTTAAAACCTGCAACATGCTAACACGTTATACTAATAGATATGACTATGATTTCTTATTACTCATTGTAAAAATAATCGATGTTTTGGGTTTTTTTTATGAATGCACACTTTTCAACTAGATAAACTTCATTAACTAGATCAAATTTAGCACAAAAATGACAAAGAGTTGCAGGAGTCCTAAAAATCAGGCTAAAATAAGCATTAATAAAAAATTGGCACAACAAGATCAAATAGAATAAGCTGATGATAATTTTGCAACTTTTTGGAGTTGATCATATTCCAGACTGTGTTTTTATTTTCACCAGCATGCCTTACTAATGTTTTTGTTGCTGTTGTTGCTAATTCCCATCTGGTCTGACGGGCCAGACCAGATCAATAAATCCGTTGACATTTAGAAAATCCGAAACCAAAATGGGAGAGGAATGAATGTCGTTCCAGTCCTGCCCTAAACAGTTCAAGATGTGCTCAGGTGATGCCTGGTTTTGTTGGCTTTTAGGGCAAAGAAGAAAGGTCTTTTGATTAGCAGAAAATGTGAGACTTTTCAGGTGTCCACTTGCCAGCCGGGATAAACAAGTGTTGGTCTGCCTGTCACCAGGATATGATAGAGAGAGTCCTGGTCTTTTTGCTTTATACCAGTAGTGCGTAGGTGGAAGCAGCCACTTTTGTTTACTAATTTTTTTACATCATATAAATTTAAAAACTTATTTTATTCTTACAATTGATTTATTCATGAATCCTTTTTGGCGACGATTTCAATATGAATATGAATTCCGAAGAAGAAAAAAAAATTTTGGAGACTTAAGAGACGTACTATATTGGCTGAAAGTGGATACCTGCAAGTGAGGTCACAAGTGGCTCAGCCAATCAGGTGACGTAAGCGTTACGTCACTTTGCAGGCATCCAATAAATTCTGATCCGTAAATTGATTCACAAATTTCGAAGCTGCAACGTTAGCACGCTGTGCACTACCGTGTAATTAAACATAACCATATGATATCAAGTACCCAACCGAAAACAAAAATCCACCTTATTGGATGACAAAAAGATAGACAACAATTGATGCACTTTTTGAAACCCATGACTTTAAATGTTGTGGTACTTATGAAATCCTGCCCACAAAAGAAAACATTACAATTGACTTATTGGCAACCCGGTCATCACAATAATGCGATTAATTTTTTCCTTTTTTACTTTATATTTTTTTTAAAATGCTAATTGAATTTCGAGTTAACCAAAGCTTCGAGAGTATTATGTAGATTTTACTCAATTCATGAATAAAAAATTGCCACTGCATGTAACCCTGTGTTCTTTAATACATTTATTTATTTTTATGCTCCTGCTATTACATTTGTATTACTAAGTAACTTTTACCTACAAAAAAATTGAACTTCTGGTTGAAAATCGTTTTTTTTTTATAACAAAGTGATTTCGACTTCAGTTATACAACTAAGAGTACTATGAACTACTTTATTTAACCAGGATAAAAAAAACATTTAAGTTTACATTAAGTTCCAAATTAACAATTAAAGAAATTTTTCATTATTTCAGGGGTTTAACTTTAGTTATTTTAATTGAAAAGAACACTAAGAAAAACTGATGTCCCTAATGACAGGTTATCATTAGGTACGTGTAAATTATTTATAATGATTCAGTTTTTCTTAAATTAATTATCATTCAAGTCATTTAAAGATCATTATCTTCCGATTAAAGCAATTAAACTGTCTGAAAATGAATTTTAAATGTATTTCAAATTCTTCAATTAAACGAGGACACTATTTTAAACGAAATAGCATTTCTTTTATCGTTTCCTTCGATTGTAAATAATAATAGGAAATATCAAACTAATTTAATAAAGCTGCCATAAGCATTTAATCAGCAGAGAATTGCCAAGAATTTGAAATGAATTTCAGCTTTATGCTATTTATTTAAATATGATTCGATATAATCTTTGATAATCAATTTGTTATAACTAATTAAAATTGTGATGTGCTATAAATTGAAAATTATCATAATAAAATTAGAAAAGTTTTAAGTGATATATTTTGCGTAACAGCATGCACAGATGCTATCTAAATTAATTTTTCATTTAACTATTAATGTATTTAAAGCTTAAGGTCACAAAATTTGTTTTCAAAGTTAATTTATAAGAAAAAAATAGAAATATTCATTTTAGACAAGTTATCTGAAAAGAAATTATAAAACTTACACAACAAATTGAGAAGGCAGTCATACAAATTAATATTTCAAAGCTTTGAAATGTTTGCTTCAAATACAGAATTCTTTAACATGCATTGTTTAGTAATTTGTCCAATGCATTTTTCTTAACCTTTTGTTTACGGCTGGTACAACATGTGAAACAATATGATGGTACAACTTAGTATACCGTAAGAAAAGGGTTAACTGTATTCATTTTAAAATTGTCCTTACTTGTCCTTATTGCATACTTGCATATCGAAAACATTATATATTGAAAATAAAAATGACAATTGCATTAAATATTTTACTAACACTTAGTGTATAAAATTTTTTATTAGTTGAAATTTTACATGAAATTATGTGTCACATGAAAGATATATGGTCACATGAAGACGAAAGAAACTTTCTTAATATATATAAACTGAAAAAATGAGAAAAATGAAGAAAATTAAGACAATTAATAAGTTCATGTGAATTCGCTATTAGTTTTATAAATTTCATTTTGTGTTTATTCTTCACATTTCATTTTCTGTTTTTTACGAGATATTTATCACTTAATGTGTTCCATTTTGTTTCAAAATTTTTTAAGTGCTCCTCACACAATTGTATTGATATGTTTTGCTTTGGCTATATTGATGCAGTATTAGAAAGCACTTCGTTCTGCGGATATAATCGTGTAAGCTGATGAAGAAATTATATCCTTTTTATAATAATTTTTTTATTATGTTATTTCATTTTATTTTAATGATTTCATTCTTCTCATTTTATTATTCTGCATACTTTTATATATATATATAT
>NC_092211.1:82710386-82719967 GCF_043381705.1 Parasteatoda tepidariorum
AGATAACGCCAGGAATCAATATCTTATGTTAATAGATTGATTAGACACCCTCCTATCTGAACATGTCTTGTTGCATGAATAAAGAACCAATTTTCTGGCTCAAAATCTATTTCAAAAAATATTTCAAGATTAGTAGGTTTTTATGCTGTCATTTTCCTGGCTTCTTGAAATCATTAGTAACAAAAACTACATAGATTTATCTGAGTTATTTTAAGAAATACTGTTGTTTTCTGCAGAATATAAACGTCTTCGATCAATGCTATAAAATGGCGAATTTGTCATTATCCTGGCTGTCATTTTCCTGGCTTATGAATGCCAGGACATTGAAGTTTTACCAGAAATTCTTTTTAACTGCTAATGTACTGTAAAGAGGGAAAGCAAATATTAACCTAATGCCAAGTTTATGTATGATTGTAATATGCTTGGATGTAATCAAAGTTATTTATTTATTTAATGATTGATTATTATACACAATTTTATTCTGTACATATCAGCAACAAAAAAATTCTTGTTTCCTTCTACAGTGGATAAAAAGAATTAATTTAAGCAATTTTGGGTCCATCTAACATAAAGGCTTAAGTTGAGTTACTAACTATTAACTTAAAACAACTTTTTTAAACTTCTAAGGTAATATGCCATTTTCCTGGCACTCAAGATTTGTTGAATTTCTATTTTATTTTTTTTTCGCGAGCAAATGTCAAGAAACTACGCTGCTGTCTATAAGATATAAATAAGTGTAGCTAAAGAAGTATACAAAAAAAATTTTAGAAATTTTTTTGAAGACTTCAAATTTGAAGAAATTTTTTGTTCCGAATTGTCATGTTTCGTGAGAATCACCCATATATATATATGAAACCCATTTGAATTTTGTCTCAATATACAATATCATCTGTTATTAGACTATACAAACAAAATTTAATTCCAGTTAATTGAGAAAAATAGCTTCCCAAATTAATTATTTTACAAAAAAGTATTTATGGTTACAGAAAAAGAACAAAATATGTTTAAATGATTCATATTTTAAACTTTCTTAAGCTTTAGTGGAAACGCATTTGTTTCTTAAGAATGTTTGCTGAATTTACACACATGAGATAATAAGCACGTTCTGCTCACTCCTAAATGTGTTTGCCTTACTTAAAACAATAGTTAATAGCGAACGTCCGTTGCTCTGCGTAGAAGTGCATTTACCCTATATCGATTAGTCAAATTATTTAGTTCAATCAGTTTTAAATGTCAATGGTATACGGGGATACCATTAGGGAAACTAGTGCATTTGCATCTTATTCCAGCATTCGGTTTTCAGGCTATTTACATAAGTAAATAATGTATATAATTTAAACATTTTAATAATGACATTTTAGAAATTCTTAATGCAAATCAAGTAAGTGTGTTTTTATGTTAAGTTAATAAAGAAAATTACATGCTCTTGCTTTATATTCTTAAGTATTTCTAAAGAGACACTTTTGTATATTAAAATAGTCAGTTATGAGGAAAGACGGAGGTCAAAATGTAGATTTTTTTTTTCAAAATTCTGATTTTGTCTAAAATTGCTGTTTTTATTCAAAGAATGTGGTGTTTGTACTGGATCTGCATTTATTAATTAAATGTACAAGGCTAGTTCGTTGAATTATTTAGCTTGGATCCTTCAAGAAAAATGAATCAAGAAACAGCCAGTTTATGGTTAGCGGATTAAGGTTCCGCAATTTAAAGACCAACAACAAGATCGCGGCATTTTGTTCAGCATTTCGCGCAAACTGCTGATATCCCTCTGTCAGATTTTTGTCAAGGATCAGATGACCATTAGGGATTGAAAAATCGATCCCGTTCAACGTAGTTCAACTAGTTGCTGCTCTTCAACCACTGTACCATGATAAGTCGAAATCCAATCATCAAATCAAAAGCTATCCAGTTACTTTTGCTCGCTCCTTTTAATATGCAGTGTGCTATAAGGATTGGTACTTACTTTACAAAAAATAACGGATCATAAGGATTGAGAATTGCATAGTACATTGCAATGTCATCGTATACCACTAGAGGTATTTTTCGATAGAGATGTCTAAGCTGACGCCCCTTCCTTTACTTGTCTACGAATGGTCCATCGATGCTCAATCCATTTCAGATAGCAACCGATAGACAAACGTTTGCATTAAAATTGCGTCTAATGGAATTGGCGCAAATGGCAATTGATGGATTTATTCCATTCAGTGATATAATTCAGCCTCTGACTTGGAAATCTCTATTTTAAATATTCTGCACACGCGCTCCTTTGACCCGGTAAGTTCATTTTCTAGGTTTTCTTACTTTTGCGAGATTTATAGGTTTTCTTTAATAATTATTGACAAAAGCTGTATTCAAATAAGCTCATAAAAAGCTTTTTTATTGCAATTTATTGAGTAATGAAATTAAGACATAAGTAGTTTCTAAAGTAATTAAGTAACGTGCTCTTCCTCTCCTTAAAGCTTGTACTAAAATTTATGGATCACCCTGTATTTCGTATTAATATTTCGGTAAACAGTACAATCAAGCTTTCGCGTTCCCTTTTATTATACGGTTTTTATGTCTTATCTTAAACTGTATCTTAATTAAACTATTAAGTTTTTCTTTTCATCAATTCAATTACCAGATTTTAAAATAAACTTTTTTTGGATAATTTTTAATAAATTTAAATTAATATTTATTGATTTTTCATCTTTTTACTAATAAAATTTGGTTACCGTGGTACAGGTTTGCTCAAATTTGCAATTATCTGAAAATATCTGAGATCAAATTTCAAAATATCTGTGACTTAAACCCTTAGACATCTCATTTAACAATTTATAGTCTTTTTAATTTATTTGTTAAAATATTAGGATTATTTACCCAAGTAATGAAAATTTCAACATAACACTTTATCTACATGGACTCTCATTACAAATATCCAAATGAACGCCAACTGTTCCGTAAATTACTGTTTTTGAAACAAAATTTTGCAGTTATGATTAAACAACGAAAAGTTAAATTTACATAAAGAATTTGCATCCTTCCCACCCTCAATAAATTTCAAGCCAATTCCAGAAACTGCTCAACACTCATGAGTGGAATACTAATTCCCTCCATGTCTCCCCTAAGACGTTCTATTTTCATCGAACATTCTAGAAGCCCCATCTAATTACAGAAAGTTTTATTGTTTTCTCTCTGTTCACTCGTTTAAAGCCGTAAATATTTCTAACGGTGCAGCAAACATTTCTTCAGGCAATTAAAGAAACTGAGAAAAAGGAAAGGGCCTACTTTTTCTTTCGCCAAATAAGCTAACAACAATTTTCTTCGTCTTTTCCAATCTTTCCATTTAATTGTAACTTGGACTTCTTATTTCACGCCAACTGGCTGGAAGGACAAGTAAAGAAAAAAAAGAAACTGTTTGAAGAAAAATCGTTATTTACGTTTTCAGAATTTTAATTAACTTTTGAGTTTACTGTTTGGATGAAGGAATTTTTATGTGTAAGAAAAGCTAATACGCTGATTTAATAGGAAATGTTTTTGACAAAAGTCGAGCTATTAAGTTAAAAATTAATGTACTTAAACTTGGCTGAAACTGAATGGTAAATTACGTAAGCGAAAGTTTATTGTTCTTTTTAATGGATCGCTAAGCTAAATTTTCGAATTATTTATCCAACCTACTTTAAGTTAACGTCCATTAATCAATTCTAATTATCCTTGAAAACAACAGAAATTGCTTTTCTCAATTGCCTAATAACTAGTTTTAAGAATTTTTTTAAAAAGTTGAATTGATTTCAATTACATGCAGTAACGCAGTATGAATGAAATATTCTAAAAATTTTATTTAACCTGATTTTCAGATGCTTGACATCCAAATATCTCTAGTTTTCGACATAGTTTGTAAGATTTACTTTTCACATTTGTGCATTTGTAACGCTGTAGAATTTGCAATATTCAACCTCTTTATAAAAGATATTAATTTTCACATACAATTAATTATACAATTAATATATTTATCCAGTTTTCAGGACGGAAGATCAATATTTGATATCCAAATCATGCATATGTGACCAGGAAGTATTTTGGTTTGTTGAAGTAATTGATAAATTCACCATTAATTCAAGAAGATGATTGATGTATTTACCATAAGTTGAAGAGGATGGTGTTTGATGTATTTCCATCTGTAAATATATTATTCCAGAGTGAATTAAATATCAAACAATATGAATTGTTGTTTTAATGAGGAATTTAAATTCGATAAATATGAAAAATACTTTATTTAAGAAATATGGAATAATATATTCCAAACTTTAAAAAAAACGATTCATTTTTGTGTATATATTAATTAATTAATTTAGAAATGGAAAAGAGGGTGAAGCTTCAGGTCAAGCAATACAGGTCACCTCCATCCACCAAGAAATCCAAAAATGCAAGTGTCATGTGTGCGTTAAAATAGTTACCAAGGAAACCGAGGAAAGTTAAGAAATTCCTATATTCACCAGGAATTAGAAGAAATCATTACGAAATTCCTATATTCACCAAGAATTAGAAGAAATCATTAAGAAATTCCTATTTTCACCAAGGAAAGTTAAGAAATTCATATATTGGCTGTTAATGATTTAATTTAGTGCCAAGGCTCTTTTTCTTGGCCTTACGACTTCAAATATATTGGCGGAAAAGAAAGCGTGCGAAATAATAGCGAATTTTAATGTAACCAAAACATTAGCCATCATATAACAGTTTTCGAATTTTATTCTAATGTATTCGGCAGATGTGGAGGGAATCTCTAAGAATATATTTAATTCTGCACTCAATTCAAGGTTCTGGTACAAAAAGATTACAGATGATATTAATGATTTATTGAAAAAGTATTAAATAAGATAATAATTTGGTTTTTAAATGTTAGGAAATATGTTATGTATATTTCAGCATGACCCGTAAAACTTCATTCACAATAAATACATTTAACCAGTTTTCTGGATTGAAGAACAATATTTGACATCCAAATCCTCTACGTGGTGTCAAGTAATGCATTGCTCACAATTAATGTATTTAGCAAGTTTTTTAGATCGAAGATCAGAATTTGATTCCCAATTATTGTATAATTACATTATATTTTCGTGCATTTGCATGCAGCTAGTAAACTCACGAATTTCAACTTTTTTTTTTAAAAAAAAAGATATATTTGTTATATAATTAACATGATATGCCAAAATCATGAATGTTAAAGAAAAAATTTAAATCCTTGAATTATTGCATGCTTATTATATGATTTGAATGAGAAAAAAAGTTAACGAAATCAGGTGAATACTAATCAAGATTGATGAAGGAGAAAGTAGAATAAAAAAGCATTATAAAACTTGCCAGAGTTTTAAAAAATGCTTTTTTTCGCACTACTTTTCCTTTTTATAAGATAACCAAGTCTCTTTTAAAACTTTTAATCTCACCAGCTCTGAAATTAACCTTTATATTAATTCAATGAATTTCGATCATTTTTTTACAATGTATTTCATTTTGTTTTGATACTCTTTACGTATATATATGTATATATATATATATTAATTTTCTTCGTTTCAACGAGAATCGCAAGAAATACACAAAGGAATTATGAAATACTCTGCATAGAAATTGACTTTGTGTAAATTTTAAAATTAGTTCAGCACTTGCTAGTATAAAAGGAAACTTAAAATTATCAAAAGTTAAGACTATACGATTTTTTTAGGTACCTTGTAATTTTATAAGACCCTGTATAAAAAAGGAAATTTAAACATTTTTTTTCTCTGTTAATACCATGAGATCCATCCGCTCTTTCATAGAAATCATTTTTAACAATAATTATGTATTGAGTAAAACTAACTAAAAAATTATGTCATAAATGGTTTTCGCTCCTTTTTATGAATTGTTAAGGATAGATTTTTCTAATTCTTTATAAAGCCGATTTTTAATTAACATTAATTAACTAAAATTATTTCTCAAACTTTCATAAATAGCCTTCCTCAGTCACTTAACGGTAGATTTTGAGAAAATAGCTTCTTTTTTTAAATGAAATATTTTTGATTCATAATATCAAAAATCTAACGGCCAATTTTAAGTATATCTAAGCTCGTACATTTATATGGCTTGCGAAAGAGTTTTTTTTTCAAACGAAAAAACATGAGTACCCTATACTTCTGTGAATTAATTATTTTATAGAGAGTTGGATTAAATATTATTTTATATCAATGAATGAAGGAAAAAACAGGAATTATGATTAAAATATTCCCGGATAGGTAATGTTATATACCACTCCGGGTAGGGAAATTTTTTTTGTCGGGTCCGGATAATAACCGGATAATGAAAATCTGGTCATATAAACCAGGTACCCGGCAAATTCTTACTGTTGTACGCATATTGTATTGAATGTATCTTATAATGTTGTATGCTGTACTAAAATCATTTCTTGACTATTTTCACATAGAAGGGTTAAACAACTAGACCCACCTTAGAAGACATTTAGTTCCTGGTAGCTGCCGACCGGCCTGTGTAGGAGTCAAGGAGACGGCCCTGCATCAGAATGGTTCTGGGTTCGAATCCCGGGAAAGGCATGGATGTTCTCTTATTCTCTGTACTATTTGTCCTTACTGTGAGAGCAGCGTTTGCTCATTTAATATGGTGCCCCTGAAAGAGTGACCAACCCATCTGTCCTTCAGATGCCTGTATGACGAAAGATCATTCTCCAGGTGGGCATTGGAAAAAAAATGTTCCTTGTGTCTGGGTACACACTAAAGTCGAGAGAATTAGTTTGTCCACCTCTTGGTCACCTTAACATGGTTTCGAATCTCTATTTATATAAAATGATTTTTCTTCCAATTCCTTCAATACTTGAAGAGTTTCTAACATCCTGCACTCCTCAATTGGTGGTCCTGGACTATTAAAATACAAAACTCTCATTCAAACACAGATGGTAAAACAAAGGAGTAGCATAACAAAAAAAGTCTAATGTATCCCATTTTTTACGATAGATAGTCCACTCGATAAACTTATTAAGCCTCATTCCACAGATCTGTTGACAAAACACAACTTAACCCTAGCCTAACTCTATTGTCAATTACCTAACGAAAAGCCTTACATAACCTAACCACAATATCTCAGTTAAATTTCGATCCTGTTAGCGTGAAAGGTTACAAAACCGCAAATACATAAAATGTTCCTTACCGTAAATTCTATGGTTAATTTAATGGACATACTACTGTAGTTACTTTACCGAAATTATAGAGTGAAAATTCTTACAGTGTAGAATAAAATACCTATGCCTACAAGCTCTTTTTAGTAAAGTGTAAAGTCACACGCTACCTTTCATTTTTTAGATCGTCGTACTGATGAGAATCCTTTTTACTTATGACTACAGCATTTAAGTTCATAAAAAATTAATGACTGTTTTCCTAATATAATATTTCACTAATTACTAGCAAAAATTTTTATAACAACAGCACAAGGTATGAAAGATTCCTTTTATAAGATCCTCAGAAATAACAATAATTTTTAAATATAGTACAGAATTTTAACTGCTTTTCAGAATAGCTTCAAGTCAGTTGAACTTAAGATTAAAAACATTTAACTAAGTAATAATTAATTGACCTTTTACTATAAATGAAAAAATATATATTCTTAACTTTTAGTTTTACTTAAAGAAATTTGTATATGGTTTTCCATCTAAGTGTGAAGAAATGATAAAGTTGAACTGCTGCAATCAATTCAGCTACAATTTTTTTAATAGCGTATAGAAACAAAACTCAGAATATACAGATTTTTTAGAAACGATTTAATTCAATACTAAACTTAATGAGGCGCGGTGGCTCTGGGGATAGAGCGTTAGCCTTCTAATGAGGCGAACCGGGTTCGAATCCTAGTCGATACGAACTCTGCATCTAGCTTGCACCAAACCATAGTGCTGACGTGAAATATCCTCAGTAGTAGACAAATCATTGCTTAGGGTCCCCATACCGTCAGGCTAACCGTGAGAGGTTCTAGTGGTCTTCCACTCCATGTAACGCAAATGCGGGTTAGCTTCATCAAAAAGTCCTCCACGAACTCAAATTTCTCCCAATACTCGATCCAGGAGTTCCATTGTCTTCTGGATTAGGTTCAAAATTACAACGATACGGAGTTGAACATTAGTAGTTGTAAACCCATAAAATTGGTCGGCTGTTCAACGACGGTTATAAAATAAAATACTAAACTTAACGGTTATTTATTTTAATATTTATGCTCTTTTACTTGTTTTGTTGTCGGAATGCTTTAGGATAAGTAAAATATTGAAGAAGTTTTAAAATATTGATTACTAGAGATGAATCAAGTTAAAATGTACTTTCTTAATTATCAAGGCTTACTTGTCATCGAGGACTGTCTTAAAATTTCATTTTTTTAAATATTTAATAAGTTTCTACTATGTATAAAACTTATTCGTAACAATTTGATTTTTTGATTATAATTTTAATATATGCATATCAAACAAGTGAAAATAAAATCGTTAGAAAAAAAGTCGAGTTTCAATGTCTTCATTTATATTTTACAAAGAAAAAAACCTAATTAAACTCGTAAAATGAGTGATTTAATTTGACAGGACCAAAAAAAATTTAAGAGTTTAACTGCTATTGTTTTTTTTCGCAAAAAATCCAACTTGTCAAATGTAATGAAAGACAAATACAAACACTAAAGAAAAAATCCGAAGATCCTCTAAGCATCTGTTGCATCATATTTTTTTCTTTTCGCATCGGTTTTGTGCAACATAAGATGCTAAAGTCTCTTTTAAATTAAAAATTACTTTTAAAGGACTCATATATCTTTTTTTTAAAAAAACTCAGACAGCGTACAAACTTTATTATATAAATATAAGTGAATTCTTTTCTCATTCTAATTATTAGCTGGGACTTAAATTCTTCAGAAAGTTTTGTAAAAAAAAATTTATCTTCTATTCAGAAAATTTAAAGCCAATAATTTCCACAAAATGCTCATATTTAATTTTGCTTTTTGAAAATAATAACATAAACAGAAGTGACGTTACAGTTTAGATTTGGTGGACGGTGTAAATTTGATAATATAAAATTCTAACTTGAAAATTAAAAGTATTTAAATTGAGTAAACAAACGATTATTAAAATCGATTAGAAATTTATTCGATATTAACCGCTATTTGGCGAAATGGCTGGTCACGTTCCAAAATTATCCTGAACGAACGTATACACCGAAACGGTAACTAGGCCGAATGCAAATCATACCTGTATTTATGTACTCGAATTCTTCAACCCCCTCATTCAATCCCAACACCTTAATTAGTTTCAAACAATATATATAATTTAAATTTTTTCACCATCTAGATTTTTCCACGTTGATTTTAATTTTGGCTCTTATTAAGAAATCTCAGCATTATTGTCAAAATTCTATATGTATTGAATTTTAGTAATAATTTATAATCTGTACACCATCCATTCAATCAAACAAATCACCATAAGTATGCAATCGGGACATTTCAGCATAGTAGGCAGAAGAATTATTAAAATTATTTCCATCTCTGTCGTGAGACAGAACTATATATATATATACAACCGCACAAGGTGTGAAAGATTC
>NC_092211.1:82721582-82946084 GCF_043381705.1 Parasteatoda tepidariorum
TTAGCTTAATTAATTGTATTATATATATATATATATAGTAACGGAAGTAGTTGTCGCCGTTTTTGGTGTTGAGATAAACAAACAAACTTACTTTCAGCATGCAGATAGTAACAGTGCAGCACGTAAGTAACACCATTTTTCATTTACTTTTTCATCTCCATAGTTTTATTACTTATTTATACAGTTTTGTGTTCTTGTTTATTGAAAACGTATATTTTCATGCGCAATAAAATCAACTTAAAAACTTTATTACAAAAGCATTTCGCTTCAAAAACAAATAATTTTAGTAATATATTCAATGACTTTTTTAGCAATGCAGACGTTCTCAGTTCGAAATAACTCAAAGTTTTCATTATTATTATTACTTTTATTATTTTACAGATGGATGGACAACAGGTTTTCTTCAAATTGATTAATTTACTGAAAAGCTTTAAAAGGGAACAAACAAAAAAGTAAATTCTCCTAAATTTCGATATTGAATGGATAATCACTTACAAAACTATATTCAAGAATAAATTTATTTTTAATGTGCATCGGAAAGGATGAGTTTCTATATTCAGTTATAAAATTGTCAATTAATTCTTAAATAAATGTAATTATTCAAAAACAATGGTAATGGCTTTGGTTTTAAGCCTCGAGCAGAACTCGGCTTTGTTGCATACTGTATCTGAAGCTATGCTTCAAACTGTATTTATTGCAGCAAAAACAAAAAAGAAAAAAACTGCAACTATAACAGAGAATAATAATTCCTTAAGATATCCCGGTGCTATAAATCACTATAAAATTTATCTGAGAAAGCTGATTTTAATGCTATACTTTACCTTTCAAACAAGTTTGAAATATTTTATATTCATTGGAATTAAAATGTATATCATTTCGAACAAACTACTAAAAATATCCATTACATGAAAGAATAAGAAACGTTTTTCTCCTTATAACCACACGAAAAATCTATAAAACCGCCACTTCAGCACGTGTGAAATGAAATTAGAGTCATTTTACCTCCAGCAACTTTTCCCTGATAGCATGTACTGTAAGATATATCTTAGCAGTTTCTTTGGAAGTAAATTTATGTTTGAGAGCACTTTACAATAATCTTTTTGCAAGCTTGACAAAGTTTTAATATACTTGACAAAAACTATTCTCCTCTCATCGATTTCTGACGTTTTATTATTATATTTCTCACGTTCAGGCATGATTCAAATTGTTGCAACGGGTCTTGCTTAAACCATTGATTGTCTATATAGTTCATTGAAAGTAATAACCCATAATGAAGATTTTTGAAAACTACATTCATCAATGGGACTAAAAAGAAGAAAATAATTTTGTTTTCGAGTGATCAAATATTGAAAAACAGAGTATAAGACATGTAGTCATCATAACACGTGTCATAATCACTTTCATAAGACGTGCGGGAATATTTGATAACAATATTATTTTTAAAATCCAATTCGCACAAAATAAAATTGACATGAAGGAGTATATACTATGGTTTGCTCTCCTTACCTAACTATCTGTAACCATATTTTCCATATTACAACTATTCCCTATATTTTGGGAGTCAGAAATCCAAATCTGTCAAAATAAAAGGTATGATTATTCAGAGAAAGAATGTTTTTTGTCTGATTTCGTAACTGAAATTATCGCCTGCGTAATTAATTAGCATATTTGAGGTCAGTCCTTAGAAACATAAAAAATGAGTCCTAGAGCATGAAAATGCAATCATAAGATCAAAAGTTATTCAGAAAAATCCTGTTTTTTTGCTCACTGTAGATGAGAAAATAGTTGGTTGTGGTATTTTTGCCTATCATGAGTTGACCTCGAACAAAATAGCATTATGCCAAATGATACTGAATACGTTGGCACTAATATGACACTGAATAAATCTGTATTTTGACGGGAGGAACTTCTTAAAACATGTTTTGCTTAATCTGATAACATAAAACTACTAGGTAGTGGAACAAATGAATGAAGTAAAAAAAATGAAATTCTTTTAGCTTAATTAATTGTATCGGTATATGTTTTTCAGGTGTGTGCTAAATTTCTTAACTCTCATTAACATTGGTTCATACACGTTTTCCCCCATACAAAGAACGGGTATTCAGCTACTAGTAGACTAAAAAAAAGGCAAAATAAACACTCACTATTAGTTAAACAATCAATTTAATACACCCATTAACTCTAAGCGGCTGCCATGTTTATATAAGAATTAACCCTGCGACTTTATGTTCAGATTGAAGTCCCAACTCTGTCTTATACGCTACCTTTTTTTCTTTTATGCTTTCTTCAATAATTAGTTAACACTGTAATAATATTATTAAATGTTTAAACGCTACTATGTTTGATTCCAAACTTTAAAAACTCCGAATAAGGCTTGAAATAAATAATTATGTAAAATGTAGCTAACACAGCACTATTCAATTTCGCAGAAATTATTGATGTTTAGAAAGGGTCAAGTTAACGTCTTTTTTTCTGCAATGACGTCAATTTAACGTCGGTTTTCTTCAAGGTATGTGCAGGTGATATAAATTATAGTACTTGAATTTGTTATTCCCGTCTATGTGATTCGCACTTACTCTAATTGGTTTTTTAAAGAAGCGCATTTTTAGCCATATGCTTAATACGTACTGCCAATTGTAATAATCCGAAGAAAAAATATTTAAAAGTAATTTATAACCAAAAAAAAGCCTGACCCCAAAAAGTGCAGTGGTACCCTAGTAGCTTAAATACACCTCCATAAAGCAGTTCCTATAATACTATCTTAGTTTCAACACACTTAAAATAATCTTTCTCCAAGCTCATAACTTACTGAACCTAAAGTTTCGAGAAATACTATATTAAGGAAAGCAGTAAAGAACTTTGAGGGATATCAATAAGCTCAATTTTCGAATTGTAACTTCAAGTTCCGCACTTCTTCCATGAAATCACCTTTTCTCCCCAAAAAAACTCAATCGACAACTCTCTCGAAAAATACCCAGGCTGATCTTCTAATATAGCACAATCGAAATTTTGATCTTTAAAAATGTTCCAAATCTATGGCCTTTCTTTTATTCGGTTTCGCAGCTAAAATATTGGGAAACCTTTTTTTTTAGATTTTCTAGTACAGATCCATTGAAATGGAAGATTTAAAAAGATTTTATTTTATTTATCTGACTGAAAAGTGAAGTGATCTCTGAATGAAACTTTTTAAATTATAAAATCCAATAGGATTTAATATATATTTGATCCCTGTAGTCTGTCTGTCATCTTGCAATATGATAGCAAAGCTTGAGATTTTGAAGTGATAAAATAAAACAAAAATTTAATAATAGTGTATAAATGGTTTTCTGTATAAGAATTTGCTATATTTGTGCTATATCGGAATAAAGTAAAATATCTTCAAGAAAACGCGAATAATGCCACCTGAACACCTACTATAGTTTTGGCTCAATTACAAAAAAACTTTCTGAGTATAAAATAAGAAAATGGGAAACACAGAGACGCAGTATAAAATTTCAGACAGGTTTCATCAAGGTAAAAAGCTTCAAACTGGAAAAAAAGTTAACAAGTTGTAAATGGTTAACTTTGTAATATATACACTCATGGACAAAACAATTAACACACCAAGAAAGAGTCGTCAAAATGAAACGAAATTTTACATACGTAATGACTACTTTGATATAAGTAAATGATTAGAAAATCAAGGATTATCGTTTTTCTTTGATTTTCTAATCATTTATTTATATCAAAATAGTCATTACGTATGTTAAATTTCGTTTCATTTTGACGACTCCTTCTTTGATGCGCTAGTTTTTTTTGTCCATGAGTGTATAAAGAATGTTAAATAGCTTGAAAACAGACAAACACTATTAATGCCAGATAAGCGCACATGTTATAATTTTGGCTCGATTTCTAAAAACGTTTTTGAGTATCAAAGCACGGTATGAGAGATGGAAACACAGAAATGCAGAAGAAATGTTTTAAACAAGTTATAACAAGGAAAAAAGTCACAAGATGAAAAGAAATATTACAGCAAAAAAAAAACAAAAAAAACAGAAATAAACTCAACATATTTTGAACACAAAAGCTAATTAAATATTTTTGCTTGTTTTGTTCTTTGAATTTAAATAATTAATATGAATAGTACTTTATAAATATTAACTCGAAATAGCAAAACCAGTTTTTTTTTTACATTTGTTACTTTTTAAAACTATATCATTTAATGCTTGATTCAGTAGACTTATTCAGACTTTCTTAACTCCTTAACTACACGTTGTTCAATAATATAATAGAAAGAACATTGAATTTATAAATGAACAAAAATTATTTTAAGACTGGATATTCTTATACTTTTAAATAACCTTCTAGAATAAAGAAAAGTTTTCTATTTTTTTATTATTATTTCATATTTTTAATTATAAAAAGAAACATACATCATCTTAATTATTTTATTTTTTCATTACAGCGGATATTTTTTGGGAACTGTTATTTTTTTTTTCTGAACACGCATTTATTCTGTATCTTCCATGTCGTACGCGGTACAAGCAAAGAAATGCAAATGAGATAATCTTACTTTTTGAAAATGCTTTTAATATTTGTAATACATTAAAAATGGCTTATAATTTGCAATATTGTAAATTTATGCTAATTAGCCATTAAGTAAAATGCGTGGTTGCTTTATGTGGCGTTTAGTTAAAAAAGCTAAATATAAATTCAGTATTTAATGTTAAAATGTATTTCTCGTTAAATTATTTAATTATAAGAGATTGAAATATTTTTATATACATAGTAATTTTTTCTGTATGAAACGAAGTCATATGGTAAATCTAAATCCCCTAGATATCTTTTGAGAAGTGTAGAAAAAACCTCTAAGAGCAACTCTTTTCTCTCTCATCTTAGAGTAGACGATGCTCTAAGTGCTTAAGGCTCTTCATTGATCTGAACTTTTTATGACACTTTCATTCAACTGTTAAACAATATATTTAAATATACTGTTATGCTGGTAAGAAACAAAAGCTGATTTCAATCTGTATAAAATAAACCTTTAATTTGATTGTAGATAATAGGTATTATCAAAAAACTCTGCCGACCGGCCTGTGTAGGGAGCAGGGAGCTGTCCTTGCATCAGAAAGGTCCTGGGTTCAAATCCCGGGCAAGGCATAGATGTTTCTTTCTCCCTCTGTGTGTTCTATGCCCTTTCTCCCTTGTGTGTGAATGTGACCCGCCCTATAAACGGGTTGTGTTTGTGTGAATGGCGGGGCAGAAGTCGAATTCCTGGTCATAGATAGCGCCACTGAAAAACAGGAACAATCGCACCCCCGCTGCCTAAAAACAGGCATACGACAAAAAAAAATCAAAGAACTCTAGATTAAATCAATAATTTTGACTAAAACGTCTTATTTTATTTTACATTTTCTTTTAATTTCATTTCATAACCGCCGTTGAACAACTGACCAAATTTTCGGGTTCGCGACTATTAATATTAAACTCCGTAGCCTCGTAGTTTTGAACCCAGTCCGGAAAACAAGGGTAGCAGACCAGGATCAAATAGAGGGATAGATTTTTCTTCTCAGAGGACTTTTTTATGGAACTAATCCGCATTTGCGTTACATGATGATGAAAAGCATGAAAAGATATTCCAGTTTAATATGTTCCAAATCTTCTAATCACGCAGGAGTTAATGTGCATTTTGAAAAAATAAAAATTGCTCAAAAATATTCCAACAACATATCAAATCTGATCTACATTATTAAAAAAAATTCTTATTTTACCTATTTTCGTGTTAAAAATTCTATTTTACAAAGACCTCATTCTACGGTTTTACATTTTAGCAATTAAAGGCAGATAATTCAATTCACGCCATCGTCTTTCGAAACTTTAGAAATTCTTTTCTGAGTCAGCCTCCAAAAGTGAAAGACTAGGTCAGACTGAATAAAGAGTGCGTGTGTATAGTGTCCTGTCACGCTAGGTCCGGAAGACCACCGCCCTTCTACAACCTAGTCCGGCAACAGACAAGAATCTGTGCTATTACTGGTGTTTCCCATTACTCGCTCTCCCCTCCCCCCGAACCGGTGTCATTTTATTATTTATTCAGCAGTGATTAGACGGAGGAAAGGATTTTCTCATCTTTTTTCTTTTCTTTGGAATTCGAGGAAATTGGTTGTAAATGTGATTCAACAGATGAAGATTCGATTACTCAGTGCAATGCTGCTGTAGAAATTTCTATGTTTTGGACTTAAATATATTTTAATGCTGTTTAATAAAATTTGAAGAATTTAAATAGAATAACACAAAAAAATAAAAATTTTGCTTACATAAATATAAAATACTACACATTTTTCAAAGTTTATAATAAGTAAGTGAGTAAACGAATAATTATTTCTTAATTTCATTTCATACAGCTGTCTTTGGGGACCAGTATATTCATCTTCTAAATATACCTATTCGAGTTTCATGAGTATTTATTACCCATGACAATGCTCACACGCAGTGTCAAGGTGGCTCAGGGGATAGAGCTTTCGCCTCCAGATGAGGTGACCCAGGTTGGATCAAAGCTTCTGTTGATCGATTAGAATTCTGCTTCTGGCTCCAATCCACGACTGTTCTGACATAAAGTATACTCAGTGGTAAACGGAACATGGCTTAAAATATCCTTGTCGTCAGAAGTTTTCATGGTTTTCCTCACCATGTAGCGCAGATGCAGATTGTTCTCTCGAAAACTCCTCCATGAAGCGAAATTTCTCTCAATGCTGTATTGGATTTAAAATTACGAAGCTATGGAAATAAACATTGATAGTCGTAAACTCAGAACTTGGTCAGTTGTTCAATGCTGGTTTTAAAGCAGAATAAAAGCACCACTCCTAAAATCATAGTTTCACTCTCATACGAAAGTTCTAATGAAATGTCATCCCAATCCTTATATTCTAAACTTTGCATCCAGAGAACAACACTTTCATAATTTAAAACACCACCGTCCGAGAGTTTTTTTTTTTAATTTTATGATGCTCAACACTAAAGTTCAGTTGGTATGGCATGATCATACAAAAACTGTCAGGACATCTACAGGAATCGAATCAACCAATTTTTTGATTATGCAACGAAATATACAAATGCTTAATCATTAAGAAATGCAAACATTGGAAAAACCATTGTGATTCTAAAATAATAAGAAACATTACTTTAAGAAATGAATTCTTATTTTATTCAAGTGCATAATCGTATTATTCACTTTTTTTTCTATTTCTAAACGCCCGACGTGTTTATGTAGCAAAGAGCGCATCACATCTACCGTGGCTTAAAGTTCTCTTATTGGTGTGGTATGGAAATTAGTTGGAGGAGTACCAGCTTAGGCATTGACTACGTCGTCTAACCTGGGGCTAATTTATGTGGTGTTTTTACCAGGGCAATAAAAAGCTAGAGTCTTTCTAAATGAGACTGGGTACTTTCGTATGATTAAGTGGCTTGTGTTACCCAGTACTATGAAAAATATTTTCGTTTCGATTTATACCAATATCTTTTTTGTATTTTTCATTCGACGTGAATATTTTTAATACATAAATACATTATCTTATGTAAACTTTATAATTTTTCAGACAAAATATGAAATAGAAATAATGTTTTGAGTCAGAAATCAAAGCAATTCTAAGTATCTGATATTTCATTGAAATAACATTATTTTTAAATGATTTTGAACATTGAAACGAGTATTCTAGCCTTAAAAAACAACCCACAAGAGCTGAAATCGAACATTTTCCCAACTTCTATAATGCGATATAACTCGTTAAACTGAGCCCACAGAAATAACTCGTTGAAAAAATTGCACGAGAAATAATCAATATCAGCCGAGTAAATCCCTTTTATATAGAAGTGCATCTGAGTCAGGAAGTTTTCATGCAATAACTTCTTATTACAGAAAATCACTGGAAATGAAACTGACAAAAACCCAAGTGTGGTGCGAGGAGATAAAGAAAAATATTTCTTGAAATATCACTGTAGAATTATGAGTTTTATGGGAAAATGATGATATTCTCGGATTTCAAAAGTTGTGGACTATCATTTTTTTTCAGAAGAATACTCCTATTAGCATTTATTGGAAAATTGCTTTTTAGACATTTCTGTAATAAGACTGTTATTTATTATTTTATTACTGTTATAAGCTTTTCTATTTTATCGGTGGAAATTTTTATTTTTTAGTGCTTGAAGGAAATGAATGGCGCACTTTTAAACAACCATTAGTTTTAGTAGACTGCATTGAATTTCACCAATTAGTTTGAATGAGCTCTTTTCAATTTCGTGGTTGTGGCTTGGAGCATTGATTGGACATAAATAAATAGGAAATTCAATATATTGAAGCCCGCATTGTAATCGCAAATTACATACAATTAAAAATAAATAAAATTTAATGTAAGCAAATTCAATTGTTTTTTTTTATAATTATTTATTTGTCGTTATAAATTTTACAGTAAAGATAACTTAACAATAAAGATTAAGTAATTTTATATGAAAAGCAAAATAACTAAATTGAATTATGAAAATTCGTAAAAGTCAGGACAGTGTTTAATAACTTTTAATCCAGAGTAAAATCTTTCCCTAATTAATTTTCATTTAATATAGATTGATAGTTAGAATACTTACACTGCTAAAAAGTATGGTAAAAATTATTAGAATATAAAATTTACTGTGCTTCAGGCCAAATAGGAAACCAAAAATTACTGCAATTTTTACCGAAGCACTTTAGTAATGATTTTAATTGTATAATTTTATAATACATAATTTTAAGTAATAGTATAATTTTATAATATATAATTTTGAGTAAAAGTGTAATTTTATCATATGTGTGAAAATGTGGTAAATGTGGTAATTTTATCATGATACCTTAGAGCATAGCATAATAAAATTATTCGGTTAAATTTACTTCCCAGTATTGTATTTCCCCTAAATGTATAATAATAACAACGATTGTAGAATTTTGAAAACCAGAATTTCAGTTACCATATGAATTGTTTAAATATATTTTAACTTTATTACCATAATCATGGTTTTTTTTCTTCCAGAAATGTCTTATTAGAGAGTACGATAATTTTACTAAACTTTTTTCCTCGAGTATTTCTTGTACAATTATTGAGTTTAGGTATGGTAATAAATTGAGACATGTCTTTTATTCCAAATTACTCTACTCTACTGAGCTATGCTACATTGAACTGAAATGAATTATACTATACAATACTATACTATACTATACTATACTAAACAATACATTAATATATGTCTTTATTGTTGTAGTTTTAAAAAATGCCAAAATTTAAATTTTATTTCCCGAGAACTATTTAAGAATTTATGACTAATTTTGGAGTTTCATCTGAAAAATATACCGGTTCATTTAAATATTTCCAAATTAATGTTACATTTCAGATTAAAAAATGTAAATACTTATTAAAAAGAATAAAAAGTAAATGTTTATTAAAAAAGCATATATTTACTAAAAATATTTTTAAAAAATAAAAATTTATTAAAATTATTAAACGTTTTTTTTCTTCAACATTTTCCTACTAAGTAGTTTCAGTAAGTTTTACAAAACTATACCAAACTACACTACACTACACTATATAATACTATGCAATACATTAATGAATGTCTTTATTGTTTTAATTTAAAAAAATGCCAAAATTTAAATTTTATTTCCCGAGAACTATTAAACAATTCATGACTAATTTTGGAGTTTCATCTGAAAAATATACCGGTCCATTTAAATATTTCCAAACTAATGTTGCATTTTGGAGTAAAAAATGTAAATATTTATTAAAAGTAATAAAAAAGTAAATGTTTATTAAATATTCGTATATTTACTAAAAATATTTTTAAGAAAAAAATATTTATTAAAATTATTAAACGTTTCTTTTCAATATTTTCCTACTAAGTAGTTTTAGTAAGTTTTACAAAACGTTTTAAATATGCTTAGAAAAATCTAACCAAAATCCGAAATTAATAAATCAAAAACTATGCATTATTTATAAGCAAAAACTTATTACTATATCTCTTATAAAATTATTAGTTTCTGAAATGTAGGTATAATTATCATTAAATTTTTGGAATTATTGAAATTCATTTCAGCAATAGGATGTAGTTTTATTTATTGAACCAAAAAACAAACTTATAATTTCGTAATATATTCAGCAATTTGTAACAATTAATTTACTTTAAGTAGAGACACTTTCAAGATATTCTTAAAAAGTACATATTTCAAATAAATGTGAAATAATAAAATATTATTTTAAATAGATCTATAAAAATTTCAGATTTATATTCTCCAGAAACATAAAAAAAAAGATTTACGAAAGTCACAATGAAGTCCCACAGGCACAAAATGTGATATAAAAACAACTATTTAATTATAAAATCAAAATTAGGAGAACATCATGAGTTTAAAAAAAATGCTAAGTTCAAAAATAGTTATGCTGTTAACCCAAACACTTATGCAAACAAATATTTATTAGGGTGAATATTTACTTATTTATTGAAGTCTAACAACCTATTCGTGTCGCAAACATTTTGATTGAAAACTTCCCGTCATTTACACCGCATTAAAGGACGATATATGTATCTTAAAAATTAAACACACGAAGGCGTTTAGGTTTTCTTTTCTGCTCAAACACTTTTCGGAAGGAAAAACCACATCTACAGATTTCACTAAAACTGAGTTATTCAATAGTGAACGGTCTGACAGAACTATTCATTCAAGGCTGTTCAACAAATGCATTGATATCACATTTTAGTCAATAATATGATATTTATATAACTTCTGCGAAATGGAATACAAATCAAGAAGAAGTGTTGCCAATAGTCCTAACCATGTGATTTAAATCAGATTTAATTGGATATCTGAAGGGACCTTCACGCGTTAGTGTCGAACCTGATTAACTTCTAAATCGTCAAATAACGCGATTTACCTACGGTGACGTCACATGCAGGTATACAATTGTAGCAGTCATTGATGATTTGCATTTTGCCCACTTTTAGGCAGGAAACTCAATTCTAGTTATGAAAATGGTGAAAAAAGCAAGCGTGAAAAAAACCTTGGTTTTGGGAAAATAAAAACTTTGAGATTTTTTTTAATGAAGGGGAGAGTCGGGTAGCCCCGCCCACAGTCAATTTCATATGTATAGAATATTTTTTCATGTCAATGGGCCATCGGACATTAACTGTTATATTAAAAAAAGAATATTTTCTAAGTTTCAAGTATTTATGCAGCTATTAACATGGTAAACAATAGTTTTGAAAATATGTTGAATACAGTAGTCATGAAATTAAGAAAAATTGGTTGAATGTATCGATTAAACTTCATTTTAATACTAAAAAAATAATTTTTTCTATACATACAGCATTAAAGTATGTAGTCTTAAGTTTAATTTGCACAAAGAAAGAAGTTTGTATGTAAAAAATTGTTCGAGTAATTACAAATTTACAAAAAAATTGGATTTCGGGTAGCCCCGCTCACATGAATGTCGGGTATCACCGCCCAATTTTATTTCGTCGATAAATGTACGGTTGCAAAGATTATTATTTTATTGCTTCAAATTTGAATGTTATATGCATTTTTAACAACAAATATTGTTGTTACTAAATGATTGTTATTAAATGATAGAATTAACTAAAAGTATCTAAATATGTAATAAATAAAGTAATTTTGTGATAAAAATGATAAATGAGGTATATCTATTGTCAATGCATTGGTCACTTTCATTTACACCTGAACAAACAGTCAAAAACATAATTTTTGTAACTGGGCGGGGCTACCCGACACATTTTGAAAAGAGCTGAAAAACATGTTTTTTTTAATTACTATTTTTTTTAAGTTAAACTATTCTTTTTTTGGTTTATTCTTTTTGCATTATTTAATTGGATGGTAAAGCAATAGAAACATACAAAAATATTGATTATTACTCAATATTATACAGAAATATAAGCATTACTCCTTAAGTGAGCGGGGCTACCCGACTCTCCCCTATATATTAAATAAAAATATATTTTTTATAACTTTTTTTTTTAAATATTTAGAAAGTTTCTCTAACCCTACTTCCATTTTGTTTATGAAAATATTTGATATTCAAATGTGATTACTGAGAAAAAAAGCTCTAATAAGTATAATTATTAAAAAGATAATTATAAAATATAAAATCAACTATTATGACAAATATGGTCTATTTTAAGCATGATAACACCAAAGTAACAAAACGTACGAACGCTAATTTATGCATGACGAGTTTATTGATAACCAATATCTGCCGATATTCAGCATTAGCATTTATCTCGTTAAAGCGTACTTTTGATTTAAGCACAATTCATCATTCCTCAACAAATATGTCATCAAATTTTTGAATTTGGGAAAACATGATGTAGTTCATCACAATTATTCAAGTTGTAAATGATACCATCTCTACAATTGTTGCCTCATATCATCAATATATACCAGATTCATCATTTTCTAGGCGCTTAATTGCCGATTCCCACTACTTGTTGAGCAGCGACTAACGGCCTCACGCATAAACGATATCGGGCCCATAACGGGCCCTACTCACGTACTTTTGATACACTGCAAGTGTCCTGTACCATCCGTTCTTGATGAGAAAAGGGGTTTGTTCGAGAAATAATTGATGGAACATGGAGCTCGCGTGACGAGAGATGTGAGGGTGCTTCAAGGCGTGGTCGGAAGGAATTGTCACGCGAGGAAGTGGTGGCTGTCGCGTTCGAAATGGGAATGGAGATTCCAGATTTGTTCTTTGTCATCGCTCAAGAAACATTTTGTGTAGAAAATATCGTTCTTTTAGATTATTTCAATTCGAATTGCCATTCTTGCTGAAATATTTGCTGTCCGTGATGTAATAACTAGATTTATATGCATTGCGTTCGTAATAACTACCGTCGCAATTTTTCCCTTTTCTGATAAATCAAAAAGCCATTAGGGATATGAATAAGTGTTATGGTGCTATAAGAGAACGCAGATAAAATAAGAACATTTTTCTTGCAAATTTTATCGTTTTAATTGCTATTAGAGCTGCTCATTGCTCTTTTTTTCGTCATTTAGAGACTAAAAGTTTAAATATATAAAATACTAAAAAAGTTATATAAATTTAAAAAATTAAAAGAAAATTCTTCGGGGATCACTTTGCTCTTTTGCAATAATTATTTAAAATACTATCAAACTTATTTAAAACTCCCAAATATCAGCATGGAGGGGGGGGGGGGTAAAGGACTCAGTCCAAAAGTTTTGCATGAAAGGTTTATAGTAGAATACGGATAAAATTGTTGCAACGCTGACTTCATTATAAATATATTCAAGTTTTTTTTTTGAAGAAAAGGAAAAAAATTGTAGAAAACACTAATTTTGAATTAAAATATTTATGAATATTTTGAATATACTCTGAGATTATGTATTTGCTTCAAATTAATTATAAAAAAAATATTGTTGGACATTTTCAAATCTCATCTCTGGAATAATCCAATATATATATATATATATATATATATATATATTTCTCTATAAATAGGAAATTGATTATTGCTAAATTTAAAATAAATCACTTTGATTTAAAAAAGGACTTTGTTTAGGGATTAGAAAACCCTACGCNTCACAATATATCGCCCCAGAAGCCTCGCCCAGGCACGAAACTCGGCACATAATTGTGTTTTGACATAATGAAGTAGTATTTTTTTTTCTTTAAATTTGGATTAGTTTTTTAGTTATCAGTCATTTTGTAAGAAAATCTATGCTTTTTCGTCTTCAAAGAGCCATATTCAAGAAACTATTAAAAAATGCATATACTTTTCTCCACTCTTATAAATGTATGCTAATGTGAACCTTACAATTGAAATATTAATTTTCGACAACTTAAACCAGTAATATACGAAGGAATTAATAATTTAATTGTAAGGTTCGCATTAGTTTACATTTATCAAAGTGGAGAAAAGTTTAGCTTTTGTATTAAAAATGTGGCAACATATTCGATACGTAAATAGAACGCCTGGCTCTGATATATTTGTCGCTGTTCATCTGGATATGAAGACAAAATTGCAGGACAGGAACACTTTAATTGTCCATTAATCTTCAGATTTCCTGATATGTTTTTAAAAACTTTATTTGTGAAAACCCTTAGCGTGGCGAACAGCTGGCCGCCTCAGGCGGCTAGTATATAATAAAATCCGTGGCTAAAATTATGTGCAAAACAGGCAATTCATGTCTCTTTCTCTTTTCTATTTCATTTTTTTTTCTTAAATAAATGTTAATTTTCTAAACTTATTAGTTTTCAACTTCTTTAAATTATCCAGCATAATATCACCATACTATAATGGTAATATTACCAATATTACCATAATATTAACATCCATTTTCAGGCCCATCCTTGGTAACTAACAAATCAAACGCACTTCAGTACTGCAGTAAGAACGCACTTTAATACAAAATTCCTCTATTTACACTTTTACCTCAATTTGCGCTTTTGGTTTCAAATTTTGCAATCTGGCAATCTTGTTACGAAAATATTTTAAATCATTCTTGAAAAATTTCCCGTTCATGTACGTTCATTTGATTTTGCTACTCACTTTATAGATCTCATTTCATACTTTATTCTGTTTTTTCTTATATTTTATTTTCCGTCTTCAAGTGATATTTTTATTTATTGTGTTCAATTTTATTTGTTGTAATTCTTTTGAGTGCTCCTCACACTATTGTATTGATATATTTTGCTTTGGTATTATTGATACAATATTAGAAAGCATTCCCTTTTGTGGGCGGATGTAATCGTGTAAGTTGATGAAAAGATTATATCTTTTATTTTCCAGATTTTTATCAAATTTCTTTCCTTTACTCTCTACGGTATTCATAAAATGATATCCTTACTATATCCTTAAAATGAAAAACAATTTGCATGTTTTGGTATTCACTGAAAATATTCTTTAAAAACTACTCTAATTTAAAAAATATAGATATTAAATTTATAGATACAAAATGCTCATATGCCTGGTATGGTCAGTGTTAATTTTCTTACTTTTACAAAATCCTTATCATTATCAAATTTTAAGTAAAAAAACTCCTTGCCAAGAACATGCATGCAAACAAATCACAAAAGTTAGTATATAGCTGTATTATATTCCCATCAATAGCATTTTCACTCCACACAAACTCACGGGAAATTTAATGCAGCAGTACTTCAATCATTTGGAGTACCGCTTCAATAATTCAATACAATTCTATTATTTCGTAAAATTGAAATGTTTGAATTGTATATTGAATGTTGAAATATTGAATGTTGAAAAGATAACAAAGTTCTTTAATCTATTTTTATGAACAAACTCATCAAGAGTTTTTTTCAATAATAATGCTATATATTATTTAAATCTAATTTTAGTCAAGGTTTTCCATAAATAGAATTACAGATATTTTATTTTGAAGTTTAATATTGCATTTATTGCCTCAGATAGTTGCTACTTTTTTCCTCTTTTTGGGCAGACCGATTGTATATATTTTCTGAATATACTTTATTGTATATTTGTTGTATTTTTTTCATGAAATTTACAACTTACTTTGATATCATTCAGCTGTTTTGTAAGGAAAGACACTTTTATAGAAGCATATGATTATAATACTACCCTAAACAAAATTTTTGATGGTTTTGCATTGATGGACCAACATAATCTTGATGGTAACCATCAATAATTCAGTCATGAGCCATTATATTTTTTGATGGTAGTCAACATAAAAAAAACCATAACCTCAATGTAGGAATTCGGACTGATTCATGATGGTCCAACATAGGAATAACAACTTGTTTTGATGGTTTGTTTATGTTGAACATTCATGAATTCCTATCATAGTTTCTTAGAAATCACATGTTGGACCTATCATGAACAACCATCATCTTAATGTAGGAATTCGGAATTCGTATAGTAGGAATTCGTATTCTGCTCGGTTTTCAGATCTGAGCTTATTGCGATTGAAAATGGCCTGAGACATGTTGAGAATATTGCTGAGCCTGACTTTAAGCATATATGGATACTGACGGATAGCAAATCTTCAATCCAACACCTTAGCAGCTGGATGAATGTTGGAGACAGGGCTGCGGCTTCAATTTTGGGGATGCTCTTCAGGCTCTCAACGGACATTGGAGTACACTTCCAATGGATTCTATCACACGTTGAAATCAAAGGTAACGATATGGCGGACTCACTGGCTAAAGATGCTTCTTTGGAACCCTTACAGCCCGATTTACTTTCAATGAGGTCTTTACAGAGTGCAAAAAAAAATTTTATGAACCTCTGGAGGGTTCCACCTCCGCATAGTTGGTATTTCAATAAACGACCTGGAAGTGCCTTGCTTTTTGAGGGACCTAGAAGCCAGCAGACTTGTTTATCTCGCTTTGCAAGTGGTCACTTGAGGTGTCTCTCGTATGTTCAGGGGCAAAAGACTTTTGGTCTTTGCACTAAATGTAGGACTGCTCAGGCTTCACCGATCGATGAGGTTTTTTCAAAACCTCATCTGTTTTTAGACTTTCTGGACATTTTTGGACTTATGGATTTGGTCTAATTGCAGTGGACCTCTTGGGGATTAGAAACAACAACAACAGGAATTCGGACTGATTTATGATGGTCCAACATAAAAAAGCAAACGAATTATTTTGATGATATATTGCTCAGAACCAACGAAAATTCCCATTAAACCATCATGGAAATGTATAGTTGGAACCATCATGGATTGTTGGTCCATGAGAGTTAAATTTCTCTTGATGGTTAATGAACATAGTATTAAAGTAGCATTTTCCACCATGGAATGATGGAAGTTTGTTGGCATTTCAAAAACCATAAGCACGTAATGGAAAATGTTGGATGATGGTGGCCATCAAATGATGTTGAACCATCATGAGAAGCACTGAAACTAACATAAGCCATCAAATTTTTTGATGGGAGCATCAAGAATTTTGACTTGAGTATGGCTATCATATTTTTCATTCTTTTATTAGTTGCTTTAAGTTTAGGCAACTAACGCAGCAAATCGTATTATAAAGCCAAACTATTTATACATAAAACTATAGATACAAATTGAAAACTACCGTAAGAAACGATAAATATTTCTTAAAATAATTAAAGGTAAGATTAAACTCTTTTCCCGTTGATACAACAAATTCCAGTTTTGCACATTTTATTTTATTAGAGCTTTTTTAACTTGAAACAACATTAAAATCTGCCTAAATTCTTCTAAAAAATTAGAAGTTCTTATTCACTTACTCCGAATTAGAAAAAAGGAGAAATTAAAAGCAAAAGTTGAGCTGAGATAAGCATTTAAGATAATAATAATGCATTAAGGAAATAGTAATGTCTAAATATTACTTTTTTTACTATAATCATTATACCCCTTAAGAATAATTATCTGTATATTAGTACTAAACAAATGTTTTTGCAGATAAATGACTGTAGGACTTAATACAAGAGTTTCAAAAAGTAAGCATAAGAATTACTAGTCTATTACCTCGAATTTAAAGGAAGGAGAAATTAAAAGCAACAGTAGAACTGTGATAAGCACTTAAGATAATAATAAGGCTTTAAGGAAATAGCAATGCCTAAATGTTACTTTTTTTTACTATAATCAATTGACCCCTTATAAATAAAGATCTGCCTATGAGTATTAAGCAAATTTTTTTACATATATATATATATATATATATATATATATATATATANCGTGCATATTTACGGTATTATTATAGGCTGTAGATTCATGTAATGAACGTGTTTTAATTATAATTTGATAGTGTTGTGTCTTTTATATATATATACATATGGGTGATTCTCACGAAACATGACAATTCGGACCAAAAAATTTCTTCAAATTTGTATACTTCCTTAGCTACACTTATTAATATCTTATAGACAGCAGTGAGTTAATTGACATTTGCTCGAGAAAAAAAAATAGAAATTCACCAAATCTTGAATGCCAGGAAAATGACATATTACCTGTGAAGTTTAAAAAACAGCCATTTTAAGTTAATTGTAAGTAACAACTTAAGCCTTTATGTTAGAAGGAACATAAATTGCTTAAATTAATTCTTTTTGTCCACTGTAGAAAGAAGCAAAAAAAATTTTGTTTCTGATATGTTCAGAAGAAAATTGTGTATAATAATCAATCATTAAATAAATAAATAACTTTGATTACATCCAAACATATTACAATCATACATAAACTTGGTATTAGGTTAATATTTGCTTTCCCTCTTTATAGTATTAGCAGTTAAAAAGAATTTCTGGTAACACTTCTGGAAAACAGCAGTATTTCTTAAAATAACTCAGATAAATCCATGTAGTTTTTGTTATTAAAGATTTCAAGAAGCCAGGAAAATGACAGCATAAAAATCTACTCACTTTGAAAAAATTTTTGAAGTAGATTTTGAGCCAGAAAATTGGTTCTTTATTCATGCAACGAGACATGTTCAGATAGGAGGGTATCTATTCAATCTATTAACATAAGATATTGATTCCTGGTGCTATCTATTTTGGTTATAAATCACTAAATAAAAGTAGCCAGGAAAATGACAGATTTTCATGGGACAAACAAATTATTGACAGAAAAAATTATTTTAAATGAAGTTTTAGTAAACAATACCCTCTGCGAATATTCTAGAAATGCTCACATAGGATAAGATAAAGAAAAATTAGATTTTGAAAAATGTATGGAAAGTTTTGAAGCTAGTTATTATTGAAAATATTGTTTGGGACATGCCAGGAAAATGACATTTTGATATTAATTAAATTAAAATTTCATTTTTTTACAATTGTTTTACAATTTTCACAATTTACAATTAAATTTTTTAAGTATACAAAACAGTCAATGCTAGTGCAAAGTCATTTTAAAATGCTAACAGCAGTGCTATTTAGAAAAAAAATTTAAGAAAAAGTTCTTCTAGTATTATAGTATTAGATCTTGGAGCAAGGGACAGTGAATTGTCATGTTTCGTGAGAATCACCCATATATATATAATCAAACACTTGACTTTCAACTCTTTCAGTAAATTATTTTTCGACTTACAGATCAACTAAAAACAAGAGAAACCAAACAGATTCTATTCATTTTTCTAGTATTAAAACAAGGTCTGCTTCAGTGCTGCCCTTTTGAATTCCATAAACTTATTTTATTCATATGATAATCTTACCCGTATCATTTTCGGTTAAAATAATTTTTTGTAATCAGTAATTCCTTTTTCTGTATTCATTTTACGTTTGTTTGGTGCATAGAAATGCAGAAAAAATTACTTTTATTTCAAAAGTCATGTTAAGTACAGATACATGTAATCTAAGTCCCAAGATCATGTGTAATTCCTACATGGCGTGAGTACAAATAATAAGGTTATCACATCTGGCGTTTGATTGAAACCATAAGTGCTTATTTTCGGACCGAGGCCAACAAGAATCCTGTCGGATCCTTTCACTGTCACGACAACCCTGATGGCATTTTGCCAGTTGCATGTTTCTGTTTCTGGAATAGACTCATCTTGTATAGCAATTTTTATGATTCTTCAATAATTGAACTACAAAAAAAGATTCTCAACTTGTCGGCATGTCTTATTCACTTGTCAAATCAACTTGTTAGATCGGCACGTAATTTCCTTAAAAAGAACGAAAAGCACGTAAGTTACTTAAAAAGAACAAAAAGTTAGAAAAATTGTTTGTTGCTTAAATTGCTCTTTACATTGTAAAAATCCCGGATCAAATTACGGTATAAGGTAGCGACAATTTAGGTGCATCTTCCGTAAACTCCGTTATACCGTAATTTTTCTTTACTGTAAAGTTTATTTATTTAGAGTAATTCAATAGGTACAGCAAAAATTACAGCAACTAATACAGCAAAAAAATACGGTAAATCAAATTTTTTGTTCCTTAGCATGTTTCTGGAAAAACCCTTACAGAAATTTAAGGTATTATTGAGGTTGTTTCAAGGTTGTTTCAAGTTTGATTTGAGGTTTTTTCGAGGTTGATTTTGAAACAACCTTAAAAGATCAACCTACCAAGGTGTATGAAGTTGTTTTATTCACTCTTGAAGTTATTTTGAGATTGATGGAAATCTATTTTAGAGCAACCAGCTAAGGGAGGTTGTTTTTGAGGTGTACGGATTATTTTTTCTGCACTTTAAGAAAATACGTAACTAACTAAACTAAACTTATTTCGGTGCTACATATGAGGTTGATGTTGTGATTTGAAAGTGAGGTTGAAATCGAGGTTTATTAGTGCTGTCATTTTTGGTGCAAAGCATAACCTCCTTTGCTATTTCAAATATTTTTAAACAACTGGCAACCTCAAAAACATCTTAATTTTTATAAGGAAATGTATTTTGTAGTAAAAAGAACCACCATCCTGAAACTCGGTATTCTTTACCGTAACTTGATCTGGAATTTTTTATAGTATAGGGTGTAGAAGATAATAGAAACGGTTTTACATTTGAAACTCGCCATAAAAGCTATGTATGTAAATCTGTCTCGTTTTAATCACAAGTAAATAATATATCTTTAAAATTAATTTTAATGTAAATGTCATCATTATAACTTTCCACTCAAGTTAATCCTTTACAACTTAATTAAAGTGAATAGAAAAAAAAATAATTTAACAAGGGTCAGATGCGTATATATACTGACAAGTACTTATGATAAGGATTTTTTAAGCTAACAAAATTAAACATACTTGTAAACCATGTCTGGTACAAAAGTAAAAGATTCTAAAAGCATTAAAACAAAAATACTTCTAAACACCTCAAGAGTGTGGGTTATATTTATCAGAAAAGAAATTAAACTTTAAAGTTCCTAATTAACTTCCCAACTCCTTAAAAAAATAATAATAAAAATCATACNTGAAAAAGATGACATGACTATTTGTTTTAACAATTTTGTATTAAATTTGCAAAACAAACTATGTAAAAATATAAATTTTCTGAGGATTAATTATCGGATAAAAAATGGATATATATATATATATATATATGTAAAGTTGCTAACTCGGGAGAAATTAAATAAAGCATATCGTTTAATTAAAAAAATTTACAAAAAATGAAAGATACTTAACTTAAGGTTGTATTTTTCTCCGTGCAACTTATAATGCAGTGTCAAATAGCACCGTTTTAATGATTCGATGAAATTTGATTTGAAATACACATTATATTTCAAGTAGTTCTATGAAAAATTTCTTTTAAAAAAAATAAAAAGATTAGATTAAGCTTGTAATTTCTAGTTAAATGTTCCAGATCATGCTTTCTAAGAATATAAATTTTGTTTTATAATCTATTTTTTCTTATATTTATGTATTTTTCTATTTGTAATACACTTCGCTTATAAATGTATTCCTCAAATACATGCTTATTTATTATATCGTAATTCCATGCATTTAGCACACAAAATTATTAATTTCCATTTTCTAACTTTTAATATTTAGTAGTAGATCAAAAAAAAAGTTTTTCCGTTTTTTATTTCTTCCAGCATTATATAGTAAAGCAAAGACAGGTGAACTAGCAATAAAAAAATCTTCTTTAAGGTTGTGTTTAATGAAAAATAAAAGAAAAAACTCATAGGCGGGAGAAATTCAATAAAGAAAACAGCATTTTTTCTTGGGGTATAAAAGGTGAGAAAAAACTGGGAATTTGAGAAATAATCAATAATTAAATTTTCCAAAAACCTAAAATAAAAAAATTATTTTTGAATGCGATTAAAAAAGGGAGTACTCGGGTGTCTTATAGAAACTTAATTGATTCAGACTTGATTAAACCATTTAAAGAAGTCGAGAGCTCGTTTTAAATGTCGAGTGGCAGAAAAAGCGGAATTCTGAACAAAAAGAACTGAGAGTTGAATTAAGTCATTCTCCAGTTTTAAGATTGCCCGCAATTAAAGCTTATTTGCTTCGAAGGAATTAAAAGTAGAAAAAATTAACTAAGTGGTTTTTATTGATTCATTTGCCGTTCCTAAATTTAACTTAAAGATCCCAGGAGGAAGAATTTTAAATGAAACAGAAATAGAATCACAGTTTGGATTATTTAAGGAAATATTCATTTTTTATTTATTTAGTATTTAAATTGAATACTACTTGTTTTTGAATTGCAGATGCTAAGAAGTTTTTTAAGTTACAAGTTTAAATATCGATTTCTTGTAGATGATTGCATATTTAACTGGTTCTCTGGCGATCCCGAGTTAACTCGGGTATGTATATATTGCAAATATTTATTATCCCAAGAAAACTCGGACTCAGCAGACTTAGTCAGTGCGTCTTGTTTCTTCACGTTTTTACTCAGCCGGAAACAAAAACAAAAATAATAATAATCTGTTGTGATTGGAAGTTTGCCAAGTTTTATTTGGGAATTTTGCTGTTGGATTGTGGGACGGTATAGTGTGGCTTTGAGGAGAACTCCTCCAGACTAAAAGTCTGGGGCTGTCTGCTGCTATGGTAACAGACGAGAGCGTATTTTTAATGGAAATGAAATGGAGGAAAGAAGGTGTCGATTGGTTTACTCACGACAACTCACGCTAAGATTAAGACAAAACTATTCACCCCATACACCTATTCGAAGTGACTTTTCCTCGTAACCATAGTACCCGCGAAGACGCGAGACGGGTGTCTGGAGGTGTTCTCCTGAAAGCTGCACTATACACGAGCTTTGTGCAATTGTACATACGGTGGTTGCTGAGTTTACATAGAAAAAAAATAGTTTAAAATGGCGTATCACCTCACTGGCATTTGGAAAGTATCACTTTGTGTGGTCTAAGACTAATATTTAACTTGTCCCAAGATAACTCGGGATTGTAAACTGATGACAAATTAAATGTTTCTTACGCGTAAAAAATTTGATTTTCAATTTCAAACTTGTGTATTTTGTTTTGTTTTAGTTCCTAGTCATTATTAATGAAATTAAAAGTATACTGATTTCTTGCATTTTTTTTCAAAAAAAAAATATATCAAGGAAAATCACACTCGGTTAAATCACACTGAAAAAAACGATAATTTGTATTAGAAGCCTTCTCTCATTTATACTATTAATTTACAGGACCAACAAATTAGTTATCATAATTTTATTTCTTTTCTCAAAAATATATACTGCTTTATTTCTTAATTGCTTTATTTTTTTAAAAAAAAAAAGTTTCAAAAAAGTTAGGAAATATCACGAAGCTTTATGCTCGGAAAAAAACAATTCTGGTAAAATTACCATACTTGTATGGTAACGAAATTTCTGGAACAACAACCATCAAAATATATGGCATTTGGACATTTTTCCTTTCATGCGTTTTTTATCTGGTTTGCTTTATCTAAAATTATGGTTTTCAAAATTGGAGTTCTGATTATTACACATTAAGTAAACATACGTAACTGAAATTACTAAATTTTAATATGTTTACTGTCAAACAGCATGGTAATAAAACCATATTTTATTGTTCATTTTACCAAAAATCATTACAAATCACTTCGATGAAAAATAGCCTTGCTTTTTAGGTGTTCTCATAGAGTCGGAAACATGATAAATTTTGTTATATTTTGGAACTTTTGACCATATTTTTTCCCAGTTAGAATATGTAAATAGTACGGCAAAAAATCATTGATTAGTCTTTTAAATTTAAATTTAGGACACTATGCGCCTTACTGTTTAAGTATTTAATGACTGCTATTTTCTCGCTATTTATAGAGAAAAAGATTTCATTTAAAATTTAAAAAAATTCGGAAATGTAAATGAAATGTATGCAGATTCATTATTCAGTGCAAGAATTTAGCTTCAGTCTACATATACCATAAGGGTTACAGAAAAAATGACATCATTCTGATGCAAATTAGGTTCTTAAAATTCACGATNCCACTGCCTAATTTTGAACACACGTCGGTTAAAAAGACACCAAATAAATAAAAACGGATCAAACTACTACAGCGCCATCTTCCTTAGAGTCTGAAAATTTATATGCAATTTAAAATAGTGAAAATTAAATAAAACTAAAATGGGTAGACTCGCCCCTGGATGGGTAGACTCGCCCCAGTTTACGGTACTTGTATGGTAACGAAATTTCTGGAACAACAACCATCAAAATATGTGGCATTTGGACATTTTTCCTTTCATGCGTTTTTTATCTGGTTTGCTTTATCTAAAATTATGGTTTTCAAAATTGGAGTTCTGATTATTACACATTAAGTAAACATACGTAACTGAAATTACTAAATTTTAATATGTTTACTGTCAAACAGCATGGTAATAAAACCATATTTTATTGTTCATTTTACCAAAAATCATTACAAATCACTTCGATGAAAAATAGCCTTGCTTTTTAGGTGTTCTCATAGAGTCGGAAACATGATAAATTTTGTTATATTTTGGAACTTTTGACCATATTTTTTCCCAGTTAGAATATGTAAATAGTACGGCAAAAAATCATTGATTAGTCTTTTAAATTTAAATTTAGGACACTATGCGCCTTACTGTTTAAGTATTTAATGACTGCTATTTTCTCGCTATTTATAGAGAAAAAGATTCCATTTAAAATTTAAAAAAATTCGGAAATGTAAATGAAATGTATGCAGATTCATTATTCAGTGCAAGAACTTAACTTCAGCCTCCATATACCATAAGGGTTACAAAAAAATGACATCATTCTGATGCAAATTAGGTTCTTAAAATTCACGATAGAAAAGCGATCACATTAGGGATTTTGATCCCTTTCAACCGTTAACTGAGTAGACTTTACCTCAATTGCGTAGGGGAAAAAATCCCTTTCTGCTCAGTTGAAAAGCTATTATACTAAGTAAAAATTATTGATGATCATTTACTGTAATTCTGTACCCAGAAAATATGCTTCGATAAAAACGACTTCTTCTGGTTTTCTGAAAATGTTCATAATGATATCTTTTAATACAGAAATAGCAGGTTTTTTTTAGGATTTATCAGTTAAAATTAAGTTCGGCACATTTTGTTACATTTTTTAAATATTCTTTCATTTTTCCTACATAATTCTTCACGGAAAAAAAATTCTGGGCAAATTACAGTACTGTACGGTTGTCAATTCTTGTAAAAACATTTTTTTTTGGTTAATAAAGCCAAAATATACTGTATTAAAACCATTCCCTTAGTAATTTTTCCATTTATATAGTAACGGTTTACCGGAATGTTTGATTTTCAAATTTATTTGTTTTTATTCCCACACATTTAGTAATAATACAAATCTGAAAAGTAAAATTAATCGAATACTACTTTATTACTCTGCTTTTATCATGATAAAATTGGCAAATTTTACCACTTTTTCCAAAATTTTATTACATATAATAAAACGATATTTTATTGCTGATTTTACCTAAATAATTGTTAAAGCGTTTCGGTAAAAATTACTGAGCTTTTGGTGTCTCATAGTACCAGAAACACGGTAAATATTACCATATTCTGATAGTATCGGCCATGCTCTTTTTTCTCTAAATTAATATTTGATGCCTATCTTTATTTGCAGATTATTTGGAAATTTCAATATTAAGCAAATATTCTGAACTACAACATAATAGAGTAAATATTAATCAGGAGTTAAAATTAGATTTTTTTTTTTTAAGAAAGAAATGATTATTCCAAAAAAATAAATTTTTCATTTTATTTTCATCAAGAATATCTGTTACAAAAAAGGGAAAGCAAAACAAGAAGAAAATCATAGGTTTTCAAAGTAAGCCTAGTAATTAACCTGTCTAGAACAAAGATCTAAACTATATTTAATTGATTAATGATTGAAGTTGATATAGATTTGAAGTAAGGTGTGGATTAATTGCTGGTCTCGTGATTAAAATTAGAAACTTGTTTGAAATTATATCAACTATACTTGTATTACACCTATCTTTCCATATTGAAAATGTTCATGGGACAATTAGTTTTTAATTCAAATGTTACTTTTCAAAAAAAGTATAAGAATAAAAGTATAAGAATATTTCCCTTAAATTCAATGGGCCAAAAACTAACCAAACTCATCGATACGCAAAGCAAAAAAAAATTTTATTGCAAAACCGGTGTTACCAAAATTACGGGAATTTGAAATTTTAAAAAAAATATCGTTAAATAAGGGAATGCTTAAAAAGAATAAATAAGTTATAAAATTGCTCTTTCCCACAATTTTCAAAAACAATTTCCATTCTTTGAATAAAAGTTCGTAAAAGCTACAAAGTCTTCATTATTATTAAACTTAATTGAGATTCATTTTAATCAAATTTCAAAAATTTCTTGAAGTTATTATTTTGAAATTTTTATTAAAACAACAAGCACAAAAGAAGCCATTTTACAAAACAAAGCTCACAGAGCGGATGAATGAAAATTTGATTTCGATGCATTCAATTTAAACTTCAAAAATTTCTTAAAAGCATTAGTTTAAAAAAAGAAAATTTAAGACACAGAGCACAACACAAATAATTTATTTTTTAAAAAGACACAGAATAAATAAAAAATGAAACTAGCTTTTTACAGCATCGCAAGTATTTTCTAAAAAAATGTTCCCTTTTACATTTGGGAACACGAAAATATTTTCAAGAATACAAAAAAATATATATATATATATATAAACAAGACAACAAATTCAGGTAATGCCGAAAGCTGTAGAATATTTTATTTATGTGATGACAATACACTTAATGCTGGAAGAAAGAACAACAATTTTAAAAACAACTTTCTTTTCGAAGATAGAATGAAGAAACAATGCCTTTTTTTTAACATTTCAAGTAAAAACTTCCCTGATATAAGAACGTAATAATCCTTCCCCACGAGATATTGACGAAAGATTGGTGGATAATGCAACATTGCTGCCAATGGCAAGTCTGACAAGCGGGCCCCTTGTGGGCCCTGCTGTTCCGGAAGCAACTCGTTTTGAGAATCCCACGAGAGTACCATGATAATTGGGCTGTTGCCTTGTGGCCCCAATTCGGCCACTCTCTTCGTTAGACTTGGATCATTCAGAACCACAACGACTTTGTACTTCACGGCTAAAAGTAGAAAAAGGAAAAAGTTTATTTGGATCTTGATAATAATTCTTGTTTTGGTTTGGGAGCTTTTGGTATAGCATTCTACGAAATTGCCTTTTGCGGAATTTTGAATTTAAAGCTGATATAACTTTAATTAAGTTTGAATAGTCACTAAAAATAAATTAGTTTCAGTTTTTTAGAAGCAATTTTCATTTTGATTTGATATTTTAAAACGTGATAAGAAATAAAATTTTATATACCAGGGGTGGCCAGGCTCCTTGATAATCGAGAAAATTTTTCAAAATTTGGAATTTTTCGTGAGCCGCAATTAAATACGTATTTAAAAGGTATGCAAAAAAGGTATTAATTTTTTTTTACATAAATTATATTTATTGAAAACTTATAAGGAAAAGTACAAAATATGTGCATTTAATTTAAATATAAAAAATTAAATACATTTATTTCACTTCTGATAATTCTTTAAAATTTGGTGAATAATTAGTGACAGCACTTCTCAATAATTCTTTGAGATGCTAATTAGTTAAAACTGATCAGTGCTTAGATTTTACGAATTTTAAAGTGGAATAAAATGATTCACGTAAGTAAGTTGCTCCGAATGTTGAAATAATTCGACAAGCAGTCTTTTTTAATTCAGGATACTTCGATTCTGGCACAAATTTCCGAAATTCAGTAAACAACGTCGACTTATATTTTCATTGTAGAGCTTGATCTTCTTGCATCTCTATTAATTCTAATTCTCCAGATGCTTTTTGTGTCATAATTATATTGGAAATGGAAAACTAACTTTGAATTGAATTGCACTTAGTCTTTCCTATTTGCTCTCAGTAATTTAAAAGTCATTTTGAAACACATACGGAACGATAATATTTTTTAAAAATATAATAGCACAAAAATGAAAAGGGAACTTTGGTACATTTATCGCTAGCCACAACTAATCCTTCAAAGAGCCGCATGTGGCTCGCGAGCCTCAGTTTGGTCACTCCTGTTATAGACAGTCTATTGCTAAATTATTCGACGCACTATAAGATTCTATGTAAAATCTTAATTATCAGATGATACTATACAACTTCATTGTTTCTTACGCGACTGAAACCGGTTTGACTTGTTTATTTATTTATTTATTTTAATAACGGCAGGCACTGAACTTTCGTTCTTCGCCATGGAAGATGCCGGAAATGTTGCTCATTTATCGTTACCCAGTGGGCACCTGTGAACCAAAGTCACGGAGGCGAGCAACGTTACCCACGCCATACTGCCACAAACCCGTTCATAGGGTGGGCCACATTCATTCATTCACACACCAGAAGACAACACAGAGAGAAAAATGTCCATGCCCAGAGCGGGATTCGAACCCGCGGCCATTAGCTCCGCAGTCAGACACGCTAACCACTCGGCCACCTGGCTGGCCTGACTTGTTTATGATAGTGTATCAATTACTTAAATTAGACAATATATAATATAAATTCGACGATTGGATAAATTAGACAATATATTATATACATATAGAATATTCATTATATCAGGTATTATATTAGTATATTATAATGATTAGACCAAATTATTCGACGCACTGTAGTGTTTTAATAATTGCATGTCTTGCACGAGTTTACATACAATACTTTTATATTTAAACATACATGTAGTGGGTTTTTATTCAGGAAATTTTTATATACTTCTTATTTATATTTTTTTTAACGTATTGCATTACAATATTAAAAAAATGATACACGAACATAAACAAGTGAAAACCGGTTTCAGCCACGTAAGAACAATAACTTTGTATAGTATCACCAGAAAATTAAGATTTTACATAGAATCTGATAGTGCGTCAAATAATTTGGACAGTGATTGTATATAACATTAGGTCATTGTATATACAGTAAATACCATAAAATAAATTACTATTCATTTGTAAAAGGATAAAATATGTTTTTATCTAGTAGAAATTGATGAAACTAAAAATCTTTCTTTATTACAACTCATATTTTTAAGGGAAAGATAGTGACATATCAGGGCTCGAAAAACAGCCCGTCCACCCGTCCTCGGCGGTCAAAAATTCCCCGCGGACAACGAATTTCCCGACGTCCGCGCGGACGGCCATTTTCACGTTAATGTTTGTGATACATTTTCAATTTTTGTTATCTTACAAGAGTCTTACAGGTTACAAGGCAGCAGAATGACCCACAATACAGCAACATACTGCGCATGGTGGAATTGATGTTTTCTCTGTCTGGGAGTACTGCAGCGGTTGAAAGGGGCTTTGCAACAATGAACTTACAAAAAAACACATTACGTACTTGTCTTAAACAAGAAACTTTAAACGCAATTATGAACATCTACCTAAATGGAAAACCCCTTTCAGATTTCTGTTCAGAAACCTCTGTAAATCATTGGCTTGATTGTGGAACTGGCAAACGTCATATTTGATTCATTTAAAAAACGCAGTACCCTCGGATAAATTGACATTCCAGATAACTTGACCTTTGTCATTTAAATTATTTCATAAAAGAAATACTAGGTTACTATAAGTAACCTAGTATTTCTTTTATTACTGTATCTTGTAATCCTAGTAACTACTAACTCATTGTGCAATTCATATAAATGTTTGCAATAAATAAGAGAAAATTATATTTTTATTTATTTAGAAGCTACGGGTTAGTTTCAAAGGAGGACGGGTTCATTGTTGGACAATCCGTCCTCTGGGACGGGTAAAATTTCTGAGTTTCTTCGAGCCCTGTGACATATACATCAAGCAAAAATATCACAGAAAAGTTTGTATTTATATTGTATAAACTTAAAAATATTTTTTCCTGCAACAATTTTTTTTACGGTCAAACTTGGAAATTAGTTTCTTACAATGATGCCGAATAGCGTTGAGTGTTTTGTTCATGGTTCGAGATTGGCGTTTAAATTTTGAATTTGAATTTTAAGAAAAACTATTGGCCAGAAAGCTTGGATAATAACAGCTGACGTTAGACGCTATTCGTTAGAAGTAATCGGTTAAAAAAAGTTGGAAATAAGCATGTAACAAGAAATGAATGAGGTTTCATTCAAATCAAATGCAGAGGCGCATTATTGATCCATTGAAAACAGAATATCTTTGAAGTGAATTTGAATTAAATAAGTATACATGTAAGAATAATATTTCAATACGACATTTTCATTCACCGCTAAAGTTCTCTTTTACGTAAAAACTAGCTTCCTTTAAAATGAAATTTAGCACATTTATTGTTGTGAGGCATTTAATGAAAATATTGAAGCATAAAAAAGAAAACAGTCATTTTTCATTGAAAAATAATATTGTTGTAAAAGTGTTAATGGATTATACAGAGAACAATGAACCATAACATCGTTCAAATTTACTGCGACAATAATAGGGTCGCAAGTTGAATCAATCTATTGTTAAAAAAAAGTCATTTTTTTAAACATGATTATAAACGTAGATGATGATTCGTTTTGAACTTAAACCTTGGTTTACCTACGTCCTTAATAAGGTGACAGCCACTTTTTACCATGTTATGACTAGGTTGAAGGTACCAATACTATGGTTCAACCTCAAACAAAATGTTCAGGGAGAAAGAGTGATTAAAGCTGTTCCTATTTTCCAAAATCTACCTTTACGCTTTAATTAGGCAAAACGGTCTATTTATATGTCAAGTTGTCAATTTTGTCTATGGCTTAATGTGAGGCACGTTTTCTATTTTCAGATAGTAATTGTATTTTTAATACAATAATTAATACTGCACTATGAACTTAAAGAAAAACAATTTTTCACATTATTTTGTTGATTTGCATTACCATACTGCTTGTCATTGTTTATTATAATAAATTGGGAAAGTTCTGTTCTATTCACAGCGAGCTTCTGTTTTTCGAACTCGTATTTAAGAAATAATTTTTTATTTCCTTGAAATTAAATTTTCTTTACTCGTCTAATTTAGGTACTGGGACAAATCGTTGATTTTAGCTTAAAAGTTGGCTGATGTTCTTTAATTATATTAGCATATGATATTTTTTTTAAAATATTTTGTGCTCAAACACTCGGTAGGACTTAATTTTCTTTATATTTCAATTATTTATTAATGGTATGGTAAATATAATCATTACCATAACATATAAAAATGTTGGCACAATGTGGCGTAATGCCGAAAGAACATCTGTAATTTAATGTCGTGCATAAAAAAAAATTTTTAAATGTCAATCAGCACAAAGTGTCTTCAGAAATTCATCCCAAACTTGAAAAATAAGAAAGGATATTATAGTCTCTAACGAGAAAAATGCGCTGATTGATATAAAAATACAAAAAAATTCTAGAACAAAAATGGTAAATAAGCCTTACATCTTAAGCGTAGGGGAGAGTGGGATCAATTGTAACACTTTTTACTTAACTATTTTTAACTAACAAAAAATCCAATATATTATTAGTATTAATTGACAGACGAGTAAAGTAGACTATCCTCTACTAGAAGAAAATAATAAAAACCTTATTTTAAATGTTATTATATTAGTTATTAACAATTTTTGACAGTCGTGCACTTGTTACAATTGTCCCCACTTACGGGGTCAATTGTAACAGTTNAAAAAAAGTCAATTTTTTTAACATGATTATAAAGGTAGATGATGATTCGTTTTGAACTTGAACCTTGCTTTACTTATCTCCTTAATAAGGTTACAGCTATTTTTTACCATGTTATGACTTGGTTGAAGGCTATGGTTCTACCTCAAACAAAATTTTCAGGGAGAGTAGTAAAAGTGATTAAAGCTGTTCCTCGTTACCAAAATCTACCCATGCGCTTTAATTAGGCAAAATGGTATATTTGTAGGTTGCCTATTTTGTCTATGCCTTAGAAATGTGAGGCACGTTTTTTATTTTCAGATAGTAATTGTATTTTTAATACAATAACTAATACTGCACTATGAACTTAAAGAAAAACATTTCTTACATTACTTTGTCCATTATCATTACCACATTGTTTGTCATTGTTTATTATAATAAATTGGGAAAGTTCTGTCCTATTCACAGCGAGTTTCTGTTTTTCAAACTCGTATTTAAGCAATAATTTTGTATTGTTTTGAAATTAAATTTTCTTTACTCGTCTAATTACTGGGACAAATGGTTGATTTCAGCTTAAATGTTGACTGCTGTTCTCCAATTGTAATAGCATATGATATTTTTTTTAAAAATATCTTGTGCTCAAACACTCGATAGGATTTAAGTTTCTTTATAGTTTAATTATTTATTAATGTTATGATAAGTATAATCATTACCATAACATATAAAAATGTTGGCATAATGTGGTGTAATGCCGAAAGAACATCTTTAATTTAATGTCATGCATAAAAAAAAATTTTTTTAAATGTCAATCAGCACAAAGTGTCTTCGAAAATTCATCCCAAACTTGAAAAATAAGAAAGGATATTATAGTCTTTAACGAGAAAAATGCGCTGATTGATATAAAAATACAAAAAAATTCTAGAAAAAAAATGGTAAATGAGCCTTACACCTTAAGCATATATTGTTATACAGATTATAAAGGAAAACGTATTTTTCTGTGTAGTGCAAAAATTGTTTAATAAAAAGCTTTATTTATTTAAATTTCTCTTTCTTTTATCGAACTCAATTGAAAATTGTTTTCGACACTCTATCAATATCATCTTCATTTAGATTAGCTTAATTTAGTAACTTACTGAAACATCATATTCTAAAAGTTACATTCTTTAAACCCAGATGCAAATGCGTGGTAAGTTGATATTATTTTATTTCATTTCCAATATGTCCATTCACGTTGAATTTCTAGCTATCAATATAACTCCTACTGAGAAAAAAAGTACGGTCGAAACTATCAGAATATGGCAACATTTACCGTATTTCTGACTGTACGAAAACATCAAAAAGCACTGTAATTTTTAATCTAATCGAAGCTCTTTGGTATTGGTTCTGGTTAAATTAACAACAAAATGTGTGATTATATTTTGTAAATAAGGTCAAAATTGGAAATTCTGTCATGATATCTTAAAACATGGCATAAAAACCATTTATTCGGTTAAACTAACTTTTAAATTTTGTATTTTTTTTATTAAATGTGTGGTAATAAGAACTATAATTTTGAAAACCAGAAATTCCGGTAAACAGTTACCATATGAATGGAAAATTACCAAAGAAATAATGGATTAAATACCAAAACTTCTGTTTTTGTTAACCAGAATTGGGTAATTTTTTAACCAGAAATGCTATTACTTTACAGTGCAGAAGTTTTTCAATGCACTAGCCTTGTAATTTTGAATTAAACCCAAAGGACAAAAAAAAACTTTATCAACACTGAAACAAATTTGCCTTTTTGGAAGACATTTTAATTGAGCTTACTCATTTTCCCTTTAAATAAAGGAGAAAGAAAAACAAGAAAATCTCCCACGGTAAACCAATCGCCAAAGGTTTTTTTAATCCATGACTCGCAAGCCTTGAAATGATATTTTGCTATATAACTATGGTTAATGTGAGTCAGTATCAATACATAAATAGGTCAGCCATTAGGAAGGGAGCAAATTATCTCCATGCTTAAATCGAGTTAGCTCGCTCTCTTGAAAGTTTACTCTGATTTGTATCGAAACAGTAGATTAATATAATAGAGAAGATCAACAAATCCAACCAATTATTGATAAAATAAATAATCTGCCAAGAATGTACAAGAAACAATAGTTCATGCTCTAGCTAATTCTGTAAACCATGCCAGAAATTACGCCAACATAGAGTTTGTAATTCTCTTATAATGTAGAGGATTTTTCTTCTAACTTATGCTTCTACATGGTAGCGCAATCAGCAAAATGGCTCTGTTTATGCAGCAAAAAAAAATTGCCAGAAAGTCTTGCTGGCATTCCAAGAGCTGTGGAAAAGTGCCAAATTATCAACAAAATGTTATGGAGGTGGGCGAGTTTTCGAAAGAAAAGTTTTTCATTTCATTGATCTAAACATGCGAATAAAGGTTGCAGTAAACAAGTTTATTTCACAACGGCTAACTAAATGAATCAAGAGTCAAAGCAAATGCAAAATGTAAAAATAAAGATAATATAATTTTATGTAAAACATACTCCAACTGAGGCGATCATATTGCTTTCTGCAATGTTACAGAGTATAATTTATGATATAATGATGTTATTTAATGTGTATAATGAATGATAAGCAAGTTTATATACAGAAAGCCAGTCTAGTATCACTAGCAAAGAAAAATTTGTGCTGTTGCTTTTTTCAATAAAACTATTAAACTGCTAATTGCTGCAAAGATGCTTAACAGTATTAAATTGATCAATTCAATCGGCATGGTTTTTGTCATGCTTTCTAGTTTGTTGAACTTTTAGTTTTTCTTAAAAAAATTTGGACAATTTAATTACGCTAAGAAATATAATCAAATGTGTTTTTTTAGTTTTCGGGTTAGTTTAATTATTCTTTGTGCTAAAATCATGTTTTTAGCTTTCAAATAAGTATAAAAAATATTAAACATTTTTAAACAGACACTTAAGGCAAAAATGTCACTTTCAATGCCTCCTTCCATAACAAAACAGTTTGAAAAAATAAGTAAGTAAAATCTTCGATTTTTCTCAGCGAAACAATTACTATGAAAGCTTAAAAGAATTATAAAAACAACTTTTATCTCATAGTTAAAACTGAGTATTAACGAAAAGTGCACAGATGATATTTAGGATTAAACAATTACTTTAACAAGGAAGCAATCTTGATATAAAAAAAGATGGTAAATAAAAATCAAGATAATATTCAATATAAATTACGATTGTAAGTATGAATCAAAATATTAATAAATAGAAATCATAATTGTAAGTATAAATCTAGATAATAATAAATATAAATCAAGACTATAAGTATAAACCAAGGTAAATATAATTCCAAGTACAAATTATTCACCGTATTATTATTAAACCAGTTGACTTCATTAATGGTTTCTTGGCAATGACTCGAGAGAACATATTTAAATTTTAAAGCGTTAAAGTGATTTCCTATAAAATACAGTATATAATTTATAGATACAGATTTAATTACTTTAAAACATGTTTTTATTTTATTTTCAAGCTTATTTTTGCATGCGCATTATATGCATCAAGACACTAAACAAGAGACAAAAAGCATTTTAGCCACCTGAAGCCACAAGGTCCATTATGGACCACATTTCGATGATTCAGCTTCCACAAAATTTTCATGCAACATTCCTATTTTTTTTTTCATTATTAAAATTATCCGTACTTCTCCAAATTGATTATTTTATTTTTAGATCCTGAAATTTTACTGTTAAAAAAGTTGCAATTTTCATGTAGCTACAGGATTGAATAAAAAACTTTCAATTTTACAACTTGCTATAGGAAAAGAAAAAGAAAAGTGCTCGTTATAACTTTACACTCACGTTAGTTAGTTTTTATCTTTTGTAAGATCGATCAAAAAGTAGAGGTATATGTGTTTTATAATGACTTAAATCGCATACAAAAAAACATTTTCTCTTTTTTCCCCTTCCAATTCCAGAAGACCCTTCATGAATCTAAAAATTCTTTATTTTTTCCGATAAAATCACGAGAGCCCTCATTTAAAAAGAAATTTCTCGATAGATTTTGAAAAAAATTCAAGGAACGAGTTCTACAAAGGCAAAAAAAATAAAACTTTATCATTTCAAATGGGACTGGAGTAAAAGATTTTATACATTTTTTTTTCCCTGCAAGTATGAAATCAGGCGCGATCATCGATTGATATTCCCCTCTCCGCCCCACCTACGGTCCCTTGGGGGCCCTAAAAAGTGCCAGATAAGAAGCCTTCCTGGGGAAGAAGGGTGGAAAAGTGGCCAAAAGTGACCATGGGGTATGGAGGAGTGTCCAACTCATCAGAGAGGGATGTAGAAATGGTGGGTGGCTAGGGATGGGCAATTTCCCGTCGGCAATACTCAATGTCCAGTCGATGACCAGCCGGGGGCTGTTTGTCCTCTCATCGTCATCGACATTACGAGCAACAGGCGAATACTTGTCAGGGACCGAGTACAAATTACCATTGTTTTCTAGCTTTTAAAACTATATTTCCTAATAGTTTGACATCTTGGAAAAAAATAAATAAGTAGCAGGAGCTTTCTATTATGTCTACGCAGCTTATTAAAACATGTTAATCTGAGAATATATGCGTGGCAATCACCTTGAGGCACATTTCTTTAAATAAATTAATGCTTTAGTATTTTCCCTGCAAACCAAGTCTGGGAGATTTCTGTATCTGAATTCCGATAAAACTCTTTAACATTGAAAAAAAAGCGTGTAATTCTTTATGAGAAACAATTTAATTACATTTAAGTTTATATTAGAACAAATTAACACTAGAAAGACTGAAACTTAGTGTAATACCTATATTGCCCAAAAGCATTCAAAATGACTGGATTGTAAAAGAATAAATAATGTGTAAAGAAATTAGTTCAAAATTAATTTTTAATATTTTTTTATATTATTTACAGTTATATAACAAGTTATTAGTAAATATTAACAATAAAAATATTATACGTTGTACAAAATTCTAAGAAATTGTGTCATTATATACATCATTGTTTTTCTAATTGAAATTAAAAGCAATCAAAATTTCTTCCTTAGGCAATCTGGCGTTCAGTAAAGACTCAAAAGCGATACAGATGATTATACGATATGCTTCGAACAGGTTGTTCTGTCAAATTAAGTCAAGTGATTTTATCTCCAGTAACTTTTGTCCCATGTCTAAGGTTTAGTTGCTCCAAAGCTGAGCTAGATCAGTAATTTAACAATTACATATCACTCTATTTCATTATACTAAAATAAAAAATTGAAAAGATTCTTCTGGCAACTACATCAACGTAAGCGATCATTGAATCTGTCCGCTACTTTTAGTCAATAATTCTATCAGGACAAAGCCAGTTTATGAAATTAGACATTTATTGTAAAATATAAAATGCGTCTTATTAAGTTCTAAAATTGATTTTTTTTTCATTTTAGCCTTAAAAAAAATCAAAGGAAATTATTCATTATTCATTAAATTATTCCTATTCACATAAGTTAGAGACATTTTTATTAATAACGCATGGACGATTTTTTTTGCTATTTGGATAATAAAATTACTGAAAACATTTAAAATAATAAAGCGAATTTGAAACAAATATTGTTTTATGTAAAAATAATTCTTACATTGTACTGAAAAAATTTCACAGGCAAAACTACTTACTCTATAACATCAAAATCTAATTTTCTATTTGAAGATTGCTGATGATTATTACTATCAAATCTCAATTTGGTCAACCACAGCCGTGACCAGAAGGTTCTGAGCAGTTCTGCGAAATGGTCACGGGAGTTCCGATAGTTGTGATATCTTTAGCATGGATTTTTGTCTGAAAGTTGTAATTTATTTCCATTACAGCCTAATTTACAACAGTGATTCATTTAATATTTTGGTATTTTTTAAGGAGTAAAGTCAAATTACAATGAAAACCAGTAATAGCAAGTTATAAGAAAATTCCAGCAAGAAATTGAATAAATCATGAAAAAGGACAGTCCTTTATTAAAATTTGGACCAGTGTTTCTTATAAAGCTATTTTGTTTAAAATAAAATAACCGAATTCAAGAATCAAAACGTTGAGTTATGACTATAAAACGATTGAGTTAAGAAACACTTTTTAAAAAAAAAAGCATTACTTTAGCTTCTTTTTTTCTACATCTTCAGCAATTGCACTCCCTAAAAACTCCGAAACTATTAGAACTTGATCTGAAGTTGCTCCAGACCTGCAAATTCAACTTTTTAATATAAAACTTAATTTTAAATTTTAACTGATTAAGCAACAAAAAAATTTCTTTCCTCACAAATATTTTTTCAAAATAATAAAATTCTGCCATTAGAATATATTCACAACCACTAATGAACTTGAAAATCGGCATGCGACCAAAAGAAGCTAGATCATTTAAGATTCCATATCTGAAAGAATTGGAAACCACTGGTCTAGCACATTTCACGTAAGAAAATTAAGGATTTTTTCTCCACAGAAGAACTTCCCAAATGTATAGTAAAAAAATGATTTTCATAATAAAAGTTAAATTTCTAAATAAAATTTCTCTTATTCTATCATCTATCTTATTCTTAAATAAAAACTAATTATTTATTAAAAAGTTAATTATTTATTGTTCATTATTATAAATAATTTTAATCGTGTAGAGTCATTATCGGTTGAATCTTAGTTACGGTACGAGCTTAGCACGATTTTAAAAATTGGAGCCAACATCAAAATGTCGCTACACTATTCTCGCCAAACACAAAGCGATGCTATGTCTGCGGAAAATAAAAGTATTCAAAATAAAAGCAAGCATTCTGATAATAAAAATAATTTTTAATCACATGAAAAAGTACTAATATTAAACTTTAAGGAATGATAACAAGCATTATTGTTATTAGCTTTGCGTTATTATTGATTTTTCTAATTCTTGATGACGAGCATATCTTAAGGATAACGATAGATAGTATGTCCATCATCAAGAATTCGAAAAATCATCAATTGCTGCACATTTTTGGTATCTTGAGAATAAATTCAATCTCAACAATGCCAAAATTATTTCCATGCCAATCACATTAGCTAATTTAATGAATAATGTTTTTATAATTATATATTTAATTTATGAAAAATTTATAAACTCGTGAAATTAACCATTTAAAAATGTTTTCCAATATTTAACTACAGGATTATATGCAAAAAAATAGGTAATATACATTTGAAACATTGTACAAATTTTAACTAAATGACTTTAACTTAAAACCGATTAAAAAAAATTAATAAATTTGTGCAAAACCATACAGGTGATGTGGTGCTCCCAAAGGTATTACTGTGTTAAACGTTTAACTAAATCCTCTGTTTTCTGTTAGACCAATATTTCTTTAATACTGTTTTACATTATAATTTGGAACGTGGTTCAGCCTCTCACCGTAAAATTGGTTTAAACAAAAATTTTAAGCCTTGTTCAATCTTTTCTCTAAATTTTCGTTAACAGTCAAACCTTGAACTTGGTTTGTCGTCTCACTGAAAAATGGGTATAGAAAAGAGCCTTGGATTTAGTTCTACGTTTAACTACAAAAGTAGTACCACTTACGGCACCACGTCGTTGGTAGAACATTGCACCAAGTTTCTTATTATATTGGTTGCAGCTAAATTGGCACCAATTATTTGTTGAAGCTTCGTACCTTATTTTTAACAGTGTACTTAATATTAAATCAAACATTTATTTAATTAAAGAATAAAAAACTATGCTTTAAAATATTAATAAAAGTTATGCATTATAATCAAACATGTTTAATACAGTTTATCTCCTCACACTACATCGTTAAAGTCTCCATTTAGTTTTAGAGTAGCTTTAAATTATTTATTTACGAAAATTAAAATATCATTAGCATATGCTAAAGCAGACTTTGTCTCTAATTTAAGCTAAGGCAGTCCCGCAGTGAACTGATCGTTAAGACACGGTTCCCAGAAGATCACCGAAGTCAAGCATCACTGGCTGCGGTCACTGAGCGGGTGGGTGACCACTTGGATCACACTGCGTAGGGACCGAGGGTGTGCGGTATTGGTCCTCGTTAAACTGTTCTACCGTAAAGTGCTCGACTTCGCGTGCAGGTCGTCGGGCTACCGAAGCGGGGGTGCCATCCCCTCCGCAGAGGATCAAAATTGTGATGGCATGTCCTCAGATCATCCTCAGGGATGTTTCCCAGACCGTCGCCAATAGCCCATTGTGCAGCTCTAGTGCGACGTAAATAAACAACAACAAGAAGCTAAGGCACAATAAAAATTTCTCTGTATAGGTCGAAGCATAATTATATTTTTAATTACTTTATGTCGAATCAACCTTAAATTTATCATTAGTTTACATAGGGTAATTTATAAGGCCGGGATAGCCTGTTCGGTAGGGCGCTGGGTCCATGTCCGAGAGTTCATGGGTTCGAACCCCGCCGGCCGTATAGTAAAGTGACTGATGCACGTTAAATCTGTCGAGTCGCAAAAGTCATCCATGTTCCCATAACGAATCAATACCTCTGACGGTACTGGATTGGAGATCTATCGTTAACATGAAACCACACTTATATTAAACTTATATTTTAAACAATATTAACAATATATACTATAACAATATTAGCTACAATATTTTGAGAAAATTGTAGTCTTTAATAAAAAATAAAATAAAGGAACTCAACAAAACACCAAATACTTCTTTGATGACAATTATTTTATGCTGAACTTAATTTATGTTTTCTGGGTTGAATTCTATATCATATGGAAATAAAATAATTGGAACTCTACCAAAAGGTCATTTAAAGGGGTTTTTTCTCCTTCTCTATTTCCTGTCCTAGCGTGTAGAAGCTTCTATTGTTATTCAAGACTGCAACTGAAAGTACTTATTTTTTCATCTTCCGGCAATCAAATGCGTGAAGCGGTTTTTTTAGATGCTATTAGTTTCGAAATCGATTGTCCTTCATTGCCCCGTATTTCGCTTCGTTGGAAAATGGATATTGAATTACCTTAATAACTTTCCTGCGTAATTAATGAGATTTCACGGTCACGTTTACAAGACATAGTTTGTTGTGTTTTGGTGGTATTCGTAGCAAACCACGTCGTTGTGAATGGTACATTGACCAAGCATGATATGTCAATATGCATAATTTATGCCCAAATCTATAGTTCTAGGAAAAATGGATGGAAAAGACCTTGCAACATAATAATTCAATCTCTGCACTATCAAGAAAAATATGCATAGATATTTGGAAACAATTCCTTACGTTAATTGATAAGTTTCAAGGAAAATATATTGACAAAGAGCGTGCAAATTTTATTGGTTTAAAAATAGCATTCGTTCTAAAAACGCAATTTATTAGTAAAATGAGGGTAAAACTAGTTTTTAAACATCTTTCACAAAAGTTATGAAGACAGCAGAACCCTTTTTCAGCATTATGCATATATACATTTTAAAAAAACTAAAAATTATTCGTTCAAAAGAAATGCTTCAGTAATAATATATTTATTTAAAATTCTCTAAATGTTAAGCTTAAAATCCTTAAAATTAAAAATTCTAATGAAGTTCTGAAAATGGAAGTTTAAAATACATAAAAATGCATTTGTTAATACAGTCGAAGGGTTAGATCAATATTACAACTAGTCACACTTCTTTTTCCAAAAGTGTCATTTTTTACACCTTACTTTTCCACAGTATAGTTTCTAAATAAGTACTTGTGTATATTTTCAAATCTCTTCTTGCCTGAAACTTAATATACAGAAACATCTTATTACCTACAAGAAAATCATGGTATTTTTCATCAAAATGTACTTTACAGAACCATTTAAAAACGTGGCTTATCATTCCATACTCTTCATTTTTTTTTATTTCTTATAATTAACCCTATTTAAAATACATATATTATACAAAGCAAACAGGATAATCCATTTTCATATTTCTTTAGCAATTTAATTCAATTCCCTATTTCGCATATCTATACCCTTCCAAATAACGCACGCTCCTTTTATTAAACATTTTCTCGCCAAACCTCTCTAACCAACCTGTCGAACACAGGAAACTATCCCTTCTGTCCTGTTTGTTTCCACGCCAGCGAAGAGGGAGATCGAAAAGGAGCATCGAAGCGAAATCTTCGTCTGGTCCACTTGCTAGGACCAACAGAGCCTTAGGTCCTAGTCCAAAGGCCCCAAGAGAACCTGCCAAAAAGTCGATACCTGTTGTCTTCACAAGTAGGAAACTCCGAAGATAGATCTTTTATTATCACGGGCGACGTTTTCCTCCCAGCATAACACCCACCACTTTTTTCTTTTTATTTCTTCGTCATCTTCTACATCCCTCTTTATCGTAAACTTTGATTTATGTGGGGTAATAAAAGAGCATTGCTTAGCGATAGGGCGCGTCTCTTGCAACTTTTTTTTTCTTTCTTTTTTATTATTTTGTGTTTTTTTTTTTCTTTTTACCTTTGCCGTCTACTGCTGTAAGATTCGCGATTTAATAAATGGTTATGATTCTTTAGGTTAATATGATACTGCGGGTCATAAAAACGGAGATTTGTTGCCTGCTGACGATCTAATATTTCCCCGACTTGCATTTACTTTTATTTCTTGATCTCGTGGGGATCTGTTTTTTTAACCATATATGTGTGTATATGGTGTTTTTTTTTATTATTATTTTTATTTAAGTGTAAATTAAGACAGGATTTTAGGACGCTAATAAGCGAAACTCTCTTCCTAAGATAGAAGAGGGGGTGAGTTTTAAGTGTTTTTCAACTACCCGTAAAGGAAAATATTTTACTTTGTGTGTGTATTTATGGATATTATTTTTAATTATAAAGTTTTAAATGCATTTTTCATTTAAGCTTTAAATGATTTTTAAAGAAATGACATTTTGCTTCTTATCATGACTTGATTTCTGACTTGTAAACATTCCTTTAAAATGCAACGTCTATAGTTTAATTTTTTTTTTTTTTACCGTTATTTGCAGTTTTACTTCAAAAAAATTATGTTTGTTCCTATAATATACTTTTGTTGATTTTTTATTTTTAGAAACTGCAACTAAAATAGAAAAATTAGTATTTTCTGTGCCTCAAATTAGAGCATCAAAGCACAGGCGAGATTACGAAAAAATATTTTGCACATTATATCTATCAATTATAAATAAAAAATATTGAATTTGTTTCTAACATATATTTTTGTTGATATTTTATTTATGGAAACTGTAAAGTTAAGCTTAAAATAATAAATTTAATTAAATTGGAGTTTTTTGTGACGTAAATTGAAGCATCAAAGTATAAACAAGACTATGTAAAAATATTTTGTTCATTATATTTATAAATTACAATTTAAAATACGTATTGTATTTTTTTCTGTCTTAAATTTTTGCTAATATTTTAGAATTAAATTATAAAGTTTAATTCCAAGTTATAAATTTAATCAAATCAGAGTTTTCTGAGGTATAAATTAGAGCATCAAAACATGGACAAGATTATGAAAAATATTTTGTACATTATATTTATCAATTAATCCCGATTTCTTTTTTTTGCTCAAATAAGTTTATTTATATTTACAGACAAGATTATAAACTTGTTCAAACGACAAAAAATTTTATTTTAATAAAATATAAATAAAAACTTTTCATATTTTTTAATAGTTAAAAATAATAGTTAAAAATATCTAGAGTAAGAAAACTATTATAAATTCATGCCAAATAGTTTCCTTATTCTATATGCATAATACGAGCAATAAAATCTAATAGATTATGATTTTGCTTTTGACTTTTTCATACGCCAAAACAAATATTATTTTAATAAAATGCATTTAAGAATTTTGCATATTGTTTAATAATATAAAATAAAATCTCAAGAAATTATAGAAGGATAAAACTATTATATCTTCATGTTAAATAAATGTTTGAGACTTAATATGAGCAATAAAAATTTATAGATTATGCTTTTGCTTTTTATTTAAAAAGTACGAATAGTTCAGGATTTAATATTCTAAGTCTGCAATAGCAGTAACAGGGTAACCACAACCGGAAAAACTTTTAAAAAATTGGTAGAGAGAGCCTTAAGAAATAAAATATTTCCTATCTACAAAACTATATTCATAAATTTTGAAAAAATGTATCCAAATACTGAAACTAAGCAACTTTAAAATTAAAGTGTGTTTAGATATTTGTCACTAGTGTCCAGGTTGTGGCTTCCCTGAGTTATAACATCAATAAGATACAGAACTTAAATACGGATCTTTTTTAGTAAATACACAACTAAATCTGAATACAAATGTCTGAGCTACATTAATTCACTGTCTGCCTATACAGTTAAAATTATCATTCGAAAATCATGATCAAATAACCGGCAGCAGTCTGTCCACCCAATTAACCGTTAAGTTTAAGGTAAAAAACATTTTTTTTACCTTTACGGCTATGAAACCGTTTACACCTAATATGGTTATGAAACTATGAATACAGTTTTTTTAAACCATTTACAATTATAATGGTTTCAAGACTATAAAAAAGAAATTTTACTAGACCTCGAAGTTTAGTTTTCGTTAGATATTGATCTTTAGAGAGTACGGGACACAAATTGGGGAGTACAGGACACAGGAAACTCTTCTTGTGTTGATGGGAAAGGATGAAATATTGTGGTGTCAACGTTGGGACTCGAATCCGCATTCTGGGTGTCTTGAGACTGACAGATTAGCCCTTTCGGCTATAATATGTACCCAGCTACAATGAACTAAGTGACTTCATTAGGTGGGATTAGATAGTGTGATAAAATTCTTGTTGTTAAACCGCATCAGGTGAAAGAAGTTAACAAACATGTTTTTTCTCACAGTTAACAATTTAAAAGCCATCTTATTTATGGCTATTTGACTGTTTTGTTTGAATATGGTAAAATAATAATTAAATAAATTGTTATTTAACCATTTTTTAAAAATAAAAATAAAATTCTAACAGTGTACTGAAAATGTAGCAATGATCAATCACTTAACAATTTAAATGTATTTCATTCCAAACTAAAACAGCGTTGTGTTAATAACTGGTTGTCAGTAACAACCACAACAGCACTGCAATTGATTGAATGATAATGGTTCTATGATGTAGTTCAGACTCTGGCTTGGGCATATTTATAGTGTTCTTTCGTAAGAGCATGTCAGGTATGTTACAAAAATTCAAAAACTTTACAACGGAACTTCCAATAGTCGCAAAATTTGTTTTATTAGNATAAAATAATAATTAAATAAATTGTTATTTAACCATTTTTTTTATTTCTAACAGTGTACTGAAAATGCAGCAATGATCAATCACTTAACAATTCAAATGCCGTTCTCATTTCTGGTTATTTGACTGTTTTGTTTAAATATGATAAAATAATAATTAAATAAATTGTTATTTAATGATTTTTTTTTTTAAAAAATTCTAACAGTGTACTGAAAATGTAGCAATGATCAATCACTTAACAATTTAAATGTATTTCATTCCAAACTAAAACAGCGTTGTGTTAATAACTGGTTGTCAGTAACAACCACAACAGCACTGCAATTGATTGAATGATAATGGTTCTATGATGTAGTTCAGACTCTGGCTTGGGCATATTTATAGTGTTCTTTCGTAAGAGCATGTCAGGTATGTTACAAAAATTCAAAAACTTTACAACGGAACTTCCAATAGTCGCAAAATTTGTTTTATTAGTCTTATTTTTCTAAACTTTAATCAAGTTTTTATTTTAAAAATGACCTATAATAGATTTAAAAACAAGCGATTTATTCAGCACTAGTTAACAACATAATATTCAGCAATAAAGATAAATATTTTATATGTTTCCTACCAAGCAAATTCTTGTATACTATACGTTTTAATGTATACTTTATTTAAAATACTTATAAATAATTTACAGATTAATTTAAAATATAATAAAAATGCTGTCTAGTTATACCCTAAAATTGAGTTAATACATTATTTCATTTAATAGATCCAACAAAGTATTTTTTTAATGTTTGAACATCTCTTATAAAATACTATAAATATAACAAAAATGCTGTATAGTTATACCCTAAAATTGAATTAATACATTATTTCATTTAATAGATCCAACAAACTATTTTTTTAATGTTTGAACATCTCTTAAAAAATACTATAAATATAATAAAAATGCTGCATAGTTATACCCTAAAATTGAATTAATACATTATTTCATTTAATAGATCCAACAAAGTATTTTTTTAATGTCTGAACATCTCTTAAAAAATACTACGAATTTGCTCCGTCAGAGTGATAGATTATTTTATAGTATAAAAGCTATATTTTATATAAAGCAATAATTTATATAAGCTCAGTAATTTTTACCGCTTCGGTAATGATTTTGTTAAAAATAAACATTAAAATATAGTTTTATAATATATGATAAAATTTGTTGAATTTGATAACTTTTTCATGATACCTAAATGCATGGCATAAAAACAATTTATTTGGTTCAATTTATTTTTCAGTTTTGTACTTTTCATTAAATGAGGCGTAATAAGAACTAAAATTTTAAAAACTTGAATTTCCGGTAAATCGTTACCATATGAACGGAAAAATTACCAAATGAAGGTTTAAATATCGTACATTTTAGTTTTATTCACCAGAATCATGTTTTTATTTTTACAGAAATGTCCTTATCATGCAGTACTGTAATTTTACCAGATTTTTTTTTTCTCTGTGTAGGTACGATACAAACTGAGTAGAAGGGAAATGAAGTAGCATTCTTCTCCAGAGCAGAAGCATCAGTAGGTTTCTTTCCTGTATTTACACATTTGTAAAGGAAAAACCAGATTTACAGATTTTACCAGTCTTGTTTCTTAATTCAGTGTTTCCCAACCTTTTTATCACCATGGACCTGTCAACGTTTGATAATTTTACCGCGGCCCGCTTGGAGGGGGGAGGACGTTGATAGTTTAAATATTAGATAATTTTGATTTATTAGTTTTAATTTAATTGTATTTAAACATGCCTTCAAACTAAAATGCAGTTACACCAAAAAATAAATATAAAGTGATTTAGCATTTTAACTTACTAGGACGTTAAATCAATGAGTCACGATCGAGAGAGAAGACGAAATTCTTCATTAGTTCCAATGTAAATTTTTTTTCCATTAGAACAAATTGAAAGAGAAAATAATTGCGGTGGTTTTCTTTTTTTTACTTTTTAAAACATTACAAAATTTATGTCGCTACCTTCGGTGGCCCCTTTTTCTTTAAGCAAATAAAATTTGAGTGGAACACGATATTTTTAATTTGGGATATAAACCTAGGAATTTAAATTCAGTTTCAATGAAATGGGCTGCCCGGTACCATTTGATCCATGGATCGGTGCCGGTCCGCTGACTGGGGGTTGGGGAACACTGCCTTAATTGACTTCCCAAAGATTCTGACAAGAATTCGCTAAATTTGAATGCATCTAATGATTATTGATAGTATATATTTTTGATGTTCAATTTTATTTCAGCTCTTTTTGTAAGAATTTGATAAGGCGAGTGCATTATGGAGGAGCAATTATTATTCTAAGCAGGTTTATTATGGATATGGACATGATTATTGTCATTTCAGCATGCCAATTATTTTTGTGTATTTCGTTAGAAGTTAACCTATTGCAGATCGTTCATACCTATTGAAGTTAATCAATTCTTATTTCTCATATCTGCAACGTTTTATTAACAATAAACAATGTTTTCTTTTCTTTTCTACCTTATTTTAGTACCAGCTATATGATTGTCTTAAACTTAACATTACATTTTAAAATTTATTTTTTTCTTAACATTGATTTCCAGTTAAGCAGGAACTATAAAATTCTAATTATTAATTTATTACTAACCCTAATTAGACATTTTCTAATGCTAATTATCGATTCGATGGCGGAATCAACTCTAATTGTTATTTAAGAATTGAATAGAAAATTTTTTTCTTGTTTGTCGTAAAACACTTTTAGCAGTGAACACTAATTTTAAAAACAGTCTTTTTCCAGCATACTTAATTAAGGTAATTATTTAATTCACGTGAAATATTTTTAAAATTGGTTGCATAAATTTCCATTCAACGTGTCACGACAAAAAAATAATTCGAAAATAAACCTATCCACTGTGGGCTCGTCTCTGATTTCTGTTATCAAGTGTGATAGTTTTTTTAATCAATTTTCTATTTTTTATTATTATATTATTATTATTATTTTATTACTTTTTATGTATTTTTGTGTTATCAAATAACTAAATATTAATATTATTTTCAAAAATAAGGGCTGATTCCTCGGTATAAGAACTGTGAAATTATGGCTTTTCAAAGGTTAATAAAATTATTTTCATGCAATCACATTTGGTACTAAGATATTTCAGGGATAGATGCGTAGTTACAAAGTATTTTTTTCAGAAATGTGTTAATTAAATTTGCTCATCACGGTAAAAAAAAGGGGTGAAAAGTTTAGTAATATTCTGGTTTTTATGCAAAAAAAATTAATCTCAAATTTTTATGTACTTAACTTCACTTTAGTTTTATCACGTTTAGTAGGTGATTCGATGAATGAATAGGTAATAAGCAAGTATCCGCAATAAACAGTTAATATTTCGAGTTTTGCAAGAAAATAGTAAAACACAATTCCAAACACCAACCTTCAGCTGATGTGTATATGATTTTGATAACAATTTTAGAAAAGGAACAATTTAATGAAAAGGTTTAAAACCAGTGTTAATTTCTGTTGCATTATTTTAGCTGAAATATTTTTCTACGTATTTTTGAAAAATTGTTTTTGTAAAATTCCTGCCCTAGTTATGAAACTTTAGCTTTAGTTTCAATAGTTCCAAACCTAGTCATTTAAAAAACAACACACAACAGTAGAACAGAACATGTTGGAAATTTTACAAATTTATCTTTAATGACTTATTAATGAGCTTAAATTCAAAACCACCTCAAAGTCTAGATTGAAGAATTCAGTTACAAAGCTAGACTCTTGTAAAATCTGAAAAAACCTGATAAATGAGGTAAAAATTGGTGATTTTATCATGATACATTAAAGCATGGCATAAAAATTTGTTTAAATTTGCTTTTCAGTTTTTTTTAGTTTTTTTTTCTACCTATGTGATAATAAGACTATGGTTCTTAAAACCAAACTTTGTGGTAAACCGTTGCAGTATGAATGAAAAAATTACTATATATTTTTAAACACAGTATATTTCGGTTTAATAACTGGAATTATGTTTCTTTTTAATTGTCATTAGCATACAGTACGGTAATTCTATTGGAATTTTTTTTAATATGTAGTATATTCCATTAGAGATCATATCTATTACATTTATGTGTATTGAGCCAGCCATAAAACTATATTCTCAACTTATTGCTTTATACATTCAAGATATATCTAAGTTTTTCGTATTTAGCCTTTTACTAAATACTACACTGTACGCCTTTATGCTTCTTTGTATGTAAGCATTATAATATTTATCACTCGATAAAAAATAAAAATGAAAGATTCATGCAATAAATTAGTAAACTAATGAGAAAATATCTATAAAAGCCAAGTTCTAGGTTCATAAATCGAGAAACTATTTTTACAAAGAAATATACTTCCACTAAAAAAAAGTGTCTAAATAACAAAACAATGACTCTATCGTTTTCAGTTTTATGTGTTATATATATATCCCAGTCAGGCACAATAATTCTATTGATAAATAGATCTCCGTTAACTCCTAGGGAATAAAAATGTTAAACTATTCGCACACTGCTTACTTTTTTCCGTGTCTCCAGGGTAAAAATTAATCCATTTTGCGAACAAAAACGGCATTCAACCATGTAGTTAGGAAAAGAATTATGTGAAATATCGAAAGACTTTATATTTTGCTTCTTTTTAACTTTCACGCTATTTTTGCTTTAATGGAATAGCTTAACGGTTATGTATCCCACTGACTATGTTTTGGCTGTCCTCGATAATGCAATTAGAATTCTAAAAAGAAAGGAAAAAGCATTTCAGAATATCGAATAAATTCATTCCATTATCTCACATCTCCAAGCTGAAGCTGTTTTAATTTAATCACCAAACTACCCTGAAAAGCATTAAAAATTTATCTCTCTTTTTACAACCTTCAAATTGCTTTAATTACGATTCTTTTTTTTTTCCTTCAAGTCAAACACCATCGCCATAGGCTTTGCTGGATCAGAATCGTGACGTCACAACGCACGATTGCGATTAAAAATCGTCGTTAAATGTTATTATCGCATCTCGCGCGCCCTCTATTAATTGCTCCTAGATATAATAAAGACTGCAAGGGTGAGAAATAACAAGAGCAATAAACAGGTTTTCAGAAGCCGGGCAATTATGCAAATCGCTCTTACGTTTCTCTTTTCTCTACCCCCTCTACCCTGAGGGGCAAAGGGGACTTTGAAGAACAACAGGAAAGTAAAGAGGGGTAGAAAAAAATATTCTTTGTCTTTATTAGTAATGAACAGATAAGGGACTTGGGAAAATAATGTCTTTGTTTAGGCGACGACGTGTCGAATAAAGATAATGACTACATGCTTGTTATGTCGTGATCGTCAGTTTTATGAGTAGTTTGCCCCGGGTATTGAAGAATACACTGTGGAACTGTTGCAATAATTGTCTGATTTGCTTCTGCATTACCCAATGTGCTTCTGCAATCCCTCAAGCCTAGATTGGATTCACTAGCAGAATTGCTATTCCGTCGTTTTGACCCTAGGACATATTTGAAATGATTGTAAATATGATTTATAAATTCCGGCAAACATTTCTGTGAAGTTACCGTTATAATAGGAATGAAGACGTTTATTAGTTGGATTAAAAATACATCGCCTATTTTGAAATGCCTAGAATTACTTTACGCACGGTAAAAAAATATCAGATAATGGTATATCAGATTCTTTTGTTCCGTTGAATTTTAAGGATCCAAAATTTTTTACAGTCCAGTTAAATGATTTTTCACCGAAAAAATCTTTCCATACCTTAAATTCAACGCTCTTATTTTTTGAAAAAAAAAATTCAATTATGATGACTCAATATACATTTCTTTACTTTCGACAACCATTTTATTACAAAATTATGCGTTTTTTGACGACGAAACTCAAAACCTTGATAAAACTACTTCCTCGTTTATTTATCCTTTCTTGTTTATTTATTTTTCACCAAAAAAATCGTTCCATACCTAAATTCAACACTCATACTTTTTGAAGAAAAAATTTTACTTTTGATGACTCAATATGTAATTCTTTATTTTCGACAACCATTTTATTACAAAATTATGCGTTTTTTGACGAAGCTCAAAATCTTGACAAAACTACTTGATAAAACTACTTCCTTGATAAAACTACTTCCTCGATAAAACTACTTGATAAAACTACTTCCTCGTTTATTTATCCTTTCTCATTTATTTATTTTCCACCAAAAAAATCTTTCCATACCTTAAATTCAACACTCATACTTTTTGAAGAAAAAATTTCAATTTTGATGACTCAATATGCAATTCTTTATTTTTGACAACCATTTTATTACAAAATTATGCGTTTTTTGACGAAACTCAAAACCTTGATAAAACTACTTCCTCGTTTATTTATCCTTTCAGTACATTCTAGGAGTTCTCTCACATTTTTGGTTTGATTTTTAAACTATATTTGTGTACAAAGGGATCGTCGGGGGATTGGTATGCCTGCTCGTCAAGTAGATTTACCGAGTTCTGGTTAAAATGGTGGGTAATTCCACCAGCATGTATAGTATAAAATTAATTGGTCTATTTGTCAAAAAATATTTGTAAATATGCATGTGTGCCTGAACTATTAATTTTAAATGTGAATAGATAGAAATAATTTTATTTATTAAGAAATCTGTATAATATTAAAATTTTTGTGTTTCTCTTTCATTGAATCACCTTATTTGTTCATCCCGTGTTGTTCCCCAATTGCATTTCCTAATCAATAGTGTTAATCGATTATAAGCTTTATGCTCATCGCAATTGAGCCTGATGCTTTTGACAAAATTCCTGTCTTCAAAGTGGAGATAGTAATTTTCTGAATTTGACGAAATGTAAATCTAAAGCATTCCCCCCCCCCAGGAAACAGTTTCATCTAAAATTAAGAAAATTTAGTGACGTAGTATCCATTTCTTTATTGCACTAGACTTTTTTTGTTTATCAACTAAGAAAGATCATAAGTATGGGGTCTTCTGAGTGAGTTAAAGATTGTTTTTTACTATTTATTCTTGAACAATATTTTTTAAAAAATATCATTACAGAAACATTTCTTGCAAAGGAAAATAATAATAACAACAAGAAGGAGAAAAATTGCACATTCAATGCAGTTAAGAATGTAGAGTCTCTGTTAGAGCTTGACAAACCTTATTTGTATAATATTTCTGCAATCTTAATATGGTGTTATTTTGAGCCATATGATTTTTGCATTGATATGTTGCTTCTTAAACTTTATTATATGAAATTGCGGTTCAACTTGAGAAGAAGCATGTTTCAATTTAACACCTTACAGAATTTGCAGCAAATAATTCATAATATTATGCTTCAACATTAGATCTATTTATCTGAAAGGTTTAAATGAACTGAAATTTGACAATTAGGAAGAAAAAAAACTTTTTCCTCAATAAAAGTGTCATTTTTGAGTGAAAAAACCTACTTCTTTGAAAAATCAGCAAATGTTATTTACATAGAAATTGCTTGTGTGGCTATATCAGAATGCTAATTTAAGGACATTATTTACGAACATTATTTAAGAACATTATTAAGAATGTTAATTCAAGAACATTTTATTTAATTCATCCTTAAATTTTTTTTATTTATTTTCGCTCATATTTCAATTCTTATCACAGCTATTGAGAGCAATAATACACACTTTAAAAAATTCGGAAATATCGAGATTTTGCAAGGAAAACTTAAAATATATATTATCCGCCTATGAAATGTTATAGGTACTGCATTATATACAAAATAAACATTAATAATTAGCTAATTAAAAAGAGGAACTAAGCAATAAAAAGAATATAAATATAAATTTAGTATAATTTCACACATTAAAATTTTAAGTTTGCTTATTATCAATGCACAGACTTTTGATTAACTACTTTCACGTAAATAAATAATGTTTTTGTCTGCAGTTAGTAGTATTTTTAGTGCAAATATTCTTACATTTATAATTTATAATGATATGTATGCCAACTTTGATTATTTTTTTCAAATATTAATTTAATTGTTGAAATTGATAGCAAAAACGACTTTTAACATAAATGGAAACCAACCAATCGCATTACAAATTTTAAGAAATTTGAGCTAACTCGGAGTTTTTATTTTAAATAAAGCATAATGTCGACTGTTTCTTGGAAGAACTGAATAGAAATAGATGGTTGTGAATGCAGATTTTTAGAGCACATTTATACTGCTTCAAATGAACAAACCAAACAAAAGCAAACCAAAAGAGGTCTCCTATCGATTTCGTTTTCATCAATGAGAGGAGGAGTTTTACCCCAATTAATATCTTTTTATTATTCCATAAAATGTGCAAAAGAAGTTATATAAATGGAAATTTTAAATTATTATCGATTGAATTTCAATTATAGTTTGCTAGGATGCTAGATGTGGCAATTCTGTGCATTTGAAAAAGAAAAACGTAATTAAACTCTGAAAGCAGCACTTAAAGTAATTAAGAAAAAGTCAAAAAGAAGACAAATAAAATTAGAAAATTCAGTAAGGACAGTTAGGGTGGCAACATTTAACAGAGAATTGCTAAAAATGGCAAAATTTAACAGAGAACTGTTAAAAATGTCAATGTAACCTCATTTAAACAAGTAGAATAAATTATATCAAACAAAAAACTCCATTGTTTTTAAATCTTTCATGCTTAATACATTTCACCCAAAACCGAATGTAATACTCTTCATTTTAAACTCACCATCATTACTTGAATTTAAAGATTTTAATCACTATAATATGAAAACATTTTTACTTAAGCACTTACCATACGAGACTATCAAATGAAATTATCACCAATTTTCTTAAAGCATATTTTTGGAAATAAATAAGATGCACAATTTTTGAACCATCCCTCCAATAAGTGGTGAATATTCTTAAGAAGCGTTTTCCGATTCTTTCATTAATCTAAAAACTGTTTACCTACTTTAAAGCATTTGTCTATAAACATAAAAACTAAAAAAGACCTAAAACCAATAACAAACTATTTCATACTAGGAAATATTTCCCCAAATAATATTTTTATTTTTCGAATACTTTAATTTTATAAATAATTTCTCGGTAGTTTAAATCGAATTTCAATCGCTTCATTAACGAAAAAAAAATGTAAGCGAATTTAAATTTACTGAAAAAGCAATTCATTATAAAGGACTATAAAGCAAGGCAATACATTACATTGACTAATCGATTTAAAATGATATGGGGAAATCTATACCAAGTTTGTCTTTCACAAATATTTCTAAAGTCGAATATAAATAGTATTTTTTAAGAAACGCATTAAATATCAATTTTAAAAGTAATTTATAAACTTAAATGCTTTTCTTGTTTCTGTTTTTATTTCAATGAAGATTTTATTTCATTTTTTATTAATTGCCTTCCCTACCAGTTTTGATAAAAATATATATAAGATAAATTTATAAACGAAATATTAAGCTCAAAATATTTTAAAAATTAAATTGAATAGGTTATTTATAATATGAACGATGACTAAAAAAATCTACCCCTATAAGCCGATTATATATTTGTAGTTTTTTATATAAATATTTTTGTAACAAATTTTAAAAAAGATAACTATAATAGAATTTAGTTTCTTTAATAATATTCTTGCAACTTCAGCAGAGTGAAAATTTTGCTTGTCATACAATTAGTTTCTTATAATATTGTTTCAATATTGTTTTAATATCATCTTAATTATTCCATCACTTATCTTTATTTCGTCTTCTAAAAATTTATATTATTTCTCTCAACTTATTTGTAAGATGTTTTGAGCCATTAAGGTTTATTTCTTAAATAAAAAATAATTAAAGACAATTCGGTACTGGCAACTAGAGAAGAAGTGAAGTAATTATGTCTGACCTTGGGGTTTAAATCAGATTTAATTGGATACATGTAAGTGACGTCACACGTGTGTGATGAGTCTGATTGGCTTATTAATTGACAAATGCTACGATTTACTTACGGTGACATCAGTTGCAGGTATCTAATTTCAACGCACGTGACGCATAGTAATAATTTATATTTTTATGAAAATGTCTTCTTCAAATATGTGTCTATGCCTGAAAAATTAAATGCATTTAGAAAAAATAATTCCCCCTTTTAATTCAAATTTACAAAAGCAATCTGTAAAAATATTTTTACTTTTTGCTTTTGATTATTCCTAACATTGAATTGCAACGTTTTTAACATCTAAAATTTAGAAAGAAGCAAAATCGTAAAATATCTATCACGATTCTGCTTCAAGGTGAATATTTATAGATAGCTCAACGTACAATTGTAGATTATTTATAGATATCCGTCATAAAATTGTATTAACAACACCATTTTTTTCCTTCTGTTTCCATTCAGAATAAAATGTTTTTAAGAATTTCTTTAATGCTTTAAAAATCATGAGCTATCATTCGTAAAGAACCAAAAAATAATCATCAATATTTATCAAAAACGTTTCTGTAAATCTACTCTACCAAAAAAATATCTTTTCAAAAATTTATAAGCGCGTAACAAAGTTGTATTTAAACAGTTTGGTATAAACGTTAGTGTTTAGTGAAATTATTTAAATTTGATAGTAAAAATAAGAAAAATGCTATGCAAGGCAAAAAGTTTAATTAAATGCTAAAATAAATAGTCAAAAAAGGCTCTGCGTGACATTTCAATTACTTTAAAAAAAAACAGCTACAGAAAGCAAAAGTGAAAATTCCATATGTATTTGCTATTAAATCCAGTCTTATTTAAGAACCTGGCAAACAAATATTAACTTTTATGTATATAAACGACCACATTATCTTTCTAAACCTAAATATTTAAGGATTTTTTAGAATATCATTTGATGTTTGTTTTAATTGGTCTTTTACAAGCGACGTAACCTAATGAACCTAATTAGCTACTAAATTTTAGCATTTGCTTATGCTATGATTCAGCAACCAATCAGTTCTACAACCACGCATGACGTACGCTTGTAGGAACCCAATTAAATCTAATCCGAAAATTGGTACAGCAAGATAGCGAAGTAAACCTAATAACTATAACATTAACGTATATACAACCAACTGATTTCAGCCATTTTCTTTATCTCGAGTAGAAGGTTTTATCTTCAATTAATATTCTTAATAACTTTCAGAACAGAGTTTGTTAATCAGATTATCTTAGAAAAGACGAATCAAACAATTCATTCGTGACCAAGATATGAAAAACACATAATTGAAAGGAGTTAACAATGGTTTAATAATCAAAATATCCATACGAAAATATATGTTTTTAGCTATTTTTATTTATATTTCATTAGTAAGCTGAAATCTGTCTCGAGAAATGAATAAAAAATTTAATAATTATGTTTCTTGGAAAGAAAAATATCTATAACAACTTAAATTTCCACATTACTATTATACTGAGAAAAAAGTAGTAAAAATCTACAAAAATATGATAAAATTAACTGTGTTTCTGGCTCTATGGTTGCACCAAAAACTTTCACCGAGCTTTCGGCAACAACTTTGGTAAAAATAACAATAGAATATGATTTTATGCAATGTGATTTTGGCGTTGGGGCTGGAGGGTTTTGGTTGCCCGTGCCTAAAGAACCCACAGTCTGACAGTTAAATACAAATATTTTATCATTTTTCCGTAAATTTATTATTTTTAATATTTTATATGAACATTAAAAATGATGAATCCTTTTTACTTTGGAGCTCCATATTTTTAAAAATAAAACTTTTTTAGCAATTAAAAAATTTGATTCTTCACTATATTTGTTTATCTTTTGAATCTGGACAAGAGAATAATTAGACGAATGAATAACAATCATTTCCTAAAATGAATCATCAGCATATTTCTTCAAGCACTGTTTCCCACCAGCTACAAAGATTCTTCAACCTGTGTTAATCATCATCTTCAGGATAAAGGTTCTATTAACATTGCTTCTCCACTAATTACATGAAACTAATAGTAGTCATCAACTACTTCAATCAACACTTTATTACAGTTATAGAACATATTGTCTATTTTATAATTTCGTCTAAAATGTGTCTAATTTTCTAAAGTAAAACTTTATTTGACGCTTTATTAAGAGATTTATAAGTACATAAATCTTGTTAATCTCAAACGTCATTTCAAATATAAATCTTAACTATCTCAAATATTATTTCAAATATTAATTTTAACTATCTCAAATATTATTTCAAAGCTACTTATATTTTCTTGAATTATTATCTCAATTTTATTAAGTCCATAGCAGCTACTTGCCACAAACAATCGGTTTGAAATTAATGCATTTAGAAACTATTCCAGTTTGATGTAAAGAATCGGAAAAAAACACAAACTAAACGATAAATGAAAAATCATTATTAATTAATATAAAAGATTAAAGTACCTTTTCACTATTAGAAAATGAATCCCATTTAAGATTATTAACTGCAATCGTAGCAACGTTTTAAGGATACCTTGAGGAACAAGCCAACTTGACTTTGCAACTAAAACCTATATGGTCACAACAATATAATAATTCTGTGGAATAAGCCCCAAAAACAACGTTAAAGAATCAAATAATATCAAGTCTGCTCGAGCAATTTTTCGGACCAGAGGGAAAAAAGTAGTTAAGATCTAAATTGCAAAAGTTCAAAGTTTATTACAGATTATCCGTTTTAGAGTTTTGTCCTTAATATGTCATTTTTTCTAAAAAATAAAATAATGCTTTTTATTTTAAAAACATTTCACTTTGTTCTTTTAGTTGATTTCATGTTCTGTAATATATTTTCTTCTTATATTAGAGTGAAATAAACAAAAGTAGGGTCTATGTTTGTTGAAAATGGTCTAATGAATATACTTTATTTCCAGAAACTTTAAAAAAAAAAACGGTCTTCTTTACAAAAATTACTTTGTTTATAGCAGTTTATAGAAACTGCCTACTATAAGCGGTCTGCTATAAAGTTTAATGTTTCGCTAAAACATTCCAGCTTAATAACCAAATAAAAAAATATAAAAGCAAAGCGAAAAAGAAATCATTTTAAATATATACAGCAGCTTCAACTTCCCCATTGCTACTGGAAAACGAGTCTCCCATTTAAGATTCTTAACAGCATTCCGAAAAGCGTTCACGAATCAGATAATCTCAAGTCGGCTGGAGCAATTTATCTGTCCTAGAAAAGTACTTTTGAGAAATCGATGTAATTAAGACTTGTCCAGCGAATCGAAAGTGCTATCGAGTTATCGGTCCAACTTTGAGAAATATTTCATTTAGATAAAGCACCCTTGATGCAACGTTCTTTCACTTTAACGAAAAGAGAAGCAACCCCAGAGTGTTTGCCCAGTCACCTACATTTCGAACAATAAATCGATATAATGATTACTGATCATATCGATAATGTGTCCCGAACCATGGAAATGGTGGGGCAGCAGCTAAAGACAATCGAATCGATACTACCCCTCGCTTTTGTCTCACAAGAGAGGACCGATATATCGGCAAGCGATCGAATAAAAGTCTGGGGGTCGTTCGAATACGACGAGGGGTGGGGAGAAAGGAATCCCATTTGTAATTAGCAAACTAAAGCGATACAAACTTTTGCCAGAATTCTCGTTACTGACGCTTTGTGTATATGGAGAGAGATTACCCATTCTGACGAGATAGAAGTTTGAGTAGCACCTACCTGTTGCGTGAGTTTGCAAAAGCACCGGATCGATCTAAAAATGATGTACTTTGTTTATACTCTTTTGTTCCATGTGTTAAATATGCAATACAATAGAGGATAAATCAATAACTTCACTAATAATCCTATCTATTTAGAAAATAATTGACGGGCTCGTAAGGATCCAATTCATAAAGTTCATTAAAAAATAATATTATTGAATGTAGTTGTCTGTCACATAAAAAAATATAATAATAATCAACAGTTGTGTTCGTTCTTTCCACAACTGTTTTCCGGCAAAGCTGCACATCGATTTTACAGCAGATAGTCATTCAAATCTTTGCAGGTATTGGATAATTTTTAAAAATTAAAAGGTAACGGAAATATGAATTGACAATAAATATTTTGTTTCAGTTAAATGTATTTTCGCTCAATTTCGGTCCTGTTAAAATACAACGGAGAAAAAAAGCCTGGTCAAAACTACCAGAATATGGTAAATCTTGCTGTGTTTCTGGCTCTAGGGAACACCAAAAAGCATGACATTTTTTTTACGGCAGCACTGATTTGGGTAAATTTCATAATAAAGTAGTGTTTTATAATATGTAATAAAATTTGGTAAATGCGGTATAATTTGGTAATTTTCTCACGATGCCTTAGCGCAGTGCAGTCGGTCAAAGTTTGATAATTTTTCCATGGCCCTCTGACGGAAGAGGGACGCTGATCGTTTATATTTCAGATTGTTTTGATGCAATAACTTTAATATAAGTGTAATAAAACATACCTTCAAAACAAAATACAGTTGCATTTGCGGTATTGGTGCTGCTTTGGGTGACATCTTTCAACTTCGAATTAATCTTTCGTCCATATAACTTAGAGAAATACACCAAAGTAAATAAAATGGAAATAATTTAATGTTCTTTGGGCAAACCGGTACCACTCCTCGGTCAGAGAGTTGGGGATCATTGCCATTAACATTTATTCGGTTGGATTTATTTTTCAGTTTAGTATTGTTAGAAAATGTGAGTTAATAAGAACTATAATTTTGAAAACCAGAAATTCCGATAAAACTTTACCATATGAAACGAAAAATTACTATATAACTGTTTCAAATAACATATATTTATGTTTTATTTGCAAAATTATGATTTTCATTTATCAGAAATGTCTTCACTATGCAGTGCGGTAATTTTGTAAGTTCTGTATGTTCAGCAACGTAAGAACCCTAACTGCGCTAAATATTCAAAATGCTTTGTATTTATTCAACATCTCTTGAATAATGTAAAACTGATCAATTTTTCACAAATGTTTATTAAACGTTTTAATTAAAATCAGCCAACATCCGAAAAGAAACAAAATCAAATTTTTAAATAATCTATACAATTTTCGAGGAATGAGTTATTGAAACGAATTTAATTTCCCAAATACAATATCGACCAAGAATTAAAAAAAATATTTTCCAACCTAAATTTACACATTTTGAATGCTTGTGTTTGTGTACAAACTTTTTGTATCTTGAGACTTGTTACGACAGAATGATTTCCGCTTATCAAATGCAAACATGAAAAACTAAAGACACTAATGTCATGTGGCAACAATATTTCTCTCCGAATAACAAGCCGCAAGGTGCTATATCTCACGCTTTTTGCAGAAGATTTTTCCAATTCACTATGTAAATAATATTTAAAATTTTCAGAACTATTTTTCCATTTCACTGGCAATTTAAATTCTTATTTCTTGATTACCATATATGCCATATAAGTTTTTAATATGGTACAAAAGTTCTTTTAAATCAAACATATATGGCCAAAGATAAGCTAAACCATACATTTTACTGCTGTAAAAAATAAATTTTCCTCAGAAATTGTATTGTTTAGCTGATTGAAAAAACTAATTGATATCGTATGGTATTCAATGAAAAAGAAATCTATTAGACTATATTGAATTAATTGTGTATTTTTATCAGCATAAGGTCAAGGAGTATATCAATTCAAAAAATTCATAATCTTCAAAATGCTAATTCTCTGAATTCTAAAAAAAAAATAATAGTTAGAAAACGAAGTTACCGATATTTTATTCTTTTTAAGTTTTGCAAGTTCTTACTTTTAAATCTGAATGAGCCTGTAATTCGTCTTTATTTATAAGGTCCTTAAATTTTGATTAAAATATTTCAAAATTTCTGCTTATGCATCAGAACCATCAGTATTTATATTGTAAGAATAAATATTTATCTATTAAAAATTCAAAAGTGAACACTTCCATTAATTTAAGACCTATTTTTTGCATAATTATTTCATAGGTATAAAAGTTTAGAAGAATTTGTATTATAATGTTAATTAAATTTTTTAATCAAAAAATGACTACTTTAACACGTTAGCGTATATGAGACATGTTAAATATGAGACGATTAATTTTTTTTTTCTCATCTTTGTAGCTGCTAACATGTTTAAAGCCGATTTTTTCAGAAATTTCTTAATTTTTGCGAGAATGATCATTTCTTAATTTCATTATACAAATACAACTTACTCATTTTTGAAAAGAAAATCATACCACTTTTCCCCATTTTTCCCTTATCCTTATAATAAATTAATTTTATTATATTCCTTCATTAATTTAAATACGAAATAAATATCAATCCAAAAAAAAAAGAAAACATTTAAAGCATTTTTTAAGCAAAATCTATGCAATTTCTATTTTTTCTTAATTTTAAACTAAAGTATAAGGTTTATTCCTATTAGAAAATTTTATGTCGGGCACCGAAAAATAAACTAGTTCAGCAATCTTGAAAAAAAGTTATTTATTATTTTCTTAAAAAAATATTCAAAACATAGTATTTGAATGATTACCCCCCAAAACCAGCAATAAGCATTAGTGATAAAATATTAAGATAAATGACTTTGTATCCTAGTAAGGAGATATTTCACGGCAAACCACCAATGTTCATTAATAACAGATTGACAGTCATGTACTATTAAACTGTTTGCCTCACAATTGATGACTTTGAAGACGAGACAGCGAAACAGCATGTCAGTGCTATATATGTATTTCCTAGACCATCAATCACAAGAAAACCACAGCCTATAGGTCATATTTTTTCCCTGTCCATAGAATGCTTGTTTTTATTCATGAGGGTCCTGTTGTACCGTTTGACGCATGATGTATTTCATTTTTGTGCTAATGTTGGACTTCTAAGCCTTCGGCCTACCAAAAGCTATATGATTTATCCAACAAGTTATTTGATATCCAACAGGAAGAAACTCTGTTTTAGTGTCTGTAGTATGTATAAAAAAATAACATACTTAAATACAATTATAGGCACAAGTGACGAAATAAAAATGTTAATTATTTGTACTATTTTTTTCGTAATGGCAGGCACTGAACTTTTACGTTCTTCACCTAGGCTAGATGCCTGAAGTATTACTCATTTAACGTTACCCAGTGGGCACCTGTGAACCTAAGTCACGGAGGTGAGCAACATTACCTACTCCACACTGCCGCAGATACCCGTTTATAAGGCGGGCCACATTCACACATCACACAATAGAGAACAACGCAGAGAGAAACATCCATGCCCTGAACGGGATTCAAACCCGCAACCATTGACTTCGCAGTCAGGCACGCTAACCGCTCGACCGTCTGGCCAGCCATTTATTTGTACTATCACATTTCATGTAGTGCACGTTTAGGCACTTAAAGATCTTGATCTTACTGTATCATATACCACGTATTATTATTATAAGTTTTCATGCTCAGCCTTCGGCCTAGAAAAGATCACTTGATTTGTGCAATAAGTTATTTGATACCCAACAGGAAGAAACTCTGTTTTAGTGTCTGTAGTATGTATAAACGAATAACATACTCAAATACAATTTCAGGTACTAGTGACAAAATAAAAATGCTAATTATTTGTACTTTATCACATTTTATGTAGTGCACGTTTAGGAACTGAAAGGTCTTGATCTTACTGTATCATTTGCCACGTATTATTATTAGTTTTCATGCTCAGCCTTCGCCCTAGAAAAGACCACTTGATTTGTCCAATAAGTTATTTGATACTCAACAAGAAGAAACTCTGCTTTAGTGTCTGCAGTATGCATAAAATGGAAGCAAATTTAAATACAATTACAAGCATTACTGATTCAATAAAGGTGTTAATTATTAGTATTTAATCACATTTTATGTAGTACGTGTTTTGTTTCCTAAAAATCTTCCTGTGTCATGTGCCGCATGGAATTATTTGTTTCCACGTTATTAGTAGTCTTCTAAACTTCTATCTACGAAAATCATATAATTGATTCTTTCACTTACCCAACTGGAAACAAACTTTGTTATATAGCATGTAACGAAACAGTAAGTTTTGGCCCTACCGTTTCGATCCCGTTAACGGTTTTCTTTGCCATTTCTGTTTTTCTCTTTTAGATATTGAAATTTAGAAGATTTCAATGAATTTACAAAACATTCCAATGTAGTTGTAATGACCCTTATTTCTATTTTATTAATTTTTGGTGGCTAACATGAATCATATTTTCAAACATTTTTATTATTTCAAGGTAGGAATTATCTGAAAAGCGTTTCCGGATTGCACAGATATCCTAATTTATTTATTTGTTTGGTTACAAAATTTTACAAAAATAATATGTCATTATACATAATTATTAACATAATTGCATAAATAATGAAATACAAAATAAAGTGTCTTGAAAAAGATTTTCACTAATTCATTATAAATTTTATTTTTTACTTTGTAACCGTCGTTGAACAGCCGACCTAATTTTGGACTTACAACTACTTATGATCAACTCCGTAGCCTTGTAATTTGTAACCAATCCAGAAGACAAGGATATTCCTGGATCAGTATCCCTAGATGTTATGGGAACATAGAGGACTTTGTGTCCTGATAGATTTAACTTGCATTAGTAATCACTTACTTCACGGGGAGTCTTCAGCCGGCGGGNCTGTTTTAGTGTCTGTAGTATGCATAAAATGAAAGCAAATTTAAATACAATTACAAGCATTAGTAACTCAATAAAGGTGTTAATTAGTGGTATTTAAACAAATTTTATGTAGTGCGTGTTTTGTTTCCTAAAAATCTTCCTGTGTCATTCGAATTATGGTATTATTTGTTTCCATGCTATTAGTAGTCTTCTAAACTTCTATCTACGAAAATTATATAATTTATTCAATTAATCACTTACCCAACTGGAAACAAACTTTGTTATATAGCATGTAACGAAGCAGTAAGTTTTGGCCCTACCGCTTCGATCCCGTTAACGGTTTTCCTTTGCCATTTCTGTTTTTCTCTTTTAGATATTGAAATTTAAAAGATTTCAATGAATTTACAAAACATTCCAATGTAGATGAAATGACCCTTATTTCTATTTTATTAATTTTTGGTAGCCAACATGAATCATCTTTTCAAACACTTTTATTATTTCAAGGTAGGAATTATTTGAAAAGCGTTTCCGGATTGCACAGATATCCTTATTTATTTATTTGTTTGGTTACAAAATTTTACAAAAATAATATGTCATTATACATAATTATTAACATAATTGCATAAATAATGAAATACAAAATAAAGTGTCTTGAAAAAGATTTTCACTAATTCATTATAAATTTTATTTTTTACTTTGTAACCGTCGTTGAACAGCCGACCTAATTTTGGACTTACAACTACTTATGATCAACTCCGTAGCCTTGTAATTTGTAACCAATCCAGAAGACAAGGATATTCCTGGATCAGTATCCCTAGATGTTATGGGAACATAGAGGACTTTGTGTCCTGATAGATTTAACTTGCATTAGTAATCACTTACTTCACGGGGAGTCTTCAGCCGGCGGGGATCGAATTCACAACTTCTTGGACATGGGTCCAGTGCCCTACCAACCAGGCTATCCCAGCCTTTCATTATAAATTGTAGGCAAGGTCTCGTAAATATTTTTAATAATTTGGACCTTTGATTCCGCATGAGTTTTTAAATACTTAACCTTTTGCTTAGGGTGCTTACCATGATGAAGCCAATCTGGTCCATTTATTGTACCAGTCGTAAGCAAAAGTAAGCCGTAACCATTCAAAATTCTAGATTTTCTGTTACAAATAATGAATAAATAATTTTGTGAGCTAAAAAAATTGTTTAGAGCTCTTGAAACATAATCATTATAATAAAAAAGCAAGAAATGGAATGAAATGTCTATAGAAAAATATGCGAATCGAATTAGTAACGGAATTAAATCGGAAAGGTATCGAAATGTCAACAGGACCGAAACGCTAACGGGATCGGAACGGCAACGGGACCGGAACGACTGGACCAAAACAGCGGTATCAAGGAGCTATGGATCGGTCTCTAATATGTATGTCATACGAGCATGCTTGGTGCAATTACTAACAGTAGCGACTCATAAAATATGGTAAATATTTGTTCAATGATGCAAATTGAATTAAAGTTGTTCTGATAAAAAAGAGTGAAGTACTCTAAACAAAGCTTTTGCTTTAAAACTAAATTTCCCACTATAAATTAATTGCTGCAAACAATAATTTAAGAAAGCTCATCAAATAAAGAAAATTAATATCTGAATGAGTAAAAATTCAATCATGGGGACAAAAGTTTATCATCATGTAACTTCATGCTATAAAAAATATTATCCATGAATTCTATTTTTTCCCACTATAAATAATGACTTTCCACTTTGTGATTTTAAAAACTAACGCTGATGGTAGTTTTCATTAATCGCCATCTTAATAACAAAGTAGGGGTTGAAATGTTTTCTTTGTAGTAAATTTTCATACTGAAAAATATTTGAACCACAGTTCTAAAGATCTTCCCACTTTGATAAAGCCAAAATCAACTTCTGTTTTTATTTATCTCTAATGCAGGAGAAACGGAGTATGAATGCAGAGATATTTCTTTTATAAAATGTATGAAGCAAAGTATTCAAATTAATATTTGCATGAAAAAAGAGTAAAGCACCAAAATTGTGTTGCAAAGTATGCAAAATAAAATTTACATGATAAAATGTCCAAAAGTCTCCCCTTTTCAATGTAAAGTATGCAAAAAATTTACATGTTAAAAAGAGCAAAGTATCAAATTTTCTAAGCAAAACTAGACAAAATAAAATTTACCCGGCTTTTTAAGGGCAAAATAATCAAATTTGTTACTCAAAGTATGCAAGACAAAATTTGCATAGTTAAAAGTACAAAAGTATCAAATTTGCAGTAGAAAGTATTCAAAATAACGCTCGCATGGTAAAAAATGTAGAGTATCAAATTTTTTCCACTAAGTACTCAAAATATAGCATAAAATATTTAATGCACTCTATATACTCAAATTCAAAACTCGTTTAGATTCGATTTAATTGTAAAATGGTTTTAAATTTCGTTTGTTAAATTATAAGACATTTTATTTAACTTTAATATAATGTGAAGCAAATCTGTTCCTGTAAATAAATGCTTAATTGCCTGGGATTCGCAATATCTAAAGCAAAAGTTGCAGAAGTGATTATGCCATTAATACACTCTAGAAAACAGTTTTGTATTTCATTACACATCTTTTAGTTATTTGTTTGCTATTGTACAGAATGTAATAAAAGAAAGCCATAAAAAAATAGTTTAAGTATTATTTGTTCTCTGATTTTAAAAAAGTTGTTCATGTGATATTTAACTGAAAGTTCCCCCTTCCCTTTGCCCTGGGGAAGTTCATAGGGGTGGGACACAATAAAATCTAAAAGGGAATCCTTGTTTTTAACTCAGATTCGGATCCTCCAGAGAAAATGACATAATTTTGACCTACAAACTGTATTATATGTTTTATAGAATGTACTAAATCAAAAGAAAAAAAGATGTATAGTTCTATAAAGAAGAGATAAATGACCATTCTAAAAATTGTTTAGTTCCTTTCATCCTAAATATTGTTTAGTTTAGCTATTCCATTTGCAATCAAGCAAATTTATTTGTAAAAAAAGTAACAAAAATTGGTACAAACTGCGTAAATTAATAATTACTCTACAAATACTGTGGTAGCTGGTTGGTACATGCTATCAGATGTGCATGCTATTTTTCTTCCTTTCTGTTGAAAAAAAACTCAAATTTGAAATGACTATCCATTGATCAATTTGCATGAACAGGCAAAGCAACATATTTTATCAACAAAGCCACAAAGTAACGTATATTTTAACCTTCATCGCTTTAAGTTTTTAATCATACATGATTTAAAAACCTATCGCAGTCTTAACAATAAAACCCAACATCAGCTGCCTATAAAACTAATTTTCATTTATTTAAAGTAAACAGAAATAAAAGACGTAAATGTTGTCATTCACTTACAAAAACGTAGTGGTACATGAGTTAGAAATAATCTTAGACCGTATCAACGCCCTTCAGCCAAATGGCTGCGAAATCCAGAAAAAATTGGTAAACCATTCAGCGAGGATAATGCTGCATCACACAAAAACACACGCATGCAATTCTGCAGATGATTGAAAGTATTGACTCTCCTCACTGCGTCCTTCTTATTGAACAAGGCGTAGTTCGGGGATCAATTACCATGATCAAACCTGACATGGGTTGCTTTTCGTCCCACACCGTCACTACCAATTGTTATCTCTTCTCACCTATGGAATTTTTTCAATCTACTGTAGTGAGAAAGTCTAGAGAATGGTTTGTTTCTGCAAACCATGCGACGATGAATTTCACTATTCTTAATTCCCTTCTTCTTCTTTCACTCTGCACAGCTCTGACATCATTGTTGTCCACGGTCTTAATATCGGCAGCGATAGGGGTAAGCGCTGTCTCTAACCGTTTGCTTGTGGCAAGCACCATCTATGCATTCCATCTCGCTCAGAGCTCGCTTGTGACCATTCTACAGGATTTTCTTGTTGCATCATGTATGGTTTTGTTGCGAGAACTGTTCTGCCAATCCTTTCTGTACGATGGCAATAGCGATAATGAGCTATTATGCTATTTATCCGCTACATAAAGAAATCAATAAAAGGAGATTTACTGTGCTGACGTAGCATCAGGCACCAAAATTAAATGCTGCACTTACAGTTTGTGCGCAAGCAATTTCTGAACTATTACGACGTCATTCTAAAAGAAATACTGTGCAGCCATCAAGAGACCTTCTCTTTCCTCAAAACTTCCCTTTTTTAAGTCTGAGGTTTTTTACTGCTATGGAAACACGATTAAATTATTTCTTGTCATAGAGAATTAAAAAAATGAAAAACTCTTTCAGCATAAATCATTTCAAAACAGTTAACCACATACGCCCCTAAATTTAATTATTTTCAAAACCGCAGTCATATCCTCCTCTCGAATCTGGTTTTCAGAGAAGTTCTGATGATAGCCCGAGAATACTTCGCCATTCATTTCTGTGTTGGAAATTATGGAAATACTCTTTTTCCGATTGCATAGAAATATGTAGAAAATGTTTTTTTTTAAAAATTTCCAATTTAAAACTTTTTTACTACATTGTGCTTATCGCAAACAAGAGAGTTTTTTTTTAAATGTGGTGATCTAAGGAACTTAACTTTTCCCATTAATCTATCCGATTTTAAAGAAAGAGTAAGTCGCATTTATATAAATATACCGAATGATTTCAATCAGAACTAAAACTTATAATGAATTTATGTCTCTAATATTCTAAAATATTGTGGGTTAATACCTTAGAATCGGAAATAGTTATTTCTTGCGTAAAATTGCAGTTGCTTCATGTTACGTTACATATATGATATTACTTATCGATCTAAAGCCGAATAAAACTAAAACACTGCAAGAAAAAATATTTTTCATTTAAGTTTATTCCGTTAGGTAACCATATAACACAGAACAGGAAGCGCCAATCTATACAACTTACACACATAAAACTGAAATTTATTAGAACAATACTCTTTTAATATTCTCTTAAACTTTATTTCCATTTGCACTTAAATTATTTGTTTTTACTTTAAAGAAAACTGTAAAGCAATAGTTGAATTGAAGAAAAAGTGGATTAAACCACTACTCCACTGAATTTTTATCCGCCATGTGCTTAACTTGAAGTGTAAGAAATGAGAGTATTAGTGATATAAGTTAGGACGCATTTTATTTCTAGGGCTCAAATAATAATAATAATATAGTCGTCGGAATTATCAATAGTAATATAATCGGCTGATGAAACGAAACCATAGGAATAAAAGCAATTGTTTTTCACTTTTAATGTTCTAAAAATGACTTTATCAACAATCAAAATTTGGAATAAATGTATCAAAACTTTAAAGCAATGAAACATTTCCAATAAATACTTCAAGATTTAAAATGCCTTTCAATATAAATAAGAAACACTAGAAAACGATAGATTTAAGAAATAAATTCACAAAATTCCCTGATAAATATTTGGCAGTCTCCATTTAAAATAAGGCAAACATCTCTTAAGAAACTAATTGTCATAAAATAATTGATTCTTTTGAAGTTCAAAATATTTATCTCTTTGGTAAATAAACAATGATGTATTCATTGGCAAGAGAATCTATTGTTTTCCAAAGCTGAAGGTGTTTTGATTTAAGTAAATATATTATTTCGCCTAGCGAATAAAATCCCAACTCCAACCATTCTTCATACAGAGGTGGCCGAAACTTTAGTCTAAGTGCGAGATTATCTATATCTTAACAACAATGAATGCTCTAAAGGTAATCATGATTATCAATTATTGGGATGGCGGTTACTTTTGCCGCCTTTCTCGTGGAAGTCTCATTCCCTCGCGAGAATTGACGAGACGGCATTTGTTTTTCTTCCCTAGTGAAAAAAGTTTTCCCCCTACCTATAACTCCAAGAATCTTCATTCGTTTTGAAGCTTTTGACATGGATTCTTCTTCATCGTGATGGATAGTCAAGACTTCTTGCTAAAGAAAGTCTAACTTGCTCTGACCTTATGGATTAGGAGGGGGATAGAATCTGTCCAGACAGTTGCCAGTGATTTATTTCTTTTTCAGCCTTCAAAGACAATATAAAAGAAATTTCTTTTTCAGTATTTTATCCTGTCAGCAGCAGATATTAAATTTTTTTTTATCACCGAGCCGATATAAATATTTTTCATTTCTCTAAAAAAAAATTTATAGTAGGAAATATAGATTATTTAATGATGATAAACAAATAACAATATTTAAATTTAAGATTACTTAAAAGAATCCTTACTTGAAGATAATAATCCATGCCCTCAGATGGAAATGGATTGGATTGAATGTAGAAATTTTATGGCACAAGATCCAAAGGAGGATATGCTGCGCCAAACAATTTGCTGAGTTAGATCTAATGGTAAATTGCACACAATAGATTCATTCTCATAAAATAAATGAAACTAAAAGAATTGTTTATCTCAAGATACGTATTTTTAAAAGTTCATAAAAATCAATAAAAGCGTAATTCTATAAAATACACAGAAAAGGTAAAACGGTTCATGGGTAAGAAATAAGAGTGAATAAAATCAGATAAAACAGTTATATACAATATAAAATACCAATAGCTCGCATAAATGCGAAAATGTTAGGATGATGAATATCATCTAACAAATCCTTCATACATAAAATCGTGCTATTAAAGAAGGTAAGACGATGTTGGTTAAAACAAGGACAAATGGTTAAAATGTGATGAACGGTAAGTAAAGTATTGCAAGAGTCGCATTTAGGAGGAGGTTCTTCAAACAACAGATGAAGATGCTTGAGTCGAGCTTGGCCGATTCTGAGACGATTAAGCTTTACATCTGCATTACGTAAACGTAATACAGGTAAGGGGTCTATATCAGATAGAAATGGAATTTTACTTCATGTTAAGCTATGGAGAATTACATAAGCTATATTTCCTGGTTTATTAACCCACTAATTTATATTTCTGATTTTTTTTCTCTCATTTTATTCATGAAAATGTGTTCAATTAAAGTTAGTTATTACAGTTTGCTTAATATGGAAATTAATCTTCGTAGTTTAAGATTAAGATTAAAGAATCCTTTTCTATATGATGAAAATTCTTATTAATTTTTTTAATAAAAATAGCGCAAAATTTATTTTTGCTTAAATTTTGCATCTATTTTTAGACCTACTTTGCATCTACTTACACATTAGAGTGCATTTAACCCGAGTTAAATCAACACCTCCTAGAATAAGGAAGGCCTCACGGATCAATTTAGTAGTCCGATGTGACGAAGTTAACTGTGCAGTTGATGAAAAATAAGAAAGATGTCATTACGTTCGGGGTACTAAGCTGCGCAGTGGTTGAAAATACGAAATATGTCATTACGTTTGGACTACTAAAGGATATTTATGGTAACCCGTGCAGAGGCCTACTCTTTTCTAGGAGGTGTTGGTTAAATGGTATGGAATTCGAATACCAATACTGAAAAAAAAAATTTATGTTGCTGATTCAATCAAATAAAATTAAACTGTGTTAAAAATATGTCTGATTTAAAAACAGAAGGAATAAGCAAGAAAAAAAAATAAACGCGAAAATAATGGACACTAGTCCAGTTTTCATTTTGTGACGTAGCTAAGTTAACTGTTTACCAATCATTAAGGCAAAACTGAGCCATCCTCATAAAGTCCTCTTTTTTGCTTTAAATATATACAATAGCTAGCTCTGTGGCATGCGAAGAGGTTTACCCTTTCTTTAACCAAAGTAGAGCTTGTTAGGATATTGAACCAGTTGAACCTTTTTCCATGCTTTTTTACTTATAAAAAAACATTAACATTCAAACATAAAAAGTTACAAGGTTCTGCCCCATTTGAGTTGTGTATCAGGGTACTAAGAGATCATTAAACTTTTATTTTAAAAGGGAGATGAAACCAAAGGGTTATTTGTTAACATTTAAAGAAAAACTGACTTACGATTTACAATCGAAGACGAATGGGCAAAGAAAAATTTTCCAAAAAAAGAAGTCATATCTTAATTTTAACCAGGACTTTTTAAAAATCATCATATTACATATATATTTAATTTTTATCTCTACAAATTGATAAATTGCAAGAAACTATTTGCTTAGTTCATTAACTACAAGAAACTATAAACTATAACTATAAACTACAAGAAATTATTTGATGTATTGATTTATTAACTTAAAACTATTTGCTATATTGAGTTACCACTTCAAAGCATTTTAACAAAACGATATGAAATATTTTTCAAATATTACAAAATTCAGTGATTAATGTTCTAAAAGCTTGCACTTAGAATATTAAGATTTTTACAATAATACTCATTATAAAATCGTCATTTAAGATAAAATGTCTAGTTTTCAAATATAGTTTAAAAATAAATGCTTACAAATATTTAATTTTGAAATGTAACAATTCGGTATATTAATCATAAAAAAAATTACAATTTCAAATTTTACCCAGTTTTCCAAATAATGCGTTACAGTCATTTTCTATACGAAAATAAAAGATTAAAAATGGCAAAAACTCCAAAAAAATGCTATTTTAACAATTGTTTGTTCAAATTAATTTATTTAAGACAAAAAATATACGAACAGTCCGTGACAACCATAAATTATAATTTTTTATTTTAATAAAACTACGTATTTATAATTGGCACAAAGATATTTCTAGCATATATTCGTCTTTAAAAACTAATTGCAAATGTTATGTGTGGAACAAAGGGTGAAATTTAGCCCGTGAAATTCTGGCTTAACATTGGAATTTTTGTAAGAATTTAAATTTGCCGTATAGTTTTGATTACAGATACTAGTTTATAAACATTCGTATCATAAAAACAAACAATTATATCAGAAAACATCACCCTAGTGCAGCAGTATTCAATCAATTTATTTTTTGCAACATAACTCGAACAACAATAACAACATAACTCGAAAATTCATTTTATCAGTGCAAAAATATTGGAAACTAAAACTAACTTCAAACTTGAAAAAAAAGTTCAAGTATTTTAGAAAGAACGATAAAAGTAGTACCTCTATAATGCTGTTCGTCAGTAGCTTATTTTATGCAATTTATTCAATACTGAGTTTTTATTTTTTAACGCATACATCTATGCTATACAATGAACTAGTTCTAAATACGAATTTGTTCCATGGTTTAATTAACAGGTATTTTAGACTTTTTATGTTAGATAGAGAAATAACACTTAATATTTTTGATAAAAACGGAAGAATTATTATGATACCTATCAAGAATTAAAGAAGATAAAGTAAGGCAACGGCAGCCAAAATTAAATTCGAATTTCAATTGGTTAAGCCCCGAATTCGTTCATTTTTTTTCGTGGTGTAACCATAATCTTGTCGGTGTGTGATGCTAATTTAAAATCAACAGAGTGCTTCACCAGTAGGCTGGCCTACTGTCGAAGCACTCCGTTGATTTTACAAGAATTTCAAGGATTGAAATTACAAGGATTGTAACAGCAAATTAAAAATAAAAATTACACTCAGCCGGTAAAGGAAAGACTGCAAAACAAAACAATAAAGCAAAACAGAAATAATAACTACCGAGCAATTTTTCAATTCATTGAAAAAAAATTATCCAACATCTCACTATTTTTATGTCCTGCATTGATCAGGCGCCTTAAGTGATGTTAAGGAATTATAATTATTTTCATTAATTCAGTAATTTGAATTAAAAAAAAAAGAAAAAAAATTATGAAAAGCACTTAAACCACAAGCTCCTTTCCTCTAATCAATATTTCACCAGAATAAGAAATTATCAAATGCCTCTGAACCTCATTTTAATGACTAAACAATACTACTCAAACAGCTTACAGCTCCGAAGACACGGAAATGGATAATTATACCATCGATTCCCCACCAAAAATACCAAAAAAGCCAATCAAGAATTCTTTGTCATGTTGTTAAACGTTAAAATATTTACAAACCTCCATTTAGCATTGTGTGTCTAAAGCATAAAGCTTTTTAATTCAAGTCGAAGCCATGGATAGGGTGCGCATGTATGCAAATGCATTCTATTCCAATACCATGAATATGCAGGATCTTCCCATTTCCTTCCCTGTCCCCCCCTACCACAAACTGGGGGGGGAAGAGGTAATGGTTGTGATTTGCATTAATTAGTTTTGGGGCGTTCGAAACTCCCTTTAATTACGCAAAATTAATTACATATTGAAATCCGAATTCCCTCGGTTACAACAGCACCCCCCAAACTACCCTAAGAAGGATGAGTCGGCTGCTGGGTTGATCGAAAGTACCACTGAATCATTCATTGGGAAGTTCTACTCTAACCCTTTGAATCCGGAATAAATGCCAATACCGATCCGATGCACCAACCCCCCTGAACTGTCTTTTGGAAGAGGGGGTGCTCGAAATGTCATGCAAAAGATAGACGTAACAGTCACCGGTCGCCAGCTGCTCCTTTTAGTCCCGAGACACTAACCTTGGAAATTAGTTTTGACTTCTTCTTCTTTCTGTGGGAACACAGAAGTTAGATTTGTTTTGATCTGGTTTGGCAGCTTACGACAGTGATACTCATTTGGCGATTTTTTTGTGTCGTATCCCGGGAAATGAAAGTTATCATTCATTCAGTAGATAATTAGGTTATTTATGCAGTTGAAAAGGGTTGGTGATTCAACCCTGCATTTAATAAACGAGAAGGTCTTGTTGAAGTGTACTAATAGCCAGATTGCGAAGAAGTTTTCTGCGATTTCGTGCGATTCTAACCTTACATTTTATTCAAGATTTATGTTTACTTTGTATTTTTGTAGTACTGTATTTCTTAATTTTTATGCACAAAAATATTCCTAATGTTTCTATTCTATGCTGGTCGGATTTTTCCAATCAAATCTTCGAATTTAATCAAGTTTTTATTAAATCAACCAAAAACGCTGGCAGATTTTACATGAATGGATGTCACATATAAATTCGAAGAATGTCGCTTGTTTCTATTTCTTATATTACTATTACGATACTTAGCTTGACTTTTTTCCTTCCTCAGAAGCACAGAGGTACGATTTCCTATGATCTGGTTATCAACTTAAAGCAGCAATAATCATTTAGTGAGATTTTTTCTGCCGTGTCCCGGAAAAAGGTTGTTATCCTTCATTCAGCAGATAATTAAGCTTTGCTGCTGAATAAGGATATTGATTGAGCTCAGCGTTAATTAAACAAAAAGATCCTGTTGAAATGTAGTTATAGCCTGATTACAAGGAACTTTTCTGTGATTTACTACTTCATAATTGTAATACTATTGGAGCTTTATAATTTAGCACGTGCTATGTTTGTTATATTTCTATATTGTATTTCATAACTTTTATTTCAAAATATTTCTCATGTAACTTGTAGTACTCAAAATTCAGTGAGAAAATTTAGATTTCGTGAATGACATACTTTTGCTTGGATTAGATTAAATTTTGCCATGATTATTGCTTTGATAACTAATACAAATGAGTATTGTTGCTAAATTTGTATGTCATTGATCAGTTTTTAGACTATTACTTACGTATCTGATGGTCACTTCGAAGTTTCTGAGTTGGCTGGTAAGCAGTTCAATGTAAACTTCTCAATATATTTTAGGAATAAGTTCTCTTCAGTGTGGTTTCACTTTTATGAGGGACATTTTAAATAATAAAACACTCAATAGTTTGTTAATATGATTGCCCCAGTCAATCATAACAGGAAGGAGAAGATTTATTATCTTGGTGAAGCGTGGTTTCTTTAATGCATGCTTCACCTTAACTTGGGAATAATTCCTGTGAGATAATCAGAAATGCACCAATCAGTCACAACAGGAATGATATTTATTATATTGTTGAGGCATGGTTTCTTTAATAGATGCATCACCTTAACTTGGGTATAATTCCTGTGAGATAATCAGCAATGCACCAATCAGTCCTAACTAGAGTGAGAATATTCATTATATTTGCGGATTCTTTGAGTCATGCTTCATTGTAACTTGTGAATAGTTTTTGGATGATATTCAGCAATGCAACCATCAGTAAAAACTGGAATGAGAAGATTCATTATGATTATTGAGTATGGTTTTCAGTATTATTCATGCTTCACCAATGAATCATTTCTGGTTGATGCCTCGGTATGGCATCAATCAATCATAACTTTACTGTAACTCGTGAATAGTTTTTGGATGATATTCAGCAATGCACCAATTAGTAAAAACTGGAATAAGAAGAATATGATAATGAAGCATGGTGTTTAGTACTATTCGTGCTTCAATCGGGAGTTATTTCTGGATGGTGTCTCAGTATGGCATCAATCGATCATAATCGAATCAAGAAGATTCAATATTGAAGTGAGAAAAAGAGTTTCTTATCTAATGCTTCACTTCAACTTTGTGAATATGTAGTTTCTGAATGATGTTTATTAGTTTTAGAACTGTTCATATATGTTTGCTGTCGCTCTTGACAAAATGCCTGGGACATCTCGGTACTTTTGTAGAAAACGGTAAACCATACTTTGAAAAAATTGCCCTTCGTCATTTCACTGCATTTTGCTGTAGATTATTTTCAAAGAGAGTCAGTTTACTTCCTTGAAGTACTGAAATATCAGAAAATGAATGAAGCTTGTTTCATCACTAATTGTTAAGTTTAAAAAGTAGAGCAGTGCCTCCAATCATTTATAAGCTATAAGGCTTTTTTAAAATAAATCATGTTTCAGTGATTTCTGGAACAAAAACCAAAAAAACCCTTAATATTGCCACCTCAGAAAAATTATAAAAAATGACATACATAAATTAATAAATTACAGTGCTCTCAATGCCTCTATCCTGCAAAAACCAGGCACATTTGACATGCATTTTTCTAAGGATGTTTTCTACTATGAACTTTAGATATATTTTTCGTAATTTAATTTGAATAGAATTTTCCTAATATCTATGTTACCTCTTATTGTTAGAAACTGATTACCAGACGTTTATTTTTGATATTTAATATTTTTGATATTCTTACGTTTTTTTTTTGGAAAAAAATATAAACTGGTTATTTAATGTTTATTTTTTTAATCAGTTTCTTGAGATGCGAAGACAAAAAAAATTATATTAAATATTTTTTAATTTTAAAATTTTCTTTACATGTATTTCTTAAGCGAAATTGCAAAGAAAGGTATTAAGGAAAATTAATCAAAAATTTGTCATCACATTTTTTTCCTTCTTTTTTGTCTTAAAAAATGAGGCCTTCAATTAAATGAAACATAAGATGGGAAAAAAACATACTCCGAAAGAACATGAATTTATTTCCCTACCTCCACATATTTTATTCTACAACTTTTTAAATAGAATACACCATTAATTAATTCAACAAGAAATAAAACTTCCCAGAATCCATTTCTAACGTGCACACAATTCCAAAACTCGCTTCTGCCAATGCTTCTATATTCGGACAGCACGACTTTCCAATTTTCTTAGAACGAATATCCGAATGTCTCTGCAGCGGGAGGGAAGGCCACCTAATGGGAAACCCTTTTCCGGGGCAGGAAGATAGGAATCTTAGAAAAATAATGGATTACTGGAGGAATTCTTGAATCGCGTGATACAACATTTGGACACGAAAGGCGAAGGTATGCTGAATCATTCATGAGAGTCTGGTTGAATAAGGAACGCGATGCATTTTGCTACATCGAACATTATATCCACTGCCCCCAATTGTTGATTCCTCAAGCGCACCTGGTCTGGAGAACTATCCGGAAATGGTCAGGGAAGCCCCACAGATGCGGAAGGACACAATAAATGACTGCAGATATAGTGTAAGTGCACAATGTCAGCCATAATACACTAAATTGTTAACTGTCTTGACCTGATTAAAAACAAATCAAATTATTTTTAAAGCATTTAAAACGAAATGGATTCTTTGAATAAAAAAAACTTGCAGTTTTGAAGATCGTTTAAATAGTTAGATACGTAGAATGTAGAACTTGGTAGTTCAAGTTCATGAAGTAGTTCTGCTACACCAAAACATGTTGTTGTTTCTAATGCTACTTGCCACACTAGCAAGCCTGCTTGGTGAAACCGAACAAATTTAAGGCAGAGTGTGCGTTTCTTGTTTTTCAGTGACGCCATCTGTGGCCAAGAATTCGACTTCTGGCACACCATACGTCGTACCCGTTTATAAGGCGGACCTATTCATGCACAGTGCCCTACTGACCAAGCTGTCCCGGCCACAAACCAAAACATAAATTTTCCTACATATTAAACGCAATGAAATCAAACGGTGAAATAAATTAAGTCTGAAACAAAACAAAACAATAAGTAGGAAAAAAGGAGAAAAAAGTCGATAGTTTTCCTCGTATATTCATGAGATCTCCATTTACCTAAGCGCAGTTAATGAGAGTTAGTAACATACTTAAATAACTTGAAAAGTGGTGGCAAAATTAAGAAGAATTTTTCATTATTTTACACAGTTCGTAGCCATCACAATATTTTAATAATTCCAAGAGCTAAAATAGATAGAATACAGAATAGTTAAGATACATAGCTCCTAATTGAGACTTTTATTTGAAAATGTAAGCTAATAGTATTAAACTTGCAAAATATCTTCCAAAAATTGTTCCAACTTTTGAACTTTTTAAGCACAGTACAAACCGTGGTTAACCCTATGAAGGGTTTATGTTGTCATATGTTTCCTAACTTCTTCATTAATATGACAGCAGATTAGGAGTCACACTCCCTTATGTCTTATGAAAGTCGTAAAAAATTTTGATTGCCCATGTTCTCCGATTTCTCCAATTAAGTATATTGAATATCCTGTTTAAGAAAGTCAATATAATTCAATTAATATCTACCCTTTACTTCTGCTGTGATTGATTTAGTAGAAAAAAAAATTTTGCGTGTTTCTGTTCACTTCTATTTGAACAAGGTAGCCTTCCTCATACAATATTTGCATTTTGACTTATTTTGTAATATTTTATTCTCCAAACGTTCTAAACTGCGGATTCGTTCTTCTATAAGAATATAGAAAACTTGGAAGCAAATATTTTGAAATTAGTAGTTTTTGCATTAAGCAACAGATTTTATTGAAAGTAAATGGAATTTGTGGAATGAAAAGACAAGTGTGACAAAGAGTGAAGTATTTAAAGATACGAAAATTAAAAGCAACACCACTCTGTCAAACGTTAAAGTGACTGAGCAAACATATTAAATAATATATAATAGTTAATAAATAATAAAAATAATAAATATATAATAGTTATTAAACTAAATTTTACACAAAGGAAGGAAAAAATATCACTCAGTTATAGAAATCGTAAGATTCTATATTATTTAACCCAAAGAAAGATAAATCCCCATATATTCTTTTAAGGAACTGATTACCTTGTTGAATAAGGGTGTGACTTTTTGTGACTGGTTGATACGACATATTTTGGACATCTCTTTAGGTGTCTGAACCTAAGTGGATAAGAAAACAACAGTAATTGTCATATTTAAAAGTACAAATTCAAGCTCTAGACGTAAGAGAAAGTCAAAACCAACATTCAAGCTTTGTTTGTTATTTATATTCCAAATTATATATCTGATGATACTGTTTAAAGTGATACAATTGGGTATTGTAATTTTCCTCTCTGCTTATATATATATACAATCAATCATAACTTTACTGTAACTCGTGAATAGTTTTTGGNTCTAAATCTGCTTATTACTACGCTCAACCTTTTTTCATTTTTAAATTTAAAAACAAACAAATCTATTATATTAGATTTAAAAAAATTAGAAAATAAGAAATATTTACAATATTTACATGTTGTAAATATTTCTTTCTATATTAGATATCTCTTCGATTTCTTTCGCTGTAAATAATTCTGCACCTGCAGGACGCTCCGCCGAACTCCCTCAGTTGCTTTTTTATTTTTCGTTGATTTTCTTCTTAAAAATCAATGTTCTTCACAAAGAAAACATATTTTGTAAATGAAATATATAATTATTATAATTTAATGTAAGAACATTTTGTTAATAGGTTAATCACTACAAAATGACGACCTTGTTTTTTTTTAAAAAAATTATTAACTATTCTTGAAAAATAATTTAAATTTAGACTTACAAATTGCGTGACTCAAATGAAAAGTAATTTTAAGAAAATTAAATATAAACGTTCAATACGATCATTTCTCTCGAATTACTTTTTATATGCTACAAATTTCAAAAAATATGCTAAGATTTTTATCTGGCAACAATTTTGCTATCTCACTCTTTTTGTTACTTCAGAAATCAACTCAAGCAGGAACCTAATAAATAAAAATCTTCCGAAAGATAAATAATTTTTTCTACAACAATGCTTAAATATCCATTATTTATGGAAAAATGAGTGAGGAAAATTTATAGCAGAATATGTGAGAAAAATCATTGCAATCCTTTAAAATTGCAATTGTGTTTGAACAAATTGCAATTTTATTTTATTTTATAACTGTCGTTATACTCCTGATCCAATTTTTGGGTTTACGGCTACTAACGTTCAACAACGTAGTCATGTAACTTTGAACCTAATCCGGAAGACAAAGGAACTCCTGGATCAAGTATTGAGTGAAATTTGCCATCGTGGAGGACTTTTTGAGGAATCTAACTCACATTTGCATTACATTAAGAGGAAAACCACGAGAACCTCCCACGGTTAGACTGACGGCAAGGGGACTCTAACGCTTGATCCGTCTAACACTGAGAATATTTCCTGTCAGCACTGTGGTCGGTGCAAGCCGGATGCGGAACTCATATCGACCAGACATCGTTGGGATTCGAACCCGGTTCACATCATTCAAAGGCGAAAGCTCTATCCAAAAAGTACTCATTTCAAGTTTATTAATTAAAAATGCTGCATTTAGAACTTCAAATTTCAACTATATAGTCTCGTTTCTGCAGGCTATATAGCAGTCCGCATGGTATTTTTACATTTAATTTAACAATGGACACTTCTTGGAATGTAACCAAATATAATTTCTTTTATTTTATTCCATCTTACTTCCTTCACATTTTTCTACATGTCTTTGTAATTTTAAGTTCCTAAGTCTTATAGTCATAAACAGAACAACCAAAATAGTGAAAGCGATAATGACTCTTATGCTCTTTTTCTCGTTTTCTTTTGGCATAAGAGAAAGCAAATTTTAAAAATACATTACACGAAAAAGCATTTTATTTAGAACACAGTCTCTCTTAAATGCCAAACTAAATATATTCACCCTCTTACATCCTTAAAGAGTTCGTGCAATCAATTGTAAAGCAAAAATCCAATATCGACCACTTCTTCCAAAACATCTGGTTTTTCGCTTGTACATTTCGCTTGAATTTCCACCATCATCTGCTATAAAATTGTCTCACAAGAGTTAAATTGAATTTCAGATCTAAAGAACACCTGTTTCGCTTCCGATATGTACGATCTGATTGGCTGTTAGAAAACTGTTTATTCCACAGGTTGTCTTTGACAACTTAGACGAGAAATTCTCTTCCACTTCAGATCTTTCACACAGATCTTTGACAAACTGTAAAATTGAAACTTACTTTTAGTAACGAATATTTATATTTATACTTAGAATGCATTTTGGATTAAAAAAAAGTTTTTTTTTCAGTTTCCAACATAACAGAAAAAAGAAATAATCAATTATATTAAAAATCAATTCTTTATTATAAATAAATTATATGGAAAATCAAATCTTTGTTAAAAATGAAAGTAATTCATTTATTTATGATACACAAAAGACAACTTCAATTGAATCGAAAACATTTTGCTTTAAAAGCACAAAACTTGCCTTGCAATTGCCGAAACTCGAATTAATTTCAATCAATTAAAATAAGTTAATTTAGCACAGATCTCACAAACTCTGAGTAAAAGTATGGTAAAAACTACCGGAATAAGCTGAAATTTACCATGTCAGGATAATTGGTAATACTAAAAAGCTCAGTAATGATGTTAGTAAAATCAACAACAAAATATGGTTTTTAATAGGTGATAAAATTTGATAAATGTGGTAATTTTATCCTGATACCTTTAAACAGGCATAAAAAAGCCCTTTACTGGTTAAATATACCTTTCAGTTTTGTATTTTCTTTAAATGTGAGGTAATAAGAACTATAATTTTGAAAGCTAAAACTTGACAAAAAACTATTGCCATTTAAATGTAAAAATTACAAAAATAACCTTCAAGCACCAGAGGGAAAAAGAAAAAAAAGGAAGACCTAGAACAAGATGATTAGATAGAGTAGAGAAATAGTTTAAAGACTTGAGAGTTAACAGATGGAAAAATACATCATCGACTAAATCTAGATGGGGTAAACTGACTGAGACGGCCCTGGCCGGTAACCGACTGTAGTGCCTAAGAAGAAGAATGATTTAAATACCTTATATTTTGGTTTTATTCGCCGAAATTATAGGATTTTCACTAGAAATGTTATTACTATTCAGTTAGGTAATTTTGCTAGAATTTTTTTACCCGGGAATTTTTTCAACCTTTTGATTTCTACAGTTATTCACTCTGGCAATATTTTATTTGTTTTGAAAGGAAGCTGTGGAGAAATAGAAGAAGACTTAAGATAATTAAGGGTTCCATAGCTGAAAGGAATCGGGAACAGCTGATCATGACAACATTTTTTTAAAAAAAGAAAATGAAAATATTTTTTATTCACTATTGGCTCTGTTAAATAATGAATATTCCATATCGGTCCCTTTATGTAGAAAAGATATTTTTGGGGTAGTTATCGAAAGCTATTGAAATAATTTCTTTAAAATCCTGTCACTATAAAGAGTCACAAATTTATTCTAAAAATTTGACCGCGAATTAAATTTAATTCTTGTACTAGCTTAAAGTTTTAATCTGTGTTCTGATCCTACCTTTTACAAACTGCCCCTTTTATTCTCATTTGAATAACATTTCTCCTATCTAATCCTCAAATGAAATTTTTGCAGTTAAAAATTTTAATTTATTTCGGAAAAACAAGATTCAAAGCTGTAAAAAAAGTGTGAAAAACAAGAACTGCTTTTTTGATATCATGGGGGAAAAAACTCTAAATAGGGTTCCTTTTCTTAACAACAGAATGTAATTGTCTTTTTGTTGTTTTATTTTTAACTTTTTTCATGTAGAGTTGACCAAAAAAAACGGACCACCCTAAATAGCTTTTGATCCAATGATCGGATCTTAACTTTCTAGAACTCAATCATAAAGGTTCGAGAGAGTGACTTCGAATATACTAATTAGTTAGTGCGGACAATATTTTAAATTACGAAATCAAACACAAAAACACGCTTTCTCTGAATAAACATACCTATTTTTCAATGGATTTTGATTTCTGACCCCCAAAATATAGGGGATAGTTGCAATTGGGAAAATATGCTCCCCACAGTTTGGTCAGGAGAGCTGTCCAAAGTTTGGAACTCTTAATGTTAATTTTACTTTTTGCGTATTTCACCATATCTCGAGAACTTTTCAAGCAAATTGAAAGAAATTTGTCACACAATTATGAAATTCATTTATTCAAAGATGATTCTAAGCAAAAAATATTTCTCAGTAAATATTTATTATTTTTTTATTCTTTAATTTAATAGTAGCCGAAAAAATTGAACTGCAAGGTATACAATTTTTCATATCATTTCAAAGTATTTAATTTTGCATGGTAAAATGCAAAATTTGAGTTAAATTGGTTAAATAGTTCCAGAGAAATCAAATTTCTTAAAAAGCCGTATATTTTAAATTGACTGATTAAAATCGAGCCGTATATTGACCAAACTATGAGGAGCATATTTCCCAGATTACGGCTACCTTCCATATGTGGGGGGTCAGAGATCCAAATCCGTTGCAAAAAGAGGTATGTTTATTCAGAAAAAGTACGTTTTTGTGTCTGAATTCGTAACTTAAAATATCATCTGCATTAATACATTAGCATATTCGAGATCACCCCCTCGAACAGTTAAGATTAAGTCCTGGAACGTGATGATCTGATCAATAGATCAAAAGTTATTCAGGTTGATCCGTTTTTTCTTTTCTGTATTTTTTGGAACACTGTACACTGCAAAAAATAATTATGTTTTATTATGGAAAATTTCTGTCAGCAAATTTTCCAGAGATTATCCGTTTGCCATGGAAAAAATATGTTAACACAAACTTCCTGAAACAAATCATTCGAAACAATTTCTGTACGGACCAGAATTTTTCCGTATGTCAGAATATGGCAGAGAAGTTTGGTATAAAGGTAGTTGTATACCCTCTAGTTTGTATGATGAAACAGATTTCTAAACTTTATATTAGTCTTTTAATTGTTCAGTTTTTGGCGTGATTTTTCACGATTTTTGAGGTATTGAAGACCATCAAGATTCAAAGAACCGTCTTAGAATTTTTTCTTTTGTCAGATATTTTGAGCGGGATTCGAACCCGAGATCTTCCTGATATGAGACTAGCTCTTTGCCCACCATACAGTTCAGACAGAGTCTGTTTCAATACATCAGGTTATGTATTGCGCTTTGAAACCAAAGTTTTTCATGTTCAAGAACGAAAAAATATGTATCCAATAGATGCAATCTGTATTTATGGTTACAGATTTTTTTTGTTAACAAAAAAAATTTCACTTTTGAAAGATTTACTATGTCATTTAACAGTCAATTACTACTTTAGAGAGCAGAAATATCTGGTACGAAAGTGACAGAGTTATTCTTTCTTTTTTTAACAGAAATTTCTTGCAGTGTATATTTATAAAAATATACAAGATTTGATAATTTTTCCTGCACAGATAGAAGCTCAAAAATTCCTACAATTAAATTCCTACAATTAAATTCATTTCATTTCAATTTCTAGATTATACTTTCATATTTCCACGCTCAAAAGTAATTCGGTTTAAAATAAAATATAAAACAGTGCTTTATTTGGACAGATTCACTTTTATTTATTTATTACTCACGAAATTGTTTGAAAAACTACACAATACTTGAAAAGAGTAAAAAAAAAAACAGAAACAAAAATTATCTTTATATGAAACAAAATGAATAATATTGTCCTTGAAAGTTCGTGATGAAACGAGGAAAAACAATCAAATTTTAGAAAGTATAAATTCCATTTTGCTTTTTAAAGTAAAGAAATGGAGCTACAGCTATTTCCGAAATGAGAATTTCTTCAAATAAAAAAAATATTTCTTTTTTTACTTTTCGGTGATTTTGTTTTTTTCCAGTAGAAAATAATAAATCATTTTCTTAATCAGTTTAATGGACATTGGACATTTTAGGGAACGATAGATCAGCATAACTTTCTAAAGAAATGAAAATGTCATCTGCTTTTCAACAGAAGGATTTTTGGAGAAATAAGTTTTGAGATGTATTAGAGATTTAAAATCTCATTTATTATTATCTTAAATAAATATTGAAGAAAATCGAAATGAATATCTCATGTATGGTCATGATAACGTTCAAGAATTTTTTTAGCCATTCTACTGACAAAATTTTAAAACATTTTTTAAAACAATTTAAGGATTGTGGAATTTATTTCAGAAAATAGAAAAAAAGTGATCAAAGAACAAAAAATGAGTTATAAAAATTGAATGTTTGTGTTATCGAAAAAGTTCAAAATCTGGCATTCTATAGAACACCTAGGCATTTTACAGAACACCAAGAACTGGCCATTTTACACAACAACATTTACACATTCCTTGACCTACATTTTACACATTTCCTTGGTGTTGGTGTACAATGCCTGATAACAAACTGGCAAAGTATAGAACATGATAACGTTTTCACGGAGAAAAAAATTCCGCTAAAATTATTGTATTGTGTGGTAAGAACATTTATGGTAAGAAAAACTGTAATTCTTGTAATAGAACCAAAATATACGGTATTTAAACCATTTTTAAAATAACGGTTAACTGAATATTCTGATTTTCAAAATTATAGTGCGCACTACCACACATTTAGTAGAAATACAAAATTGAAAAGTAAATTCTACCAAAAAAATTATTTTTATGCCACGCTTTAAGGCATCATGATTAAATTAACAAATTTTACCACATTTACCAAATTATAAGGTCATATTTTGTGGCTAATTTTACCAAAATTATTACAAAGCGCTTTGGTAAAAATTGATCAAAACTACTATATTCTGGTAGTTTCGTTAATACTATTTTTTCTCAGTGTTGATATTTTATTTTATTTTAAAACTGTTAATGAACAGTTCACTCAATTTTTGGCTAATGACTACTAATGTTGAACTCAGCAACCTTATAATTTTGAACCCAATCTAGAAGACAAGGGAACTCCTGGATCAAGTATTGGGTGAAATTTTCCTTCGTGGAGGACGCTTTGATGGAACTAACTCACATTTGCGTTACAAGGAGAAAAAGAACCCGAAAACTTCCCTCGGTTTGCCTGACTCTAGCACATAATCCGTCTATCACTAATGATATTTTACATCAGCTCTGTGGTCGGTGCAAGCCTTGTGTGGATTTCGTATCGACCATCTATAGCTGGGATTCGAAGCCGGTTAGCCTCATTGGTGGGCGAACGCTCTATTCCCTGAACCACCATGGCTGCAGTGTAAATTGTAAAATTAACTTTATTAATCAATTTGATGAAAGAAATATTTTATCAAAAATAAATGTATGGTTTAAAAGTCAAATATTTCAAATATCATTGTTTTAAAAACAATATTTATTTAGATTAATCGAATAAAATGACAGTAATAAGAATTATTAATTTGTTATTAATGTAGAACAAAAGTATATGTATATAGGGGAGAGTCGGGTAGCCCCGCCCAGCGGGTACCCCCACCCACTGTCAATTTCATATGTATAGAATATTTTTTCAAGTCAATGGGCCATCGGACATTAATTGTTATATTAAAAAAAGATTATTTTCAAAGTTTCAAGTATTTATGCAGCTGGTAACATGGTAAACAATAGTTTTGAAAATATGTTGAATACAGTAGTCATGAAATTAAGAAAAATTGGTTGAATGTTTCGATTAAACTTCATTTTAATACTAAAAAAATAATTTTTTCTATACATACAGCATTAAAGTATGTAGTCTTAAGTTTAATTTGCACAAAGAAAGAAGTTTGTATGTAAAAAATTGTTCGAGTAATTACAAATTTACAAAAAAATTGGATTTCGGGTAGCCCCGCTCACATGAATGTCGGGTATCACCGCCCAATTTTATTTCGTCGATAAATGTACGGTTGCAAAGATTATTATTTTATTGCTTCAAATTTGAATGTTATATGCATTTTTAACAACAAATATTGTTGTTATTAAATGATTGTTATTAAATGATAGAATTCACTAAAAGTATATAAATATGTAATAAATAAAATAATTTTGTAATAAAAATGATAAATGAGGTTTATCTATTGTCAATACATTGGTCATTCTCATTTACACCTGAAAAAATAGCTAAAAAACGCAGTTTTTGTAACTGGGCGGGGCTACCCGACACATTTTGAAAAGAGCTGAAAAACATGTTTTTTTAAATTTCTATTTTTTTACGTTTTACTATTCTTTTTTTGGTTTATTCTTTTTGCATTATTTAATAAGATGATAAAATAATAGAAACATACAAAAATGTTGATTATTACTCAGTATTATACAGAAATATAAGCAATACTCCTTAAGTGAGCGGGGCTACCCGACTCTCCCCTATATATAAATATATTTAAAATTGATGCTTGGCTCAAACAGAGAGGAGTCGGTGTTTTGGTGTTTTGTCGGTGTTGATCCCCTCATATTATAACGGAGGCACAAAATAATTTAAAATTTCGATATTAGTTACTTTTCCCAAGATTGATATTTCTGAATTATTTTATTTGGTGAATTTGCTTATGTTTATTATCTTACTTTATTTCAATTCTGATGCCTTCAATTGCAAGTTAGAACAATGAGGCAGATAAGCTTTCGGAGACTTTTACAAATCCGACATAGAATATTATATTCCCGACATTCCGAACATTCTATAACTGACATTGAAGATTCTAAAATGGACATAGAACATTCTATAATGGGCATAGGACAATCTATAACGGACGTGGAACATTTTATAAGCGATATGGAACATTTTATAAATGACATAGAACTGAATTTATGTCACTAATTAAGTTGAGAGTCTAATTAATGACTAAAATGTCAGAATTAAGTATACTGCAACAAACGTAAACAATTTAACCTAATCTTAATTAACTAAATTAAGTTAAATCGTAATCTACTAGATTAACTAAGCAAACTGAAATAGTCGAAAAAATGGAAAAGATGGCAAAGGTCTTTTGGAGGAATCATATCATCCATGATTACCAGAATAAAGGCAAATCCTTTTAGTTATACGAAAAATCGATATCACTGAGCCTTTTTAATAAACTGATTATAGTTTTTTTAGCATAATATTATTTGTTCTTTATATCGTAACAACTATAAATTTTTTGCAACTTTACTGGATACTTGATTTGATAAATAAAAAAACAATAAAAACAAAACTGCCCAAGTCAAAATTTTTGATGATTTTTCATTGATTGACCGACATAATATTTATGGTAACGATCAATAATTCCATCATGAACCATTATATTTTTTATGGTAACCAACATAAGTAGCCATCACCCCAAATGTAGGAATTCGGACTGATTTATGATGAGTCAACATAAATAAAAGCCAAATGGTTTTGATGGTATATTCCTGCTGAACCAACAAGAATTTCCATTAAACCATCATGGAAGCGTATTGTCGTACCATTATGAACCTTCACGAACTTCTATAGTATACTGGAAATCAAATGCTGGAATGATCATGAACAACCATCATTCCAAAGTAAGAATAAAATTTATGATGGGCCAACATAAAGAAACTAAATTGTTTTGATGGTATATTCCTGAGAACCAGCAAAAATTCCCATTAAACCATCATAAAAATGTATAATTGTAACCATCATGGACCATCACGGATCACCGTGGATGGTTGGTTCATGAGAATCAAACTTTTCTTGATGGTTTACCATCATAGTATTAAAGTAGCATTGGTAGAAGTTTGTCGGCATATCAAACATCTTTAACGCATAATGAAAAATGTTGAATGATGGTGACCATCAAATGAAGTTGGGCCATCATGAATCGCACTGAAACCAACATAAACCATCAAAAAAATTTTATGGTTTATGACTCTTACTTAAAACTAAAAAAAATTTTTCAAATCATAACAAAGACTAGTCATACCGGGAAAAATTCACAATTTCTTATGAAGAACAATTTAAAATTTCTCCAAAAAGCATTCTAAAAAATCAAGGAAAAATTCAGTTTTTCCAATTAACACTAGAAAGACTGAAACTTAGCATATACCTATATTGGCCAAAAGCAGTCAAAATGACTGGATTGTAAAAGAATAAACAATGTGTAAAGAAATTTCCTAAAAATTAATTTTTGATATTTCTTATATTGTTTACAGTTATATAACAAGTTTTTAGTAGCTATTGACAATAAAAAAGTTATATGTTATACAAAATTCTAAGAAATTGTGTCAATATGCACATCATTTTTTTTCTGATTGAAATTAAAAGCAGTCAAAATTACTTCCTTAGGCAATCTAGTGTTAAAAGGAATTTTTTTTATCAGTTTTTACTGTGAAAAGTGATTTCTAAGAAGAGTTTCTCAACCTTAAGTTATAAAAGAAAAAAGAAAGAAAAAATAACTCGTGTTTATTTCCACAAACTGAGAAAGGTGTAGAAACTAGGGAAATGAATCTTTCGTGAAGAATGATTCTTTTCTAAAAGCTGTGCCACTTTTTTTGTGGCACAGTTTACAAAAGAATCATTTTCGTGAAGGGCAAAATCTTTATGAGTACTTTTTTTTCCATCAGTAACGCACAACTTAATAATGATCATTCAACAATTCTTTTTCCAACGAAAGCTAAAACCATATTTATCCACTATATATCCATTAGTATGTGTATTAATTTATCATGAAATTGCCAATTAAGAACACTGAAATAAACATTAAAGATAAGTTTCTTGCGCTCTTTCGTTTCGAACGAACCGAGTAGGCTTAATAAATTTTAGAATAAAAAATTATGTTTTGTAGGAAAAGTAAATAGTTTTTTTTAATAATATTTAAAGCATATTTTACCCACCATAAGGTACATTATTTCAATGTTTACTATCAGCATCGAAATAAATATTTTATTACTATAAGATTTTCTTATACTGCAAGATCATCAGTTTTATTCCATATTGCCCTCTACCCTTTCGTAATTGATCGGTAAGTCTTCGTCAGCTACGAGGTAGTAACGAAGCGGCCCTTCGGCTATAATCGATGGGATTCGAAGATAAAAGGCGCGGCAAAAGGTCCCCCGATGTTGCATTTCCAGCACTTTTCTACCGCAGGAATTCTACGATGGAATTTCCTCTTATGGCCAAAAGGCAATCTCTGAAAACATCCACCCTACTCGCCCGACTTCTCCCCAGGTCACGTGGGACAAAAAGGATGAGGTTTTGGACTAGTGACAAAATAGTTTTAGAATCACGCAACCAATAATTTTTTATTTTTCGAAAATAAGCTCTAATTTTCGTAAAAATAGTTGTAGAAATTCAATTTTATTCATTGATTTTTTTTATTTATAAATAAGGAATTAAAAAGCAGCCTAATTAATATGAGATATAAATGTTTACAAATGTTTTTAAAAAAAGTTATGTTTTTTTTTTTAAGATCAATCTGCAATTTGATCTAGATTATTCGTACTTAACGTTATTAAGATTTCATAAACAATTTTGAAAGCAATTTCTTGTTTAGTAATGAGTAATGGTCTCTTACTTATTTAAAATTATAACTTTACCAAATTAAGTATTTATTTACTTAAAATATTCCTATCTTTAATGGAAAGCTTTAAAAAGTATTCTACCTAAATTTTTTATTCAACCGAGGACAAAATCTTTCATGTTTGAAATAGATGTTAAGACAATAATTAATATAAAACAGTATTATTAAAAAATTACTCATTCCTTTTAATGGCCAAATATGTGAGGATATTGAAAAATTGCATCTTTTTATAATATATATATTAAATGATCAAAAGCATTTTAAATTACTGTTTTGAAAAATTTAGTATGTGAAAGAGAGAGTAAATTTTAATGAAACGAAATCCAAATTGAATATTTAAAAGAAGTAATTCAAATTCCTTTATTGCTTTTGATGTTTTTTTAGGTTTTGAATTAAACTATTGGGGCCCCTCTTTTTCAAATTGCAGTTATTCCCTCATATTGCATCGGTCACTTATCTCGGTTGAAATAAAGATTCTGTTTATCCAGAAAAACTTACGTAATGCAAATTATCGTTTGAATGTACTAAGTTCTACCAACCCTTCAAATTTTAAAGCATAGCTTCATAGTATGCGAAATTGTCGGAGATTACGCATTTTTCTTTACGAATTGTACTTAATAAATATTTTTATGTTAAATAATTTATTTATTAATTGATAGATTTTGTTTAATGTTTAAGAGCTCAGAAGAAGAAATATTTTGTTTTAATTATAAGCAAGAATATTATAAAATTTGTTCTTGATAGCAAAAATAATTTTTGAATAAAGAACGCAATGATTGATTTTGTCCTTTATATTGCTCCTGCTATAAGTTATGTACCAATGCGCTTATTAAAGATATTTTTTTATTTGAAAGGCTGAAAAAAGACTCAATTTCCTTTCTTGTGCTAAAAACATCTCTCCAAGTCCATTTTAAGTTAATGACCGTAAAAATAATGCTTGTCACTTAATTTGTCACTATTACTGTAATTGTGACAGATGTGCAGTCATTTATTACATCATTCTTTAGCGCATACATTATAATACATATGCACAAAATTTCATTCCACTCACTCAAGCGGAAGATTCAGGAGATCAGCGAAGTTATTTTATAATTACCCTGTATTTATGATGTTATTTATTATTATCAAATATATTTGAATGGTATTTCCAAAATGTTTACTGCTTTAGTATCTTTAAAAAAAATTATCTCGACTTAGTTCAGCAGAACATAAAGAAAGAATTTTTTGTGGGGCTGGCTTTAGATCAACATCTTCCCAGATCAGAAATTTAAAAAAAAAAGAAAAAAAGATTTGAGATGCAATTGGAAAATTCGAAAAAGATTTAGAAAGTTTGAACATTACATTACCGGAATGTCAACTGCTCTACTACTACTTTCAGTAAAATAAAAATAAATAAATTTAAAAAAAAAAATAAAGTAAGATAAAATTTTTAAAAAAAATAAAAATATGAACTGATACAGAAATAAAAGTTAAAAATTGCAAATTTCTGTTTAATTTTCCAACACATTAAAGGGCTCAGTTTCATCCTATCATAACAGGAACTATAGTTTTATTTTTACGTAGTGAAAGGCAAAATAACTTTATATTTCAGCTATGAATCATGCATCAGAGCAGATATTTTGCTACCACTAAAGGAAATGCCCTTAAAGCGAAGCAAGAAGGTATTTCTGCAATATATGTATATGGTAAGAGACCCAAATAGGGTCACTGCTGTAAAAATAAAAATAAAAATTTAAAAAAAAATTTTTTTTTTTATTGTTTAGTCTATTATTTTAAATGTAGATGGCCATATATACGCTTAAAGTACTGTAAATAAAGTAAAGGAGCGATAAGAGTCTTCAATTTTTGCAATTCAATACAACGCAAAGCAAACGAAGCGACATTTCATGTTGCAAAAAATATTCTGATAAATTGAACACATATGCGTGTTTTTTTTATTTATTTATGCAGATTCTGCTTTGATCATTCATCGTTATTGAAAGAATTAAGGTGATTTCCTTATCCTTCAAACAGTCTTGTAGCGAAATTTTAATTTTCGTTCATGATCTAATTATAGATAAAAGAAAACAGTCATCGGGCATATTACAAGCACAGAATATGTTCACCGCGAGAAATCAGCTTCCAAGTCATTATCAGAACCTAAGTTTTAACCCATGACGAAAGTAATAACAACAGACGTCAGAAAAACTGAGAGCTCGATACAGAGCAATACTTACCGTTTTGAGCTACATAAAGAGTGTTGTGAGTTTTGAAGAAAAAAAAATTCTATTTTTGTATGTCTGTCTTGTGACGACTGGAAATAAAGTATCACGCTGATTTAAGGCTTTGTTGGTACAATTTTAGAAGATGCAAACATTGAGTACTTACAAGAGCTCCAAATGTGGAATTATATTACTTAGCTCCACCCATAATTGCAACTATCTGATGCTTTTAACTCATTTCTCTTTTTTTTTCTTGACACTCTTTACAAAGAGAATATCGACCAAGTTACATTATTTAATGTGCTGAAACAAAAACTAGAATGAAAAATGCTTAGATCTGTCCATATTTGATACTTTTACCTTATTCGATACTTTTAACTTTCAGAGCAAAACTTTTTTTTGAACAACTTTCTCTCTGAATAATGCATATGCATTAAAAAAAACGTAGCCCACCTATTCAGCTGTTTAGTCAATTTTGTGTTCAGTACATTGAATTCACAAGAAACCAGTTAGAAAGCAAAAATTAGTATTTAAAAATTTTGTTGCCCATTTAACTATCTTGTATTATATTTAAATTTCATAAACTCTCTCGTGTTTAATGAGATTCTAGTGTAAATTTATGAGGACTTTTTTTTTACTATACAACATAAATATATCTAATGGCTTTTCATGAATGAAAGTCATATCTGAATAGAACCGACTATTTTGCTTCTTATTCCAAAAAAATTTGAAATATTTTGGAAAAGTCTTAACTTTTTCATTCGCTTTTCAAAAACTCTGCAAGTTTGAAATACACAATCCGGGCGTAACCCTTTTCTCCAATCCCAACTTCCGGAAGGCATCTCTATCATTTATTTCCAGAATTTGCACTTTGAGACTGGCATCTGGAATGGAGAGGTGGTATTCGTTTTGAAACATTCTAGAACGTTTCCTTTGATGACACGTTCATCGTTTATCACACCTCACGAGTCCCCTGCAGAACTCCACCCCTTCTAGAAGTGGATGATGTAGTGGAAGAGTCTGGCTTTGACACCCTAACAGTGGGCCTTCAAAAACCAGAAAGTTCGATGCCAATAATTCGAGTATGCTTTCGAGACCTAAAAGCTTTTCACTCAAGAAAGTAAAAAAGAATATAATGGTGATTGTAGATAAATTTATAGATAGACATAGATAGTATTTTATATTTTGAGAGAAACTTTTTCATTGAAGAAAGGAATTGCCAAAAATATGATGTGCTAAAAACAATATTACTTTAATTTAAAATCGCTGATCAATTTATTCTCATGTTTACGTCATCAATGAAATTTATCAGAAAAATTCTCTAAACAGGAGTAATTAGAGCAAAAGACAATTTCTATCTAACATGCAACTTAGTTAACCAAGATTGATTTCTGCTTTAGGTTAAAAGTGAGCAAGTTACTTCATTAGCACAAGTGCCAATAGTGCAAAAACTTAGACTTATACTAACTTATAAAACTTAGACTTAGTTATTAAACAACAACTTAAACGTAGATAACAACAATTAGTAGAGATTGATTTCTACTATGGGTTAAAAGTGCGTAAGTTAAATCGGAGTTAGTACAAGATTCAATACAAGAGGCAATAGTGGCTATATCACAACAATGATTAAATTAGTCAAGATTGATTTCTGCTATAGTGAGTAAATCAGTTAGGAATTATTATCGCAGGAGTCAAATGTTGCTATATTGTACCTTCAACTTGGTTAAACAAGATTAATCTCTGATATGGGTTAAAAACTTAATTGATGTTCGAAAATTAATGTCCTTGTGAGACAACAATGTTCTAGGAAATGCTACAGTGTGAATTATACAATGCTCAAAATAGCCCTATTTAGTGTTATTTTGTGCAGCTGAACTTATTGCGGCCTAACTTTGAAGAAATATAAGTAGCACTACAGAAATGAAAATAAGTCTCAAAACATTTGTGTGTGCCTACATTTGATAAGCACAATGCTAAATTGTTAAAAAAAAAAACTTGGCAGTTAACTGAAAAATAAAAGGGTTTTGCAAACCAGTATCATCACAATTTAAAAGTCTAAAATTTACTTAACTATTGATTCACCCCACATTAGGCATAAAATTCAGCTTATCGTAAAAAACTTTTAGTCTTCAACAAGACATTTATCAATCCTATTCATATAGACATAGAAAAGGAATGAAAATTCTACACAGCAGGACAAATTCGAAATCCAACAAAATCGCTCCGCGTTCGAAAAGTATTTCCTCAGCAACGGTGAAAATGTACCCCCAGGTGATAGAGACTCTCTTGAAGAAGAAACTTGCTCTGTCAGATAACGCTAGAGAAAAACTAATTACTTTCGCATACTCTTTTACCGTTAGGCAAGGATCCTTGAGCGAGTATAAAGTCACCAAAGTCCGTTTATACATCAGCGCAACAGTGTATAGAACTGGCATTTTCACGTTTATGAGAAATCCATACCTAAAATTTAAATTCTGATTCGACGTAGTCATGAACTCAACTGCCTCTCGTGGGCTCTCTGACCTTCTTAAAAATTCTTCCTACTTTCAAAAAGAAAAAAAAAATTGAAATTTTTTATTATATATTTATTATATTATTTTTATTTACTCCTTGTTTCTTTGGTCTTTGCACGCATTTTTACTTCAACATTTAAACTATGTGCTTAACAAGCTTTAATCAGGTATTTCAATTTTTCACCAGATTCGTCTGCTTCTATTTTATTATAATATTTTGTAACAATGCTGCTTCCGTTGCAGCGTAATATTATACAGCATTACATAAAACAATGAAGAAAAAAAGCACACTTTTCAATATTTCATGCGAACGCGAAAGATATCGAAAAATGATTGAAAAATTATTAGCAATTTGTAACAAAAAAACGCCATGCCCATCGGCGAAGCCATGCAAAAGATATAAGGGATAGTTTAATCTGCAACAAAGGAATTCCGTATTTTAGGTATTGAGTCCAAATTAAAATGTACTGGACAGTGGCGATTGCTTACAAATTGCCCCATAAAAATTTTCAAAGTGCTGAAAAAAAGATCAGAATCATAGTCTTTGTTCTCGAGTTATTAGCAAACCAGCATACAGACAGATGTTTGCCTTTTTAAATGGAGAGTAANCATTAAAGATGGGCAAAATTTTAGGAAGTGATAGTACACACCCAAGCAACCATTTTTTATCTAAGAATACATGGTCGAAAGCTAAACGCAAAGAAGCAGGCGCATTTGGAAAGTTGTTTCATGCAAACGAGAAAGCTCCATTCCTATTGCCAGTTATCGCGCTGCGAGATATTATTTGCATGTTATGGGAAGAAGACCCTTAAGCTTGGTGGTCCTTTAATTTGGCCACCACGCTCGCCAGATCTTTCATGTCTCGATTTCTTTCTGTGGGGGCAGCTGAAGGCTCTTATGTATAAGACTCCCATTGAATCTGCAGAAGAACTTGTCTCCAAAGTTTTCGGCCACTGCAGGGGAAGTTCGGTATATGCCTGGTGTGTTTCAGAATGTTCGCCAATCTTTTCTTCGCCGTTGTACTGCTTGCTTAGCCGCTGCCAGCCACTGTTTTGAACGCTTGTTGTAATCATATGCCATTAAATTTGCTTTTATAACTTAACTTCATCGTTCTTTGTGTGTTTTTGCCTCATATAAGAACATAACTTCTGACTCCCTCTAATGGTTTCGGGTTTTGTTTTCGACCATACATTCTTTAATAAAAATTGTTTGCTTAGGTGTGTACTATCACTTCCTAAAAAAATTGTGAAGTGGGGTAATTTGCACTTATGCACTTTATTCATTATGTGCAAAAAACGCTTAACTCTTAGCAACTAAAGCCCTTCAATGATATTTTTAGAAGAAAAAAAATTTTAAGAATAATCTAAATACCATTTTTTATGCGTATATATATAAAACAACAACTGAGGTTAAACTTTTTGCCACCAGTGAATGACGAACTTTATTCATAAAAAGCGATACAATATTTACAAATATCTTACAAAACAATCAAACTGAAACTTTCTAAATATTTTATTCATATATAAAGCATTATCTTAAACATTAAAAAAATTTATTATTATTATTATTTTCGAACATAAATTATAATTACGGAGAATAACAACGGGTTAATATATATTTTTGTAGATTGCCTATCGTTGGAATAAAAAAAACATTTTTCTAAACAAAAAAAACTTCTTTTACAAAATAAAAACCGAAACAAATTGAAAATTTTAATAAGAAATGCATTTTTTACGGGTTCTTTTTTTTTTAACATCCTTTTTATTATGGACTTGACCTGTTATATACTCATTGATTATTATTTAGTATTAAACTATGCCTAATCATTTCATTGAAACTTCACATATTAATAAAGTGCTGAAAAAATATTAAAATAGGTCTCTTTGAGCATTGCAACCAAGACTATGATGCAAAAGTGCAATAATCATTTTTATCGACATAATTTGAATGATTATTTAAAAATTATTTGTTATGTGTGCTTGTAAAGACATTTTATGGGGGAATATTCGAATAAAGTGTTTAATGTCACATTCACTGATAACGACTATACTACGCTATACGTAAAAAAAGTATAGTCTAAAACATTTTAACTCAGCCTCGATTTAAGGCATTTCGAACTCGATGAAATTAAATCATAAACTAAACAATAAGCATTACTAATGAATCTCGGGGTAGTGGAATCAATATTTCGAGCATTTCAACCAATACTTCCGTGCAAAAACACAATAATTATTTTAATTGGTGCAATCTGAATAATTATTTGATATACAGGGTGTTTATAAATTCCCGGACCCATTTTGATGTTTAATAACTCATAGAATAATGAAGATCTAAACAAACTTATGGCATTTATTGATGGAATAACTCATATATTTTCCTTTTCAGGTTTGAATATCTTTACTTTTGTAAATATCATCTGCGCGTGTGGTTAATTTCAGATAATTTCACTTACGAGTCTAAATATCTGTACTTTTCTTAATATCGTCTGCTTATTAATTTGCATTTTCTCTCTTTTGTTTTTGGCAACTATTGCAATGTTATGTTTACTTTTGATGTGTTTGTTCTATGTAGTACTTTTCTATGTAATGTGAGTGAATATTAAGGAGAATGCATACACCCCAAGAGAAAGCACAGATTTTATGGTGGTTCATAGAAACGAAATCGATAGTGCAAGCACAGAGAAACTTCAGAAGAATTTACCAAAAAGATCCTCCATCCAAAAGCGGCATCTTGCGGTTGAAAAAGAATTTTACAGAAACTGGAAGTATCGAAGATAAGAAACGTTCCGGACGTCCCTGCACAAGTGATTTTGACATTGAGCGTGTCAGACAGACATTTTTAGACATTCCAAGAAGATCTGTGAGATCAGCGGCAAGAGAATTGGATATGCCAATTTCGACGGTGTACAAGGTTATTAAGAAACAATTAACACTGCACGCATACAAAGTTCAAATTGTTCAAGGTGTGGAACCGGACGATAGGCCTAGGAGAATGGCGTTTGCAACAGATATGGTAGGAAGGATTGAAGATGATGCTGATTTTCTGAAGCTCATAATATTCTCCGACGAAGCATCCTTTCATGTTTCTGGCATTGTTAATCGCCATAATGTGCGCATATGGGGATCTGAAAACCCCCATGAATACCGTGAGACACAAAGGGATTCCCCAAGGGTAATGTGTGGTGTGGACTAATGCACGACCGAGTCATTGGGCCTTTCTTTTTTATCGAAAAGACGGTCTCCTCAGTCGTATACTTAGACATGTTGGAAAACTTCGTATTTCCGCAACTAGAAGAGCTTCAGCCACATGTCTTTTGCAACAAGATGGTGCACCACCTCATTGGGGTATCATCCTTCGTAGTTCTTTGAATAACTATTTTCCAGGAAGATGGATTGGGCAAAGAGGTCCAATTCCTTGGCCACCCATTTCATCTGATATAACGACGCTGGATTTTTTTCTTTGGCGATTTATAAAGGACAATGTTTACAAGAGGATCGTTTCGAGCATTGATGACCTAAAAGCCAGAATTACAACCGCAACAGCCTCTGTGGATGCCGACATGCTTGCCGCTACCTGGCGTGAAATTGACTATCGACTTGACATTCTCAATGCGACGAAGGGGGCACACGTGGAAATTCATTGACAAGGGTCATGAAATATTTTGAGTCTATCTAACCATTTATGTTATTAATTTTAATCTATATTTATTATTTTATGAGTTATTAAACATCAAAATGGGTCCGGGACTTTATAAACACCCTGTGTACGCTTATAATAACATTTGATGTGGGACTGTTTGAATTTAGCGTTTAATGGCAGAGACCAGGTAACGATTATACTGGCCTGTACTTCACCAAGTTATAGTCTAAAAGATCAATCTCGATCCATGGCATTTCGAACTCTTAATATGAATCTATCAAAATTATAAACTTTTGCTATAAACATCAATAATGAATTACGGGTTGTGGAATCAATATTTACGTATCAAAAAAAATCCCTGAAGGTAATCCTTAATAAGGAGTCAAATTGACGTAAGTATACAATACAATTAGGTGGGTAGCTATTAAGGGTTAATAACAAGCATTATCTAATATTATTTGAGTAAAATCTTTATATTGTAGCATTTCATACATAATTAATAACAGTTTTGAGTATAGTCTAGCACTTTTTCATTCTAGTATTTTTTTTTTTAAATTTCAATAACAATAATGCGAATCTTATAATATGACGAGTATTAGCGTAGTTTTCTAATAAATTAAAGCTATACCAATATTATAAACAAAATCCTCCTGGAAGATCTCCTGTGACATTGGCTAAATAATGGCAACAGGTGTCTTGGATTGCTTGGATACACGTTATTACTACCTCCTCCTCCTCTTCCTCTTCTCGTATCACAGCTTCTATACGTGACTACCATTTGATAGGATTGAGTGGTCATTGTGCGACTTGTCATTTCCCCCTGGCATTCTATGGATGCGGGGGCGTCAACTGTTCTTTGGGGAGGGAGCTTAACAAGATTTTATTCCGGGCGTACTTTTCTTGTAACAGCTGGTGGCCCAGCACAAATCTCACAACAGCTGAGAGCACTTCTTGCGAACAATTTTATGGTTGATGAAGATAATGGAATTGAATTTATTGGTGTTGAATATGCATGCGGGAGTGAGTCATTCTATTTTTTTAAATGATTATGAGAGTGTTTGCTCACCTGTGGCTCTTATATGGTTTCAAAGGATAACATTATATGGTATTTTGGTGGTGAGTATGCACAGAAAATCAAGAACCTACAAGATGCAACTAAAGTCTCTTACGTGATCTAAGTTAGATTATTTCAATGTCTCAACTGTAAGTGCTATATTGCAAAGTAATGTTAATAAATTTATATATGCCTGCTCTACATTTTAGATTCAATGTAGGTCCAGCTAATATTTGTTCAAAAAATTGTGTTTATTTTTTTAATAATATTTTTTAAGTTCAGTTCTGCAGGAATCAATGATCTAGCTGAACTAAACCAACCTTCTGATTTGTTGACAAACAATCCTCTTCCACTAAATCTATCTCCTACAGAAAATGAAACTTACTCAACATTTTCAACAAAAACGTTCCTAAAATGTTTCTTGAATCAATATAATCTCTAAAAATATCAATTTTTTTTTCCAACTTTTGAGCACATTTTATTTTTAAAAAGAAGGGTTAACTAACAACAGTTTTAGTGTCAAGGACTTATCTCGTGATTTTTTTCAACCTTTAAGGATATTTTATTTTTTTAAAAAAAGGGTTAACTAACAGCAAGTTTAGTGTCAAGGACTGATCTCGTGATTACCAGAGAGTAGGTACAATTACTAATTTTTTAATACCGAAATAAACAAACAAAAAAGCACTTAAATTAATTCAATTTAACCTTTTAGTTTCAAAAAGTGTGGATGACAAGGGAAAACTTCTTGGTTAGATGTCCTTACACGCAGGATTGATATGACGCATAAAACTTTCAATTCCTAATTCAACTTAATTTTTTATATAAATTTAAGTGAAAATTATTTTAGGATTAAAAATTATTTCCAATCATGATCTTTCTCTTTAGTACTTTTAATGCCCTAAAGCTTCATTCGTAAAACTGTCGGAAAATCATATTATATTCATCATCAAATTTTTTCCATTTTGGATTTCACAATTAAAATGTACCAATATTTGAAATAAAAAAATGTCTTGTTGAATTAAAACTCATGGATGTTTACTTATAACTTTATACTGTTAATAATAACTAATAACTTTTCTATTCCTTTTCACACCATATCATATATAGTCAAGTATATCTAAAAAATATTCAAGGAAATAACTAAAGAGAATTCTGATGACTCAGTCTGAACTAGATTTGTCTATTAAGATTATCTAGGACAATAATTGTTAAGAAAACAATTTTTTATTTTATTAATTTGCCTAAGTAACGACTGCGTAAAAAAAAGCATGCCGTCTGTATTTAAATGAAGCAATTGAAATTTACTTAGAATAAATAAGAGTGACACGTGACATTGTTTTCACAATTTACCATATGCAGGCAGATATCCAAGGCAATAATTTTTCAGCATCCTGCAGATCCATTCTGAACTAGATTAATTCTGTAAGATTATGGGAATAATATTGGTTGAGAAATTAATTCGTTTTTTTAACATAAGTATATTTTAAAAATTCAAATGTACTAGTTTTAAAACTAAAAACAAGCTGTTTTTTTTAACAAAAAATAATCAATATTTACTATTACTAAATAAGAGTGACATTTAAAACTATTTTCACAGTGGTGTGTTTAAATTCTGGTTGTTTAACCGTATTAGGTGAAAGCAGTTAATAAACGATTTTTTTTTTCACAGTTTAAATACCATCTTATTTACGGTTATTTAACTGGTTTGTCTGAATATGGTAAGATAAACATTAAATAAATTGTTATTTAACCATTATTTCGTGAAATTTCTAACAGTGCAGACAAATATCCAAGACAATAACTTTTCAGTATTCTGCATCACCATTCTAAACTCAGTTAGTTTTGTAAGATGTGGAATAATAATTGTTTGGAAATCAATTCGTTTGCAATATAAATAATAAATGTATTTTAGGTTTTATAATTTCAATTTGCTAGTTTACAAACTAAAAACATGCTGGTTTCCTTTAACTAAAAATAAGCCATTTTTACCATTATTAAATAGGAGTGGCATTTGGGACTATTTTCACAATATACAGACAAATATCCAGGGCAATAACTTTTCAACATTCCTCCGCATCATTCTAAACTAGATTAGTATTGATTATTGGAATAATCTCTTATTGGATTAGAATTATTGCGGAAGGAAAATTCTATTAGAATTGCCTATCGAATGAATTGGAATTTAGATTGGGAAGGCTTTGTCTCAATTGGATTAAAATAAATCTTTCTATTGAAGAATATCAAAATCAAATTACAATAACTTCATTGTTTGTATGAGTTATCCTGTTATATTGATTTCTCATTATTCTTTAGACACCACACGAGCATTTGACCCACTCCAGTCTTCTGTGTTTTTATTGAAGATCTCGTACAAGTCACGAAATTGAAACTTATTTCATCAATATATTTCATTCCCTTTTGGTATTGGTTTTAAAACAAAGCTTTTTCATTTTTGAAGCCAAACTTAGGGTCTGATATTTTATTGATTACTTTGAGTTTAGTGTAATACGTGAACTTTCATCGGCATTTTTTTTATTTATTTTCCAAAGAAAATCGAATAGTTTTACTCACATAATATTGATATGGATCAGAAGGATGTTGATAACTCTGTAAATTGTTTAAAATGTATTAATTCTGAAAAATAATGCATCATTTGATTAAATTTTGATCTGATACAAATTTTTATGTTCGTTAATTCAAATATTTTAAATTTTAAGATAGAACTTGCAAGATTGCCTTGTTATTTTAATTGTGGTTAGAACTCCTCTACTTTATTTACTTTTTCAAAGCCGTTATAAGGATGGAGCAAGCTGGACGATTTCCCAAACGTCTGCATTTTGTCGCCTCTAAATGAATGCCTCGCTGGTGATGTTCATAAAAGTTTTTTTTTTCAAATTTTAGGTGAAAAAATTCAAAAATCTTGCTTTCTATTTTATAATATGAATATGGATGAAATGGAGAAGAAGGCATCACACTCCATATTTTTTGGTGTTCCGAACTAAATATATTTCACACGAATGAGAAGTACTGAATTCGAAAAAAATTCCTGTAACATTTTAAAAAGATGATTCCAGATGGGTCTTTTAATGCTAAGTTTTTGATTTCTAAGGCCAACACTAGTACTGAGTAGTTCAAATTAAAAAAAAAATAGAAGAAAAATAGAAAACTTACAAAATGATTCATTTTTAGCAATGAAATTTGAGAAGAAAAAAGAAAGAAAATTTAAAAGGCCCCACAAAATGTTTTATCCAGGGTTACCGCAAAGTAAAGGCGAGATTGCATTTTCTAAAACCTCTTAATTTATAAAAATCAACATTCTTTGATAATCTTCTCTAAATATAGGATTAAACCTAATTACATAATATGATGTAGTTAGATATTTCGTTTTCTTAAATAATAATTCGAATAATTTTCTTTCCACATTTTTGCGTTCGGCACGAAAAAAAAAATTCTATTGTAATTACCTTACTATAATAACATTTGTGGTAAAAAAAAAATAAGCATAAAAATCAAAATACACTGTATTTATACTATTAATTTTGTAATTTTTTACTTTCATAAGGTAACGGTTTCCATATAATGTTCTAAGGTATCATGATGAAATTAAAACATTTTACTTTAATTACCAAATTTTTATCACCTATTATAAGATCTTTTTTTATTGTTAATTTTACCATAATTATTACCAAAGCGCTTCGGTAAAAATTACCAAGTTTTTGATGTTCCCATAAAGCCAGAAACACGATAAATTTTAACATATTCTGACATTTTTGACCATAATTTTTATTCTCAAAGTGACTGCTTTAATACCGCAGAAAAACTATACTCCAAAAAATATCAACTTCACGAAGGATAAATTTAGTACGAACACTAAATCAATTTTTTAGTTTCATTTCGTGTGTATTAAAATAAAATAATATGACTTTTTATTTTAGATCTGTGATCAAGCGAGGTAATTAATTGATATTGTGAACAACTTTCTAAATAATATATATACTGTAGCTGTTAACCTTCATCACTTAATAACTTTGATCCCATTTTAGAATGCGAAATTAAATTAATTATTTAAAAACAACCATCCCCGATTTCTGTCTTATGAAAAAGTAAGCCACGAAAATTTCTCGTGATTAGACTGTTGGACTTAGAGGCGTATACCAAGATTGGAAGCGATTAGACTGATGGACGCGTATAACAGTGCGAACATTTGGTGTCAGCGATGTGGACAATACAGGTGTCGAAATTTAAGCCAATCGAAATTTGAACCTAGATCTCATATGTCAGGCATTCTCTCTTTTTTCTACATATTTTTTTTCTTAAATTATCTCGGTTCAAAGCGGTTACATTTTTTGTTTAAATTTTTTTTTTCCTTTTTGAGTTTAATTAAAAAATTTTATTGCTACTTTTGTGTAAGGCAATGTCTGATCTTAGAATTTTAAATATTAGAAATTTTATGTAATTTATTTCACTTCGAAACATTAATTATTCAAAATAATATCTAAAAACCCCAAAATACTTCTTTTTGTGCATCATCCAACAAAAATGCTAAATCATATATATATATATATATATATATAGGATATAGCATGACTTTACCTTNTATATATATATAAAATTTAGCAATATTAGTAATATTGTATATATATATATACAATATTTTTTTTTCTCTTTTAGCATACACTTTGTTATCAAATTTCATGTTTTAAACTTCGGAGAAACGTATTATGATAGGGAAAAAAAATTTAAGGCTCACATGAAATCACTATTAGGTCATAATAAAATAAAATAAAAACTCTGCTTGAATTCATTGTTTCTTATTTTATTTTAATTTCATTTATATAAAGAATATTCCTTTTTTTTCTCTTTTAAAGATAAGTGAAGGCTGTGAAGAAGATATGTAGAATGACACAAAAAAATTTCTGTCAACGCACGCATCAAACTGCTATTATATCACAAAAATATGGATGTTAAAAAAAATGATAAATAAAACGCAACATGTGATACAAAGAAAATTCAATCAAAAGATTTTGCATTTAGAATTCCTTTCTTAACTGTCACCGCGTCTCGTCCAAAATACCACAACAATTGAAAAACAACGTCGTTATTTTAAGCCTCAGCGAAAAACAAAAAACATATATTAAAATTGAAACGATCGAGAAAAGAAAACAAACAAAAAAAACAAAATAACCGTCAAAATCAAATTTCCTTCATTTTTCTCAATATTTCTTCGCACCCTTTCTCCCTGAAAAATTCTCTACCCCCATTTTTTTTTCCACGACAAGCGACGATATTTTCATCGGGACAAATCCATCACTGATTCATACACACTCCCCCGCAAGGCTTTCATGTATGGCCTGGTTCTCGCCGTGGGGTGGACGGAACATGGGGAGTTTGCATTCGATTTGGGTGGTGGAAGATAGGGTAAGGGTGGAGCACAGTTTTTAAAGTAGAAGAGCGAATCGATTTTGTGTCTTTCTTTCCTTATTCTTTGGAAGGGATCTTCAAGTGCGAGTGTTTGCGAAATGTGTGAAGAGGTTCTTGAGGACCCTAGGGGGTGGAGAAATAACGTGTTGCAGACGATTGCTCCTCACTCTCAATACTTCCTTTTATACCTACTCTCTCTTTCCTCCTACAGCCCTAGTACTTAGGTATAGAAGGTTTTTCTCAAACTTAAGTTAAGGCTGGGTACTTTCAAACTGTTCCTGAGTGGATGAAATTCTAGTTTGAAATAGCGCTTTTACCACTTTACGATTCGCCTGTTGCCGCTCTTTGCTTTTAAACTTTAGTCGAAAGCTGCTGCCATTTTTCTGTATGAAAGGCTATTTTCTTGCTATATCGTGTAAACCGAAAATACTTAACGAAATTTTTCTTTTCCAAGATGAATTTTAATGTCTTGAATAGTTTCGAAAACAATTGTCCCCTTCCATTGTCTTTCCTAACTGCCATTAGACTTTTATAACAATCGAACAAACCAAAGTTTCCTCGATACTTTTTTAGGAACTTATTAGGGTGCTTAAAATAAACCTCGTGAACTTAATTCATACTGTATCGTAATCCAAACCAATTATCTTATTCCTTATCAAGTGGCTTTATTTAAAATATATTAATCTCCATGAGTTTCTTCCTTACTAACTGTCTTCAGCTGCAGACTTTAGTAACAATAATATAGTCCACGGTCATATTTATTGTTTAGGAACTTATCAAGGCACCTAACGTCTGGCAAAGTTAATTCATACCATACCATAGACACTTTATCCAGTCTCTTTGTTAATTTTTTAACGTGATTTGAGCAAGTTCGTAAGCATTTATATCCTTTATGAACTGTCTTTGCTACAAATAGGACAATTTCTTTGCGCTCTTTTCCTATCATATGCCTTTAGTGCTTCACAGCAACAGGGATAAATACCATAACCTCTTCAATATTTTTGATTTGGAATTCGTCAGGGTGCTTAAAAACTGTAGTTAGTTTTGAAATAAATGCTTTAACACTGAAATTAAGTAACTTCTAAAGATTGGGATTTCAAAAAGAGGGTAATTCTTTAAAGATTTAGCAGGCCTGGCAAGTTTTTAAACAAATCAATAGAAATGACAACTGCGTTCTCAATAAATTGTTTACTTCGAAGTTAGAATCATTTGAATTGTTTGACTCTTCTCTAATAATTATCCCAATTGTCTTTAGACTTTGGTAAAAATGGAGTCTAGAATAATCTTTGTATTTTTGGCTTTGAACTTTTCAAGCAGCCTAAAAATTTACTACAATAAGCAGTGATTTTGCAATAAATGTTTAAATACTGAAAATCAGTACATATGAAACATTAAGCTACCTAAAATTATGCATTATCTTGACCCATATTAATGTTTAAAATGCAAATTATCAATAATAATTTGTGTATTCATATTAAATATCATGCAATCAAATGGACAAAATAACAATATTTTTGCTCTGAAAAGATTGTTATATTTGAAAAATATAAGAAAGAAAAGCGAAATACCGAAAAACTATAAAAATCTAATTTTCCGATAACCGCTCTGAGGCTAGATGAAGTGGGTTCAAATCCTACTATAACACTAGAGTTATATTTTCGCTGTCTTTTCTGAAGTAGTGCTATGTGTTTTTTAAACTGAAAAGAGTTTTTAAGCCTTTCTTTATATTTACAAAGAAACCCACATGCTTATGCAAATAAATAAAACTTGCTACCCATATAAAAGTTCGATAAAACAACCAGCATATGTTTTTTTAATTATATGAGTTTCGCAGCTTTAAAACACTTTAATTAAATATTTGAAGCTATCAGTCATGTCCCTTTACCCCTTTTGTAATTGAGAAATTATGTTAGAATAAAAAATAATTAACGGTCATCCAACTCCTATAAAAATAACAAATAACGGTAAGTAGCAGTCCTATAAAAGAAGTGTAAACAGATTATCGGAATTCTGTTTGGCAAGAGGCATAGACATCAAAAGGTTAAAACTACCAAATGAGTGGTAAAATAAGCGACAGTTCTGAAAAACAATTTCGTAACTTTATCATGATACTTTAGAGCATGGCGCAAGAAACATTTATTCAGCTAAATTTACTTTTCCCTTTTGTATTTATTACTAAATGTATGGAAAAAAGAATTATAATTCTGAAAACTAAAATTTCCAATAAATCAACACCATAGCGAACTGTAAAATTATCAAGTGAATGGTCTAAATACTGTTTATTTTAGTTTAATTGACAAAATTATATTTTCTTTAACAGGAAATGTCTTTATCACCCAAATATGGTAATTAATAACAATAATAATGATAAAATTTACTAAAATACGTTCTGAATACAAATAAACTAATTATGAAATTGCATAATAAGAAGCTGTAAAAAAATTAAGATAGTGAATAACATGATAATATGACTTAGTAAAAGCTGCATTCATATGAGACTTGAAAACGCAAAATGTTACATTATCAATCTAACTCATAAAACACCACTATTGATAAAATTTTTAATAAATAAATACTTAAAAATAATTTCATCCAATTTTCGTCACGAACATAATTATCTTAGCTTAAAATTATGAAACATTTTTGAAAGAAGATGATCCGCTTAATAGTTTGAATGATTAATAAAAGGCGTTTTCGATTCAATTTTTCACAAAATTATACTGTGTAGTGCTGCTGCCTATTTTTTTTTTTTTACTTGAAAATATTTTGCAGTTCTTCCATTTAATAATCTTAAAATACAATAGCAGCTAACAAAAACACATAAGATGCTCGTAGCTAGTCACTTATATGCTCTTCAATAGCAGAAAAAAAATTTATTCGAAACAAAAATTTTATCACTATATTTATTTTTCTTTTTCTCATTTTAGAATTTTCATAGCTTTTTTTATCTAATATTTTGATTTAAAGTCATTTTCTGAAGCTTATTAATCTGATTTAAAGCTACTACTGTTTATTTTCTACTACATAACTTGAAACACTTCCATTACTAGCTTTTTGATATTAAGCTTTGTTTACCACCTCATTGACATTAAAAAATTTTGCAATATAATTTTTCCTTTTTAATTTTTGACTTTTCACAAATTTTTTGTCATCTAATATTGCTATTTTAAGAAGTTTATGATTATCAATAATTTTATTTACTGAGTTTTAGGGATTTGTGATTCAAAATAACTCAAAAATTCCATTTTTTTAAATTTGATTTTGAAAATTAAAGTTATTTTTCCACTGTAACATTACCACGCCAAACCTAGTAACAAAAAGTATAATTTGTAATTATAATATTAGGAAATATATATTGTATTAAGATTATGGTCTTCAAGCTTATGGGGCAGATTGGATAAAAAGTAAAGTTTTTTGTACAAACTGTGTAGATTATTTTTAACGAAAAATTTTTTTATTGTATTTCTAAGAATTCTGCGATAATCAGTATTACTTTCGAAGAAATATCATTTTTTTTTCATTTCCATGAAATTTTAGATAAAATTCTGAAAATTTCAAATTCAAGCTTTTGCCGCGGTGGCTAAGGGCGCTCGTCTCCCAATAATTGAGTGACTCGATTTCAAGCCATCGATACGAATTCCGCACCCGGCTCGCGCTGACCACTGATTCGACGTAAATTATTCTCAGTGGAGAGATGGATCATGGGTTAGAGTCCTCTCATTGGGTTTAGTCCCTTTGCCTTCAGACTAATTGGCGATGGTTTTCGTAGTTTTCCTCTCCATGTAACGCAAATGTGAGTTAGTCTCCCAAAACTTAATCCAGGAGTGTCCTTGCTTTCTGGATTGAGTACAAAATTACAAGGCAACGATGTTGAACATTGTTAGTTGTAAACTAAAAAATTGTTGAGCTGTTCAAGAACGATTATTGTATAATCCTTAAAATAAGACAATTTTAAAAGAAAACTTATTTCCTGTTACATAAAAGACGTATTTCTTATAGCGTTTATTAGAAACATATTACAAAGTCTAAGAATATTGAAAAAATACCTGGCTAACAGAAGCATGAATGAAAGAAAGAAAACATATAACGAGATAAATTAAAATAAAAAGCACGAGATTTTGATGGAACATCAAAGAGCTGTTGATTTTTGAGAAGATAGTTTCTGATTTTGAGGTTTACATTAACCGGTTACTGGTTTCTCTATTTTTTTTTAATTTCAAGGTTATTACTAACCCCTTTTCGGGGGTACTTTAATTTTGTTAATTTATGTGTGGATTTTAAATAAATAAAAATTTCCAAAAAAAAAAAAGAAAGAAAGAACTGTTTCTTGAAATAGCTTGATTCGTTGCAATACTCATAATTAATTTTATAAAAACCGTACATTTTATAACGTTTATTAAAAACGTCTTCTCATAACTTAAAACTAGAATAAAATAGTGTTTGTAAAAATTTCAATTATCTATTGAAAATTGACCTATATTTTATTCATTTAAATATATAGTTTCAATTCAAATAATATTGTATTGTATTTAAATAATATAAAATATCAAAAATGACAGAAAACATACTAAAATCCCTCCCCCTCTTCACTTTTAATCGATTATAGGAAAATTCAGCTTCTGATTATAAGGGTTATATGCCTCTCTTTTCGATACTGCCATGTTCTCACAACATTTTTAATTCAATAGTTACTGACACCAAACGTGACAAGTGCAGTCATTCAAATCGACTGAAATGTCACGTGTTTAATGTGAGCACCTACCGTCCATCACAGATAAGCAGTGTGTAATACCTATCGAAGCATTACAACAACGAATGGAACCTGCAAATTCCAGCCCATGGTGCAACAGTTGCTGTCGAAATTACGGACGGCTGTTAGGTTACCCCCCCCTATCCGATTACAGTCACAGTTGGCAGTTCATGGCACGAGTCACAAGAGAGCACAACGTCCCCCCAACGGACTGCAACATGTGGGAGCCTAGGAACGCATTCGCCCGTTATAACACCATCCCCCAATCTACTCCCCCGCATTTACGATAGAAGGGCGATATCAAACAAAACTACTGAAAGCGTAACAGCTGGGAGGGCATATAGGATGACGTCAAAAAAGATTGAATTCTGGGATACGAGAGACGTGAGCAAACGATAATAAAAATTTATGGCCTGGAGCACCCTTGGTAATGGTAGATCAAAAGAATAAATTTATACTTCAAAGACATGAAAATTTTTAGCAGTTATTTACTCTCTGAATTCTATCACATTGTAAAAATAATATATTACCCGTTCTTGAAATATATGCAACATTCTTATATTATTACATACTTAAAATGACTAAGTATGTTGTGTTACGTAACTCATATATCAACCCGTTCGTGGGGTTTTCATGCGGAAACATTGTGTATTAATAAATATTTCAAATTATTGCTTTTTAATGGGATGTCTTACTTTTTTTTAAAATATATGTAAAATTGAAAATTTTTGGAAAAATTACAGTATGATGTAGTAATGACATTTTTAGTGAAAAGAAAACAATAAATCTGGTAGATAAAACCAAAATATACAGTATTAAAAACATTCATGGGGAAGTTTATCCGTTCATATGGTAGAGTTTATCAAAAATTCAGGTTTTCAATGTAGCTGTTCTTATCCTCACACATTTAGCAAAAAATATAAAACTAAAAAGAAAATTTAATCAAATAAATTTATACCACGCTCTAAGGAATTAAGATAAAATTACTACATTTTATCACATTTACCAAATTTTATGACAAATTATAAAACCATATTTTATCATTAATATTACTAAAATCATTACCAAGCAGCTTTGGTAAAAATTACGGAGCTTTTTGATATTCCCATAGATTCAGAAATACGGTTAATTTCTGGTAGTTTTGACCATACTCTTTTTCTTAGTTATAAAAGTTTTAAGAGTAAAACTTTCTACATTAAATTTCTAATATTTTAGGAATAAAACTCCTCGAATTATTAAGATAAATTGACCAATTTTTGACACATTTATCAAATTTTATCACAGATTATAAAGCCATATTTTATTGTTAACTTTACCAAAATCATACCAAAACCGCTTCAGTAAAACTTACTCCGACTATTGGTTTTGTTCTTTTGGGGTTGTTTGGTTTTGTTTTACTTTAAAAGCATGATAATTTCAAACTCTAAATAATTTTAGTTATGTTCAAAAAGGCATGAACCAAATCACCATTGTAATAAATCACTAAAAAATCACAGAAATATATATTTTCCTTCATGTAATCAAAACCTATAATTGAAATACTTAGAGCAATATAACGATAAACCACATCTTCAAATTTGTTAGGAAAGCATTTTTATGTTTGTTTTTCCTGTGAAAAATAATACAGTTTATAAGTAAAAGATAAGAGGTTTCTGTCTGTTGTGCTGGTTTGTAGTACGAAATTCGAGACAATTATACAAAAAAAGCATGATAAATTCTATTTTAAAAACTTTTGAGAAACATGCAAAAAGATGGACACACTAAAATACAACTGATTTGTGTATTTTCTTTTTATTGTACATTTAAAGGTATTTTTAGGGAGAAAAACACAATTTTTATGCGAAAAAGAAGATATTATGTGTAATTGTGCTATTTTGTAGTAGAATAACAGTAGTAGTAGTAGAATGAGAAAATTGCAATGATTCTAAGGAAGAGTTGGATCTAAAAATTCCATCTTTCGAAAATTGATGCACTTTACTCTTGGTAAACTTAATAAACACTTTCAGAATAAAATGTTAATTGGGCTGTAAAAATAATTAATTTACGTAAATTAAATTCTTTTTTTTTCTCTTGAAATAATGCTGAAAATCTACCTAGTACATTCCACGTGCGAGAAACACGTTTCAGATAACCATTAAAATAATTAGATTTCCTTTTTTTTTCGTATAAATAAATTTGCATTTAGAAACAAACAATGAATAGTTTTAAAAACGCTTCGAACACGCGTGAAAATACAAATTTGTTTTACACTAATTTTTTTTTCTTTCAGTAAATGAAATTACTTCTCGCCTAAGACTATCAGGAATATTCATAAACTATTTAACTCAAAAAACTCACGCGAAATTTAGTCAAGAGTTAACATTACCCTACTAGAAATTCCTGCGCTTTTTCGAATGGGTTGATGTTCTTTTATTTAATTTTTTTTCTTTAAAAATGAAAAGCAAAAACATTTTCTTCATTTAAGAGTGTATGCGTGTGCTTGCGTTAATGGAGGACTGAGAGTTAGAAAAAGCAATTGTTTCAAGAAAAACATAGTGAGTAAAAAGACGATAAATCAAGAGCTGTAGTAATTGTTCCTTTTTCTCTTTCTCACTTTAATGCGNAAAATAATTAGATTTCTTTTTTTTTCGTATAAATAAATTTGCATTTAGAAACAAACAATGAATAGTTTCAAAAACGCTTCGAACACGCGTGAAAATACAAATTTGTTTTACACTAATTTTTTTTTCTTTCAGTAAATGAAATTACTTCTCGCCTAAGACTATCAGGAATATTCATAAACTATTTAACTCAAAAAACTCACGCGAAATTTAGTCAAGAGTTAACATTACCCTACTAGAAATTCCTGCGCTTTTTCGAATGGGTTGATGTTCTTTTATTTAATTTTTTTTCTTTAAAAATGAAAAGCAAAAACATTTTCTTCATTTAAGAGTGTATGCGTGTGCTTGCGTTAATGGAGGACTGAGAGTTAGAAAAAGCAATTGTTTCAAGAAAAACATAGTGAGTAAAAAGACGATAAATCAAGAGCTGTAGTAATTGTTCCTTTTTCTCTTTCTCACTTTAATGCGCTTACTCGCTGAGAAAATTTTCGAGAGTTTTCTAGAACAGTGTACGTTCGAAAGAAAAATTTAAAAAAAAAAAATATTTCTTGTTTTGCTATTTTTATATCTGTTATTTTCCCATTTAAAAACTAGAGCGCTTGAATATTAATGATATACATAATAAAAGGAGTGCTTAGCCTGTGATAGTGAAGTTTCAAGGAAACAATAGCGCGCGAGGAAAAAAAATTAGGAAAAAGCTATGGAAAGTGGAAATTGCGCTTGTTTTATATATTAAAGAAAGCAGTAAATTGAGCATTGAAAATTTGCAAAAGCGGCTTTCAAGTGCTCCAACGAATGAGGATAATTTTAAAAGCTACTGGACTGAACTTGTAGTAAACCATCTTCTTTAATGATTAGATTTTGCTCTTTAAATTGATGAAGAGATTTTAGGAGGTACTTAAAGCTGTTATTGCCGTTTATTTTATCTTGCCTAATGAATATTAATTAGAATTTTAAAGAGGTTATCAGATTAGTTTCGGTCATTATACATAAACTAGTTTACTCAGTTAAAAGAATTTAGTTTTTTTTTTTCCTTAATATTATTACATTTTTAGAATGTTAATTAGATATGATTTTTAGTTATTTTGGATCTGAAATCCTTTGATTTAGTGATTATTTTTAAAATAAGTATGCATAAAATTAACCTAGCTTCAATGAAATTAGTAAATATTAAACTTTAAAACAACTCAGAGAAAAGGGAGTTAGTTGGTCTTTTTGGCGCAAGAGACAGAAATGTCTATACCGCACCATGAACTTGGTCTGAAAAACGAGTTCTTCTAAATAAGAGACATGAATAATTTAAAAAGTGAAATTAAATTGAGGTGTAAAATCCAATGTCCTTAAGGTATAAGAGAAGATTATAGTGTGATTTATCGCCAATTTGTAAATGTAAAGTAGGATAATAGCAGCCAAAATAGAGTTGTCTTTGAAATTTCAATTTGTGGCACTGGGTTAGAATGTGTTTAGTAGTTAATTTTTAATTACAGCTAGAGCAATCTGGTGCAGGTTCACCTACTAAAAGATGTTTATGTGTAACACGTGTATGACCAATACGCAAATGTTCAGTATAACTTCGTATTTTCTCGGCATAATTAGTTTCATTGCTGGTTGTATATTTGATTTAAGACTGTGAAACTTTGTTATTTGTCTCCAAATTCCGATTTTTTTTTTGCCATTCTGACTGTAGTGGAAGATTAATTGTTTCCAATATCTGTATGTGATAATAGTTCAACAGAAAGGTTTTGATTCACTTTAGCGAGTTATTGTTTTACAATGATGCAAACTAAAACAATAGAGGGTTTAAAATTTGGACTGATTTATTATTTTTTTATAAAACTTATATACTTATTTTGGGGATGGTATTTTGAATCTGAAATACCTTGAATTAGTGATTATTTTCAAACTTTGCATACCTATAAAACTACTTTGCATCTATACAATTTACAGATAATAAACTTTGAAGCAACTCAGAGAAACACGTCATTGTTTTACAATGATACAAACAAAAATAATAATCGAGATAAGATTGGGCTAATTGTTTATTTACAAAATTTATTTAGTTATTTTGCGGTTGATGATTTAGTCGGAAACCCTTTGAATTAATTATTATTTTCAAAATATGCATACATATAAAATAACCTTGCTCGAATGAAATTTGCAGATAATGAACTTAGAAGCAACTCGGAAAAAAGATTTACAGTTTTACAAAGACGTAAACCGAAGCAATAGATGATGTAGAATTTGGATAAATTGATTATTTACAAAATATATATCAAATAACTGATTCAATAAAGTTTCCAAAATTATAAGTTGTGGTGTAACTCAGAAAAAAAGCGTAATTTCCTTAAATACAGACTGAAGTTATCGATTATATTATATTTGAACTAAATATAATCGATCGCAAGAATTTAAATATTATATTCAATATTACAATTGTTATCAACTTTATATACAGTCATAAACATTTAGGAATATGATTTTAAACGTAAATTTATGAATACCTGAAATCAAGATTTGGCATAAGTATAATCATTAATATTTTACTAAACGTCGGTAATATATTATCGAATATTAGGTGAAAACGAAGTGCCACAGTCATAATGCAAGATTACAACGATTTGATTTCTAGTAATAGTAATAAACAGCTTACAGGAACTTCTAGTAATAAGCAACTTACAAGAGTGAGTTATGTAAATTTGTGAGCCTAAAACTAAGCTAAAAGTTCATATAGCTTGTTTAAAATTTAAGCACTCGGTCCAAATTTAAACTTGATTAAAATCCAAACACAAAGATGAGTTGGAAAAAACTTAGTTAAAATCAAAACAACCAAATTTAAACTAAAGTAATTTGGCTAAAATCAATACAACTAGATAAAAACTGATTAATTTATTTTCACAATTTTACTAATTTGAACTGAATTGAATTGTAAAATCCGATGTCTTTGAGGTAAGGTAATAAGCTAGGATAAGGAATGCCACTCAGTAAAATTGCTAAAGTCACATTTAAAATACTTTTAAATTCAAATTTCAAGCAGTGCGTCAGAAAATGCTTTACCCTAAGATACTCCTGAAAAAAAACTGTATCGTGGGGGAGCTTCATTTAAAATTTTACATTTGTACGTTAAACGGGTTTGTCTAGGTAAGCAGTATTGCGCCAATTTTGACTATTTATGTCCAAGAGCCATATTTTACTGTATAACTTTGAAAACTTAATAAAAAATATTAATAATATATTAATTTAGCTTTGGGCCGAGATAACCTGATCAGTAGGGCGCTGGGCCCATATCCGAGAGTTCGTGGGTTCGAACCCCGCCGGCTGAAGACTCCCCGTGTAATAAAGTGACTGATGCACGTTAAATCTGTCGAGTTTCAAGTCCTCCATGTTCCCATAACAAATCAATACTGCTGGGGGTACTGGATTAGAGATTGATCGTTCTCTGATTCAGGTCAAAATTACGATCTGTGGATGAATGAATGGATGTATGAATGGGTCCGCCCTATAAACGGGTGTGACGTATGGTGTGGCAGAAGTCGAATTCTCGGCCATAGATGGCGCCACTGGAAAACAAGAACAATCGCACCCCCTCTGCCTAAAGAAGCAACAATACGTCATCAACAACAACATTAATTAAGCATTATACTAAACTTTAAAAATTAATTGCACAAAAGTCATGAGTGCGCATTCACATTATGTTATCTCTTGGCATTGTGATATAACATATTTTAATGTAACGAAATTAAACGGTGTTCTAGACATTGAGGTAAAAAACTGAAGAAAAAAAATTATGAGATAATGAGATAATGCTCACAGGAAGATGACGAGCCCCTTATGAAATATATTTTCGATAAAGTTAATTATTTGTACTTTATTATTACTTTCCATCCAATGCACTTTTCCTCAATTTGGTTCTTTCCACTTTCAAAAATTTTATTTCCATCCTTTTTAACAAATATTCAGTTTTCATTTTATTTGCATTCAAAAAATCGGGTTTTAAACTATTCACTCGAAAGTTTAGCTTCGCTCTTGCACTAAAAATATTTTAATCCACGTGCTCAGGAAATTAAATTTTATTATCTAGTGCAGAGAGAAAAGTTTAATTGGCTTATAGCTTGCTGTGTTACTATAAGGGGGAGATGTTGTTAAGGGATAGGGCGCTTCACCGGCTTATCGAAAACGGTTAGCTGCAATGACAAGAAAGAAACATTAAAAGCTGTATAGATTAGTGAAAACATTCCTCTCCTAACAAGAATGAAGAATTCTCATTTTTTCTCGAACTTTCATTAAACAAATCACCACTAAATCTCGTATTATTTTTTCGTATTTACAAAGGCACGCAATTGCGTGTTTCTTTCTATTTAAGGCACATAACTCGATTTTGCTAAGTATAGCTGCTGTTATATTCCCCAAATGCGTTTCAGTAAGTTAATCCTTTTTTTCATAAGCATCATTTCAAGGGAATAATTATTTTTTTGTAAAAACTTGTTTTAGTTTAGATGTTTATACACAAGGACGAAAAAAAATATTCTAATCCGTATTATTTTTTTATAATCTTGTGTCTTCCCAAATTATAGACTCCTATAAAACTTCAGAAGTAAAAATACATATTTAAAATACCTATATACACCGCAATATTCAACAAATTTACAAAGAGCATAAAAAAATTATTTGCTTGTCTATTTCGTTGTTTAACAGCTGTTATTCCATCTGTTATTATATATTTCGAAATAGAATTGTGCCTCTTTCTGATATTTTAAAAAGTAACAGTCAATAGTTATGATTAATTATAAAACTTTGCAAAGCTTTATTTGCTTAATTTTTAAAGCTGCTTTATATCAATGCCTAAACTAAAACAAATGAAGTGAAACCATGCATTTTTAAGTCGATTTCTAAATATATTTTTTTTTCTGATAATAAAAGCGCATCCGTATTTCGTATAAACGATTTCTGGCATTTTTTCAGCAGGAAAAGATTAACATTGATAGCGGATTTACTCTATTGTGACATTTTAGCCAATGAAAACATTAAGCTGTCTGAATACACAAGTCTACTACTACAAGAATCGTTAACCTTAAGACAAGCAGTAAAATCATATTTTTATATTTCAACATCAGAAAAATGACACTTAAAGCCTTCTGCTATATATATATATATATANATATAACCGAAATAGTATCGCTAAAAAAAATTTAAAATTTTGTGAAAATTTCACGGTTATCCAAAAAACTTTCTAATCATTAATGTAAGTATTTTCTTCTAGGGAACTTAAGAACATCTCTGAAGTTAATAGGTCCCTCAGTGGACTGATCGTTAAGACACGGTTCCCAACAGATCACCGAAGTCAAGCATCACTGGCTGCGATCAGTGAGTGGGTGGGTGACCACTTGGATTAGTCTGCATAGGGACCGAGGGTGTGCGGTATTAGTCCTCGTTAAACTGTTCTACCGTAAAGTGCTCGACTTCACGTGCAGGTCGTCGGGCTACCGAAGCGGGGATGCCATACCCTCTGCAGAGGATCAAAATTGTGATGGCATGTCTTCGGATCATCCTCAGGGATGTTTCCCAGACCGTCACCAAAAAGCTCATTGTGCAGCTCTAGTGCGACGTAAATGAACTACTACTTCTTCTGAAGTTAATAGAATTCAAAAAAGTTTACATCTTAGTTAAAAGCAGATTTTCTCATAAGGATACTTCAATATATATATATATATATATATATATATATAAGTAGCACAGTAAATAAATACAAAAAGGATAAAAAGGAAGAAGAAAATTAATAAAACAAAACAACATAAAACATATATATATATATTATTATATCTTATTTTCAAGTGTTTATTTTTAATTTTTTATGTTATTTTATTTTAATATTCTTATCTTTTCATTATTCAGTAATTTTTTCCATGTTTTTGCTATATTTTGAGCCTTTATGTATATATCATTTTTCAGAAATAATATAATGAAATGTTGAGTTGAGTAATACAAAACCCGGAAGTGGTACTGCTGCTAGAACAAAATAAAGCATTGAGATCTCTCTTAAATGTGAAGAACATCAGCTTTTGAATGATGTCGCAACTGTCAGCCGAAGGCTGTTAGTATATCGATAAACCCAAGAATTTATGAATGTAGATAACGCAAGAATCTATGAATATAGATCAGTATATAGATAAACACAACTTAGAATTTTTCGCAAAAAAATAACAATAAATTCAAAATTCAAGACTTTTGGCTGAACTTTAAATGATATGTATAGCTGATGGTGTTCTTTAAGTCTCGAGAAGTGGTGTGATCAAAAATATAATTTATTACCAGATGAGCCTGAAAAATTAAAATACAATAGTTTACGCATATCTCCAGATAACGTAAAACGAAGATAATTCTCATGTATTGTTGCAATTAGCGAAATTAGAGTTAGATTTGAAAATTTAGTTAAAAATAGGAGCGATTAGCGTAAACAAGAACCATTACCGAGATTTCACTTGACGAGAAAAGATAAATTGCAAGCAGGTTGTGTCCAAATAAAAAAAAATAAAAAAGTATTAAAAAAATGCACGACAACAATTTTGTCTCCATGAGGAATTCCACTTCACGAATACCTTAGTTTTTCATTTTCTTTGCCCTTCGCTATGTTACTTTCCCTAACTTATGATTTATTTAATTACATGGCTGTCATTTGCTTCGTTGATTTATTACGATGAATAGAGGCAACGAAATAAATGGATAACACTCATTTTAAGTGGTTTTGAAAGTAATTTTTTTCATTTTCTTCCAATTGTTCGTCCTTTCGTCACATTTTTAACTTTTAACACCATTTTGCGAACGCTCGGAATCATTCGTTTTTATGCTCCTTTTTGCTCATTTATTCTAACTGTGAAAGCTTAAATGATCAATTGATAAATGAAAACTTTGGAAGAATCAATCATTTAGGACGTAATTTTTATTTTAATTGTTTTGATTCATTGTCCTACAGTTGTTTTTATCAACTTTTAATGTCACTTCTATTGTAAATCAAGAGTAATCTCTCACAGTACATTAAAATGTAATTGACAAGTCAACGCTTTTATGCGTAATTAATTGAAATTTTGAAAATGAAGAGTTTGGTTAAAGTTTCTGTTTTAAAACTATTAAAAAAAATTAAAATGCAAGGAATTACCTATTAAACTCTACAAGAATATAAAGACAGTCAATCTTTGTACCGATTTTTTTTATATTCAAAATAATTCGGAAACTAATTTGTAGCTGCTTTCCTAACTATGCCATTTTAAGTAATATCAATATTTTTGCTTTTTTTAAAAAAAAACTGCAACCAAAAATATTCCGATATTATTTGTTAGAAGTAAGAAGTATTAAAAAATAGTGTCTTGCTCAAAAAAATGTTTAAGCATTTATAAATTTATATTAATAAACCTTCTATTTTAAAGACCGTCATATTTTCACCAATCATTTTTTTACAGCTAAATAACATTTTTCAACAATAGGTAATTCCCAAATTAGTTTTGAAAATACAAAATATTCTAAACTGATATAAGTTAATACAAAATTTCTGAAATTGTAACAAATTGAAACACTTAAAATCTGATCAAAAATAACATATATTTGTAACCTTTGCTGTTAAGCTTCATAATTATCAAAAATATTATTTATTTATTGCTTGAATATGAAATAATTATAATGCAACCACAATAATTGTATTACCGGACTTCATTAATGACATAAACATTTGAATATTATGACCGTTTAGTACATTTGTTTTTATGGTATAATATATATATTTCTTCATATATATTTTTACAAATATTTTTGTTTTTAGTTTTCAATATTTTTTATAGTTGCAAAAAAACTCTAAAAAATACAATCTTAAGAGTTTGCTTATGATTTATTTTATTCTAGAATTTAGTGTTTAAAGTTTCAATAAAATTCTTCCTCGCAACACAATTGTGGTGTTATAACTTCGAAAAACATGGTTTGAAATAAGTCTTGAACATTTTAAAAATCTTTTTAAAAAATAGCCTCTTTCCTGAAACCTAATATTAATGAATTCGAAATGTAAACTTTATTTCAGGATTTTAACAGTGGTTACCATTGTTAAAATCAGGGGCACCTGGACGGGAGGTCTCGGGATGTCACTGTGACTTCCCAAATATTTTCATTATTCGGCAAATTCGGCCATTCGGTAAATTTCGGCCATTCGGCATTTTTACGAAATTTCACTTTTTCTCATTTTTAAAAAAAACAGTATAAAGTTAGTCAATATTACACCTTTATTTACTTTTTACAAATAGCGATGATAAAAAATATACAAAATTATTATTTAATGTTCCTATTCCACGACTCTTATATTTTCCTCAATAAATTTACATCCTTCCTTGCCACTGAAAAAGTCAATTTTTTATCATTTTTTATGGAGCTCCTACTTTCGAGTACAAGCGAGCCAGTTTCTTTTATGTAAAATAAAAATTCGAAAAGTGTAACAGCGAATAGGAAAATACAGTTTCGTTAGTAATATCTGCGAATGTTGCATGAAGTTGAAAAAAAATAAACAATTGTAGTTACATACTGTAGATCTTATTAATTATCTTAAGTATAACATTTCTTAAACTTTTAGGATATATATAACTGGCATAACTGGATATATATAACTGGATAACTGGCATCTTTTGATAAAATATTCAATATTCATCAACGTTAGCTGAACTGAATATATATTTGCTGAATATATAAATAAAAGTGTTAATCGTTCTGTTTCTTTTTGTGCATTAGCAGTTAGTAAATTTGATGTAAAGATTAGTTACGTACTTGCTTGTTGATACTATATTAGACAAATCATACTTATTTCTTTAATGCCACACTTTTTTAGGAAGTTTTTTTCTAGTCGTAGTGAAATAAAAATTGCAACAATAATTTTAAGCTTTAATGTCTTAAATTTCATGAACACTTAAAACCACAACAATAATTACCAGATAATTTTTATGTGTTTAAATTAATTAGGTATTTATGATGATGAAAGACATTTTAAGTAATTAATTAAATATAAAAGAATAAGAATGATTGCCTTCTTTAGAATTCGATCCAATCAGAAATTTCATCAGGCAAAATCGAAATTTCCCCTATCCCAAAAATCAACAGTCAAGACGCACTTCAATGGTTTTGAAAATCAACAGTCATAACGTTTGAATGATAATATAGAAACTATCTATCATATAGTTATCAGACATCAAAGTAATCAATGCAAAAGTTAAAATTAAGCAAAGCTAAATGAAAAATTTACGATTCAAATCCATTCCATATTTTGAAAGCATTTAAAAATTACCGTTGGATTTGAGAAAGCACAAAAATTAGCATTGATTTTGAAAGTATATAAAAACAGTATTTGACGATTGTAAAAACGTAAAAAATTAGACTCAAAATTAAGAACATTTATAAATAAGCATTATTTTAAAGAGTTTGAATTAAAAATATACAATTCGCCAGCCATTTGTAACTAAATAGTAATATTTAAACAAAACTCTGCCAAATAATCTAATAATCTCAAAAAGAATTATTTTCTACATTAAATTATATATCTTTTTGTATTTTCAAAAATTGCGGATTCGTTTCTGAAGATTAAAAAATTTCTTTTTGAGATCTGTCATATACACATATTTAAAATCCGAAATTAAATACCTGGTACATATAAATAATTCAATAAGTCTTTTAAACCGATACAAATGGTTTTAAAGAAGTCCTATCGAACTTTAAACTTCTCTTAAATGGCGCAAACTCTCGGAAATACAGAGATTTTGGAAGCGGAAATTGTCTGAAAGTTTTGTTCCGTTCCAGATAGATTGAAAATAGTTCAAGTTTCTGAAGTCTACTTTTATTGCTGGAACATTTTAAGATGAAGTTGGTGAATTCCCTTTTACTTCTTAAAAGTTCAGAGTTCGTGACTTATATAAAATTGGAATTTGCTAAGAATATATTTATAGTATTTATCAAACGTAACGTTAATATTTCCTCGAAACTTTTATTTCCAACTTTTATTTTATCATTTTTTATTTAATAAAAATTTATTTCGTTAGCTGGTTTGCTAGTTTTTTTGATATAAGAAACAAAACACTTGTACCATTCCTAGGACTGGGTATTCTTTAAAAATCAGCTTTAAATTTAAGTACCCAGTGTCCTTAATTTTTTTTCCAAGAGATGTTTGTTGCTGGTCTAGCTCCTGGCAGGATTCGAACCATCTCTGTGGTAGTCGTCGGACGCACTAACTACTGTATAAAGGGCATACAGCCCAGTTCAGGGTGAGTGAGGAAGCTTTATGCATAATGGCCACCGCAAAAGTTTTTTTTTTTTTTCAAGTAAACCAATTTGCCCACCTGGAGAATGACCTTTCGTCAATACAGGTAACTGAAGGGCAGATTTGTTGACCACTCTTTCAGGGACACCCTATTAGTTGGGACAAAATTGCTAACACAGTAAAGACAGATAGTACAGAGAATGAAAGAACATCCATGCCTTGCCCGGGAGTCAAGCCCAGAACCTTTCTGATGCAAGACCAGTTCCCTGAGCCCCTACACAGTCCGATCGACATGTCTTTAAAATAGTCAATGAGATTTTGATGTGATTTGTAATATATATAAGTAAGGAAAATCACAATTAAAATAACAATGTTCCTCAATTTTTAATTTAGAGCATGGGTCAAGATTTGCTTCTTGGTTAATGGTTCTCTGCAATTAGATCAAAAATTTAATTGTTCCTTTTTAAAATCAAATCAAATGCATAATTATTCAGATAAAGAAATGGTCATGTTCTGAAGTCTTTATCAAGGTCTTGGAATAATTCTATTGGTTTTTGAAATTTCAACTTTCGTTTGCTACCACTGGTAAATGCATTTCGAGCAAAACTCAAATGTAGAAGAGTTATGTAATAAGTGCCAACTATACAAATATAGGGATAAAGTATTTTATCGATATATTTGGTAATTAATAAAGCTGCTCCAATACTTTGCAGTTTTAATACCGATACGGTAAAAATAGTGCCTTACGGCCCTTCGAAAAAGATATGTACCGAGAAAATTAAGTGATAGTGATACATTTTGACTATCATGAGTTAGCTGAAAGCAATAGCATTATACCAAGTGATGCTGGATGCAGTTAATCTCGATGCTGATAGGATGAACTACCAAAAAAACGTGTTTTAATTGATTTAATAACATAAAGCCACCAGAAAGGGCAACAAATAATAATAAATTAAAAAATGTCATTATTTTAGCTCTATTAATTGTTTCGGTGCATGCCTTTCAGTTTTGGACATGATTTCGTAGTAATGCTCAGTACTGATTATTCATTTTTTTTTCCGTGCGATGAACGGGTATTCAGCTAATTTTATAAATAAAATCGTAGATAGGATTTATATGTTAACAGTTGCACAGTGAAATGAAAACATCAAATGACTATGTGATTGTCAGCATTCACCATAGTGATTAAGTGAATTTCGTCATTCACTAGATATTAGATTAGCACGTAACACCTGCAAATTTTTGCTTTTATAAATGGCATTTAAAATGGCTAGCAAATATTAAAAACAGTCTTTCAAAATATTGTAAGCATTTTGACATCTATCTTTTCTTTTATAAACTTAAACAAGATAATTCAGTAAAAAGTCTTATAAGTAAACATTTGAGCATAAACTAAAACAGCTTTTCTTTCATAGAAACTTATATACCTTTACCCCTAACAACTCCAAATAGAAAGAGGCAATCTAAGCTTATTTCCATTTAAAATGTTTCAACATAAATCAAACAAGTAAAGAAAATCATCTTTAGTAAAAATCATACTGAAATTTCCCCAAAACCAATTTAGCGTCCATTTTCTATCAGCCACGGAATCCAGTTGCTTAGAACGTGTTGCGAAGGACAAAAACATCGGCAACACTTTTCTCCCTTTTTAAAAACATCATGTCCCATTCCGTTGTTTGCTTTTAGGAGAGAAACTTTTAGTTTTCCCGACTGAAAATAAAGTTAAGGCGACGCCTTATAACAGGAAAAGAGAAGGAAAAAAAAGTCTACAAAGTGATTTAAGACGGCGACAATGGCGACAGAAACTACATTTGCTGCTCCATCAATGGCACCTTTCGTCTCCAATCAGTGCAAATAAACATTCGATTGTCTCCGGGTTCGTTAGAGAAAACTTTCCTCTCTCTCTCTCAGTGTTCTACTACCTCCTTTTCGAATGTCTATTCCAATCAAAGAAGCCCCTTGGGGGTCTTAATCTTCATCGGCTCGGCATCCAGTGTTTGTCTTATTTTTTTTTCTGGAACATTCTGAAATAGATGATGAGCAGCTACAATGAAAATTAATGGTTTTTCAAGGCTGATGATAACTCTATTTGAATAGAAAGTTCGTGAAGTATTGTTGTCTTTATCTGACGTACTTTTATTAAAACAAATGTAGAAACTGTCAATAGAAAGAAATGCTGTAAGATTTTATTTATTTTCAAATGCTAAGACATGTTTGATCAATGAAATTGATAAACTACGGCAGCTAAATATTAAGAAAAAAATATTAAAATATCCAATTAAAGAATATGCAAGACATAAAATATAGTTAAAAACCATTACTAGATAATTAATAACGGTACCTTCATTTCATAACAAAAGGGGAAATTTCAGAAGTACATAAGAGACAATTCAAGAACAATTAGTTTCTTGCGTGTTATCTGTTATACGAAGCACATGGGCCACTTTTATGTCTTCAAATTTAAAATCATAATAAACAAATCACTAAAACTTAGTTATTAAAAGTTATAGTCCAAAAGCCTTGTCAAAATTTTTAAAAAATATATACGAAGAAGAAAATAAAATAGAGAAGCTTTTAATAGGAAAACGTAAAGGTCTTCATCAGGATACATCCTTTACGATAAATACGATATTTCTGAATAAAGAATAATTATCTTAAGATAAAAATTATTCTTTATATATATATATATATATATATATATATCAGAGCTCGAGAAATCGCCCGTCCTCGGCGGTCNAAGGATTATTTAAAGTGTTGATTATAGCTTCTTGGCCAGTTTGTATTTTACATAGTTCTTTATTAGGTTTAAAATTATATTTGAATAGCCACAGTTAAGATGGTTGTAACTGGGAGAAATAAATTTTCCTATTTTAGTGGCATCATGGCTTATAAAAAGAAATTCGATTAACTATACTTTAAATTAATTTATTAAAGGAACAACTATTTCTAAAGAATATATTTCAACAATGAAAATATTCATAGCTGCATAATTAAGTCATCGTGTAGAAATCATGCACTATGAAAAAATAAATAAATAAATAAAAATAATCTCTGAAAAAACTGTCGTATAACATAAGAGCAATTACAATAAACTGTTATTATATGTATTTGAACTGCAAATCAAATTTTCCACTAACACTTGAACATAAATTATATATTCTGCTTATTTCATACAAAATGACGCTATAATAAACGAATATTCTTTTTAAAACAACAATAAGAAATGCTGAATTAAAGTTATGAAAAATCTCTTCATTTATCTTATTATCCACTTATATTTTATCCTTTATTTTATAACCGCCGTTGAACAGCCAACCCAATTTTTGGGTTTACGACTTCTAATGTTCAACTCCGTAGCTTTGTTATTTTGAACCCAGACCAGAAGATAAGGAAAATCCTGTATCAAGTAAGTATTGGGAGAAATTTGTCTTCGTGGAGGACTTTTTGAGGGAACAAACCCGCATTTGCGTTACGCGGCGAGGAAAACCACGAGAACCATCCACGCTTAGCCTGAACGGAAGAGGACTCTAACCCATGATCCGTCTACCACTGAGGATATTTCACGTCAGCACTTTGGTCGGTGCGAGCTGGGTGCGAAATTCGTATCGACCAGTAATCGCCGGGATTCGAACCCGGTTCACCTCATTGGAATATTAACCACTTATAAGAGAAAACTTGGGTTCATTTTTTCAATGACCATTGAAATCTCGGCCTTGTGTTTTAGTATTTCGTAAGTTAGGAATTATTTTTCCGCAAATGATATTCATATAAACTTATACACTTCTCACCAGTTTATACACAACCCAGACCACCCGTACACCTATCAAAATCTAGAATAACCACTTTTCGAAGAGAGGGCCATTGCGGAACGAGCAAGAAGATAGTCAATTAGGTTCTTGAAGGTGCTCACTAGGATTATGAGCCATGCCAACGCCAATGCTGTGACCAGTTGCTTTAGGTTACGCGATTAAGGATCCATCAATCCTTCAGCCACTACGTAAAAGAATGACAACTGCATTGTTTAAGAATTATTATTTTAGTTGCAAGGACATTAAATATATACTTTCCAATGTATACTAAATTTTAGAATATCATGCTTCTTTTTAATTATTTGAATAACATTTTACAGCAATTAGATACCTACAAGTGACGTCATCAATCAGGTTCGACGTGACATCTCTTAAGTTTCCAATTAAATCTGTTTTAAATCGTATAATTAGGCATGATGACTTCACTTCTTCTCGAGTTGCAAGTACACAAATGTACTACTTCTTACAATAATAAATTCCAATATTTTTCTGTAATTACTAGTTATATTGTTTATTATAAATCGTTGGTGATACATTCAATTATCATAAATGATGCATCATTGGAACATTACTTTAATATTTTTAGTAGTTAAGGAACAGTATTCAAATGAAAATAGCAAAGTTTAGGAAAAGTAATTAATTTTAACCTGATTATAGATGATACTTTCACATGCATAAAAATTTAATTCTTCTGCTAGTAAAATAAACAAATAACTTACTTTTAAATTAATTAGTTATAAATATTTACTGTAATAGCATAGTTTTTAGAATTTCTCCTGCTTTATAGATGTAGATACCAAAATATAGCAACGCTTATTTCAGTAAAATTTAAAACGCAAAACTTTAAATATTGAGTATAAAGTAAGAAAACAGCCATTACACAAATTATATTCTCAAGGCTCTAATGCCATATGTAAATTTCTCTAGGTACTCTAATGCCATCTTGACCGTGGTAAAATACAGTTCCAGAACCCGGAAATATGATCTGCTACAGTTCCTACACCTAATGATAGTTCTCCTCTCACTGTATATAAACATGTAAGCCTTTAGCAACAGGAAAAGATCATTTTCTTCTAAATGATCTTCGCCATCAAGTGAAAATGCGATGGCTGGAAATTAAGCCCGCCGTGGCGATGAATAAGCAAAAGGTTGGCGACGATGAATGGCAAATTAGGCTAGTCACCTTTTCACGCATCGTTCGTCCAATCGTGAAAGCGGCAATTTTCCGTCAGTGGGCCAACGTCGCAAATTGCTCCAGCCGTTGCACATGCACATATGGACGCATAAAGGCGTCTTAAAAAGCTGAACCTTTTTCATAGGTCACAATGTATCATTCTCGGATGGCGCAACAATGACGTCACGTAGAGCACCATGAGGGATGATGAGTGGAGCCTTACCTTTAATAATTTCAGTAGTGCTGCGAGAGAAGGTGGTATTGGAGGGTGGGCTTGGAACAAATTGCTCGATACAGATTCGCTTTTCCTCTTAAAATATGCATGACTTAGTGGGGCGAAAATTTAATCTGGAAAATTCTATCAACTAGACTGATTTATAGGTGAAGAGAATAAAAACGATCCAAGCCATAACCTAGGAAAGAAAAAAAAAATACGAAAATCGCCATTAAATTTATTAAAATTAAAATTTATTTCAGAAAAATTATTCCAAGCCATTTTTCTTAACAGCAGTATCTATTAAATGAATTTAGTACAAAAGCAATTCCTATAAGTAATTCATTCTTTTTTCTTTTTGTGGATTATTTCTGGAATAACGATACACTTCTGTATCATTTCAGTATTTCGTCATACATAATTTGTATAGTTTACACTCAAAAGGGAGAGTTTATTTGTTTTTTGTTTAGAGAAGTTCCCCCGTGCACTAGAAAAATCAACTTGAATGACGCAAAATTCAATATTGAGAATTTTGTATACTTGGTATTTTTGTATGATAGTATACATGTTGCAAAAAAAAAATTTCGAAAATAATATTTTTAACCAGTTTTATGAATTTTTTTATTTTATAACCGTCGTTGAACAGCAGACCCAAATTTGAGTTTACGAATACTAATGTTCGACTTCGCAGCCTTTTAATTTTGAACCCAATCCAGGAGGCAAGGGATTAGTACTTCTGTAGGTATTGATTTGTTTTGAGAACTTGGAGGACTTTGTGACTCCAACAGATTTAACGCGCACCAGTCATCATTTAATACACGGGGACTCTTTGGACGACTGGATTCGAACTCCCGTTCTCTCGAACACGAATCCAACGCCCCACCAACCAGGATATCTCGGTTCCGTTTTATGAAATTGTACTTAATTGTACTTGAAATTGTGTTTCAGTGATGATAGTATTAGCAATGGAAGGAAAATAGCCATTATCAAGACACTTTTATCAAATTTGAATAGTTGTCAGGCCGCTTTGTTACCTAATATTTCAGAGAGACCAGAAATCCAAGGAAAATTATTTACTAATTTTCCGGGAGTAAAATATCGTACTGATCCTTAATTTTATGAGTATGGGAATCTGGTCTTAATTTTCTGTTTTTCTAGGCTTGAATGCAATTTCTTATTATTAACTAAGTTTTCAAAGTTGACATATTTATTTTATAAATGTGGCATTCAACATAAGCATTATAATTATTTATTAACATTTATTAACGTAAGATTAACATTTATTAACATAATTTATTAAAATAGGAAAATAATTTTTCAATCAATCAAATATTGACTTTTGAGAGACTAATGCTTTCAACAATTTTAAGTAGATCATAACAAAAGTTCTCTTTTGTACCTTTTTTTTATAAAATTTTAAGTTGTGAATTAAAATGAATAAGGAAAAAATTACTCAATCTTTTTTTAAATTGAGATAAAATAATTTTTAAAAAAATACGATTAAAAATGAGCGAAATTAAAATTGATCTGTAAATCAATCTTTTTGATTCAAAATTTCTGAACTTGTTTAAAAGTGTATTTTTTTATTTCCATATCATGTTTTAAAAGTTCTAATAGGAGACTTTTGAAATCCTTGTAGAACAGTAATAAAAATATTAATATATTTCTCAAACTTAAAGTTGATATTACAGTCATACGTGAAGAGAAACGTATGCGTAACACTACTTTGACCACATAACCTATCTTTAAAGCTTAAATAAAAGAGCGTATTATCAAGAACAAAAAATTTTCAGCCCATTCTACGAAAACAGGGAGGAAAAATATAAAGCTTTTGAATTAATTTTCGGTTATCAATTGTTAATAAAACCAATAGTTACAAATATTCAAATAATGTTTTTAATGAAATACATTATAAACAAAAGGTATAGAATCATCAACTATAGTTAATTTAAATATGAGCAATAATATATATTTTCAACATTAAGTTGAAAGGAATACAACATGTGGATGCTGGAAAGATGCACGATTGCATAGAATATATGTAAAATGAATTTATAGCTATTTTTTGTAAATTATTGATCTAGAACAATAGCCATTATATAACCAATTTTAGACAATATTATTGAACTAGAACAATAAAAATTTTATAATGAAAATATTTTGATGAAATTATGGGTGAATAAAAATATGTTTTTATGCGTCTAGAATAGTTTTAGAATATTTACTTACTTTTATGAAAGAAAAAATTTACCTTATTTTTCATTTGAAATTTACACTGCTTTTTTAAAATCATTTTGTTGCACATCATTTTGCCGCAAAATCTATTGTACTGAAAAACTTCTTTCAAGTAATCTAATAAACTGTATTTTCAGTTTCCAAATGTTTATGAATATTACATAACTCATTTTATGCGATTTTGAAACAAAAAAATAGCCCCTGAAGGAATAATACAATTACTAGAACAAACAATAAACTAGATCGGATGTTTGCAAAGTGCTTCGAGAATCAAATATGTACAACCAATTTCCGAAATCGAATTTCCACAAATGAAGCCATTAACCGCAGTTACCAAATAGTTTTATTCTCCCAACGTTGGCAACAGCACGTACAAGCCTCATCAGTTGAAAGCATCAGCAGCAGACGATTCTGTAAAAGAAGAAGCAAAGAAAAAAAATTCAAAGGCATCCGAGCTTTAATCCTTTTATCCTGTCCACTTCCGCAATCTTCCCTTTACCTTATTCTTACTAACTGTAACTTTATCTCTCTTCTGCGGATTCCTCGTCAGACACGATTACGGAACCACATAAACAATTTCCTGGAAGACGACACTTTTAAAAGGATTTTTTAACCGAATTCCGCATTAATTAGATTAAGCGGATGGCAACGGCAAATTCCTTTCTTGAAATTTCTTCCCGCCGTACAGGTGGTTTAGTATATAACTACTTAGAGCTTCATTAGGGGTTGTTTTGTGTAGGGTGACATTTAAAAGGCGACAAAATTCACTCACCGACGAAACACCTTATCCTAAACGAATTTGGATGTACGGTGGCAACTTTTTTTTTCTTCATTATCTCTTTGTTCCTCTAAGAAAAGATGGGGCAAATTGAATTTACTGGAAGGAAGCTTTTAATATTTAATGCTTCGAAACTATTTTCTAAACATACCTGGTAAATAAAATCACATAAGCAACTTTCAGTGTTAATTTATTTTATCCGAATTATTATTACTGAATCTAATCTTTAAGCTCCTGCTTTCATACTTTTATGAAGTCCAAAAGCAATTAAATTACAATTTTTATGTTGTTGTTTTTTTTTTTAAATTTCCATGTAAGATTTAATGAATTTTGTTTTTAAGTTTAAATATAAAATGGCTGATTAAATTTGAATATTAGTGGCTCAAAACAAGCAACAACCGAACTAGGCAAAACAAACATTATTATGCACATGAGGTAAAACTATCAAACAGTGTTATTAAATTAAATTATTTTAACTTTAATTAAAACTTCGAAGGAGATATTATTTTATTTTATATATTATAACTATAATGTAAGGTTGAAGGACAAGGAATTTAGTTTAAATGAAATATAGTTAAGAAGCGAGAAGATATTTTAAAAAAATATTTTAGCAAACAATAATAAACAGCTACAAATATTTAAAAGCGAAGAGTTATATATTTGTATCTAATCTGTTGCCACCTTTTTAATATAAATGCTAAACTTTTCTTTTAATTCACATAAGTTAATTAAATTAAATTTATGTGAATTAAAAAGGCTATATTTTTAATCTGTATTCTGAGAATACTTTCTCTTAAAGGCAAATATACAAAAGTCATAGAACAAGTATAAAATATATTTGTGAGGATGAACAATATGTTTCATATTGCATAAACTTTGCTTTCTTGTTTTGATAAAAAAAAATCATATTTAACCATTTAAATGATTTCCCGAGTTTTGTCGGGTTTAGATAAGTAGTAATTACCCGAGTTATACCGGATTCAGTTAAATTACAATTATAAATTATCTAGTGAAAACCTGAGGGTAGCAGACATTATCAGTATGATTTGTTTCAGCTCGTTCTTATTGGTGGGGAAAAAATATTTTTGTTTGACTGGCAGTTTGCCAAGTTTTGTTTAAGATCTGTCAGGTTGAAAGGCTGAAATGGATTTTGCAGATTTTAGTCAACTTGCAAATTTCCGATTTTGTCAAATATTGCATCCAAAACCACGATGGCAGATAATACTTTCAAAACAAAGATATACACTTCAGTTCCATGTTGCTAAAAGAATAGTGGTTGCTGGAAAAGGATTGAATCTTTCAAAACAAATAGTTTAACATTTCTAGTGTTGGTAATATATAATAGAAATAAGAGATACCAACCTGGGCTCCAAAGAGTTGAAAAGGTTAAATATCAACATAGTATGCATTGTTAAAATTCATTATCTTTAAAGTAGGAATAAAATTTGATTTTCTGCAATTTTTTTGATAAAAAAATTGATAAGGAAAACGGTGAAATAACTTACTTTTAAAAAGTGCACAGTATTTTAAAAACTAATGCAAAATAGCCGCTTAAGTTTAATTTCTATACCACGTTTTGCATTAAAATAAATACTACAACTGTTGAAACTTTAGCAGCACCTTTTAAACTATTTTAACTGTGTTGAAATATAAAACTTTCCTGTGACATTGTTAGGGAAAAAAAGGCTGTTCTCTTAGTACGTGCTACCTTTTGTATTTAACTATATGCTATGAGTATTTTTATCATATTGCTTCGAGCAGGCCCACAGTCGTTATAGTCTGTCTTAAACTACGAAAGATTGTATGTGTAAAAAATACTAACGTAACACCAGGAAAATGGATGAACTTCACTCTTTGCTGTGGCAACGGAAATTAAATAATTGCATTCAAAAACGAAAATTTAAGTAACTCATTAAATGAAAGTAGTGTGCTAAACCACAATGGTCAAATGAATAAAGTTCAATCAGTTTTTGTGGCTATAGTGTAATCCAAATTTAGTCCCTTCTTTTTTGTTAGATAAATATAGCAAATTATTTCGAAAGAGTTTAGGAACTTAACATATCTGTAAAATTGTAATCCCTTTCCTTCATTCAAACAAAAATTAATCAAAATGCAGATGATTGAAGTATGCGCTATATACTTGCAATAATCATATAGTAAATATTATTATTGTTTCTACTTTTTAAAAAATATCTGCAGATTATTGCTCATATCAGTTCGAAAAGATGGGAAATTTTTCAAAACAGCAGCATTTACCTATAAATAAGAGTGGAAAAACAAGTAGCAAGTGCAAATCATCAATGTCGAAATTTTAATTTTCTTTTACTTATTGGCAAACATAAAGGCATTTGCAATTTATTTTCTCACTGTTTATTTTTTTTTATACCTACCTAATGTAAGCTAAAACTTTGTAAGTGAGAAAAATATTCTTGATCTAAATTTAATTTAAATGGTAAGTAATAGAACTATCACATGAAGGTTAACCTAATTTTTACTATTATTTGACTTCGTATTGCTTAAATTTTGTTAGCTAATAATGTAGCATAACAAAAGCATTTGTAAAGATTTTTATACCCAGTTACAAATAATATTTCAAATAGCATTTGATTAAAATTTATTTGAATTAATAGTGTATGTGCTTCTTTTTTGCATGCTTATCAATAATTCCCATGTGCTTAAATTTTTATACTCAGTTCCCATTTATAGAGAGAGAGAAAATAATCCAATAGGAATAAAAAGTATAAATATCCATGTTTATTATGTACACTAACAAAAGAAAAAAAACACGATAGTTCAAAGATAAAAAGCTATCTAAATTCATCTAACTATTTCGCTTTCATCACATCTTCATTCAATAGCCTAAGACAAGTTCAAAGATAGGAAGGAAAAAATCGGATTCCTCTCTAACAAATACAATCGAATCCTATTTCAGCGCTTTTTCAACACGCTACTAAGCTTATTTCTGTCACTCCGTTACGGTTATCGTTAACAAACTGGGGTGGAACAATCCCTTCTTTTGGCTTATGCTGCCGTCTGCTGCTTTTTTTTTAGTGTGGGTATATAGATGAAAAGGAAAAATAAAAATATAGAAAAAATCATCTCTATTCCCGCGTCTTGTCCAATTTCCTTCGACACGAGCAAAGGGCAGGGTGGGCCCCAGGCCCCTCGAACTCCGTAATGGTTGTCCTCATTATGAGTTGACAGGTGGGGCCCCTGAAACAATGCTTCGGGACACTGTTACTATGGAAACGAGAGACCACCATTTCTTCAACTTCATTTAAGGCAAAAGCTTCTTAACATTCCTTTTGTTGGAAATGCGTTTCAAGCAGGCATATAAAAAAATCTCATTCTCTTTTTTTTTCGTGACATTTATTTTTTCCCTCTTTTCCCCGAGCAATCTTATAGCTTTGAATTTTTTTCTTCCCTAACTCCTTTTTATTTTGGCTCCTTCTCTTGGCGGTGCAGACACACTCTGTAACTTTAATACGCCAGAATGCCTGTTGCCACATTTCATTACAGAAATTATGAATTTTTTCTCTTTGTAATTTGCTTCCCTTTTGTTGGAATATTTTTTTTTCTCCATTGCATTCACAAAGTAGAAATGCTTGAAATAAAAACTCGCATAGTTTGTTGTGATATATTTAGTACAATTCTGGCGTGCTGATTTTATGAGCTAAAAATTACCAAATCTCATTTAAGTTTCCCTTTTTATTTCTTTTTTTTTTCTCTTGGTTTGTCTCATTATCAACAAGAAATATAATGCTATCCAAAAAGTGTATATTATGCAAAAAAGGAAGTTTTCTTAAAAGGAAATCAAATTAAGCAAAATTATTTCAAACCATGGCTTAGCTCTGGATAAAAAAAATGTTATTTATGCATTGTTTTTATTTCGTACATTTTATTTCTTAATTTAAGTAAAGAATAAACGAATTAATTCTTTAAATAACATCATTTTATAAATAAATGTTTTAAAATACAATTATTGTTTTTTAATATCTTAAGCGAAAATAAGCAATTTAGCTCAAATTTCCGTATCAATTGGTTTGCTACTGCAATGTAGGAAATTAGTTAAGGACTTGCCAAAAAAGTAGGAAATACTAGCATTTTAAACAAGGCTTGGAATTTTCAGGCAAAATATGAAAGATGAGAGCTGCGAAAAAGAAGCAGCATATGATGTTCTTAATAGACAATACTGGTCTTTTGATTAAAGAAAAATAACATCTTTTGCAAATAAATCATTTTTTATGAAATACAAATTTTATTTCTGTTTGGTTAATATCAATAATGTCCGATTAACATTGCTAATGTTACCAGTGTTATGAATATTGGGTAATAAATAATAAGTCCAAAAGCATCAGAGTAGGGAATACCAGGCAAGTGTATGCCGGGCAATTGCCTTTTGCATTGAAAGAACATCAGTGTAGAGAGTTTCATACACTGCCGGTAATACCGATATAATCCCGGTATACAATATTTAGAATTTAACGTTGAATTTAATAATGACGTTGAACTAGACGTTGAGTTTAATATTGTATATCCAACTCCGCCAGTTACAGATATACGGTACAAAATTTTAAATTAAATATTTCAACCTTTTAAGTTCCTTTAATATAAGTAAAAGAAATTTTTGCCACATTTTTTTAATTTCCCAACTAGAATGATAGTGTGATTATATTTTGGATTTAGTTCTATAATATAGTTATTAAAGATTTATTACAGATTTATTATCGATTGATTGATTGAATGTAGAGTTTTATGACACAAGATCCAAAGGGGGATGTGCTGCGCCAAACAATTTGTTGAGTTAGATCCAATGGTAAATTGCACACTACAATTTCATCGTCATAAAGTAAATGAAACTATTAAAATTGCTAATCACAAGAGATGTATTTTTTAAAGTTCATAAAAATCGGTAAAAAGTGTAATTCTGCAAAACACACAGAAAAGGTAAAACGGTGCATGGATAGTAAATAAGAGTGAATAAAATCAGCTATATGCAATATAAAATACCAATAGCTCTCAAAAAGGCGAAAATGTCAGAATGATGAATTTCACCTAATAAATCCGTCATAGATAAAATAGTGCTATTAAAAAAAGCAAGACGATGTTGGTTAAAAAAAAAAGGACAAATGGTTAAAATGTGATGAATCGTAAGTAAAACATTACAAGTGTCACATTTGGGAGAAGATTCCCCAAACAACAGATGAACATGCGTGAGTCGAGTGTGACCGATTCTGCATTACATAGGTAAGGATTCATCTGCATTACATAGGTAAGGATTCCAAACATGGTTTGATGTTATAAAGTTTATTTTGAGTTTGAAGGTCTCAATGTTGTTGCATTGGGACCTTCAAACTCAAAATAAACTTTATAAATTTATTATCAATCTCTAATATCTATACCTAAAATATTATGCTTGAATTATAAAAAATATTATTTATAATTATAATAAATATTATCTACAATTATAATAGATAAATTATATTCATATAGTAATCGCGGAACAAAAACTATTTATCAATGAGGCCGAAAATGAATATGTTTCTGTGCTTTTAGATATTCGTTTGCCATTTGTCATTTTAATTTGTGCTTCATATTCGTGCAAAGATATTTTAAAGTTAATGTGATTTTTTTTACCAAATCTGCTAACTCTTCCAGTTTTTTCGTAAGATTTCATTTTATATTAAAAGTGGTGTGGTACACTGAAAAAATGTATGGTCAAAACTACAAGATTATGGTAAAGTTTACTGTTTTCCTGGCTCTATGAAAACACCATAAAGCTCGATAGTTTTTACCGAAGAGCTTTGATAATGATTTTGGTAAACTACGAAATATGGTATTTTAATTTGAGATGAAATTCGGTAATTTTATTATATTATTTTAGATCCTGGTATAAAAACTATTTATTCGGTTAAGTTAACATTAAATTTTTATTAGAATGAGCAATATTTCGTTCATGAGCTGCAATAGTGGTACAACTCAAAATACACGCATTTTGGACTAAGAACAGGTGCAAATATGAAAATACGCATTCTTTTCAGCAGCAATACTAACACAACTCATAATTCAACTTGAAGTTAATCTTCGTTTAAGCAAACTAAAGCATTTCCTTTGCATTTTCATTAGCAATGAAAACTTTAAACCCACTTATCTCAAAACTTGATTTTTTTTTTAGTTGTGCAGCTATTAAAGCCCATGAGCGATTTAACTAAGACTGCAAGGATATTTCTAACTAAGCATATTAATAGATATAGTTTTGCTTTGCTTTTTATCATAGAAAAAATTTATTTTTTACTAATTCCATGCTATAAATTATTTCAAAATATTTAAAATGAAATTAATTAAAAACTCCAATTATGTGTCAGTATTTCTTTCCTTTATTGAACAGGTTTTCTTTTAATCAATAATATAAATATAGTCATATACTTAAATTTTAGTTCGCATAATATTGTTGTTGGTTTAATAAATTCATATTTTGTCAAAACAAATATGATCGATTTCAAAAGTTTTGTTACCAAAATTTGCAAATTACTGAAGGAATGATAGTTTCTTTACATCAAAATTCGAAGCTAAACCTCGAGGACTAATACCATATAGACTAGAGCAATTAAATAAAAATAATAATTAAATGGAAAAATTTGAACTAGTGCCTAAAATTTGAAGAAAAAAAAACCACTCAAATGTTTATTTTACGTAAGACGATGATAAAAAATTAAATCGCCTTGTTTTAATTCAAATAAAAAGTATTTTACCAATTTTCATGCACAAAGAAAAACTTTAAAAAATAAATATTTATTGATTAGAGTGATAAATAATGAAAAATGCGCATATTTGAAATTTAATACATAGATTACCTTATTATATAAACAGTTTAAAAGTTCAGATTCGTCAAGAGAGAAATTTCATAAACCAAAGCTAGTTTTCTTCTCCTCCTACTAAACGTCAACGCAGGGAAACAGTTTTACATACAACAATCCTCTCTAATGGAAAATTACACAGAGAGACGAATTGAAGAATTGAGAAGATAATAATTGAATTGCTTTATAGATAAGCTTACGCCTTCATTGAAAACATGAGAATACTTAGTATATTTAAGAATTTATTTATTTATTGCGAATAAAATTATTTTCGTAAAAAAAATGTAAATTTATTCCATTAGTAAAATTCTATTATTTTTATTTTATGCCAAACACAATTTTTAAAAAACTGGATATACAATTTTATTTTCACCAAAAATTGACGAGAAAATGCAGTTTTTGCACTTACTATATGTTAAAAAATTATTATTTTTACACTCCTTTCTATAAAATAATGCATGATAACGATCTTACAAATTCTGTAATTATAGCTTTGTCAATTTTTTTTTTTCTGTTTCGGCCATTAAGCGGTGAATAGTCTAGATGCATAGTCCATAAAATGATTTTTTTAATCAATTCAGGTATCTTTTTTTTAATTTGTTCCTTTTTCGTTTGACAGAGCCTGTATAAAATTAAATACATTAAAAATACAAAACAATAAAAAAAAAAATTTTTGGTATCAAAATATACTTGGTGTCGAGAGCGAAGAAATAAATAAATAAATAAAAAACAGCACTCTTTTTCTGTTTCTACTTTTTATTATTTTGAAACTTTGTTTTCTGTATTTTTTCTTAGCTTCTAACATTATTTAGATGGAAAAACATCTTTATCTGTGCAGTAAAAAAACTAAGGTCATTAGTATAATATTTATAGCAATGTATTGTGCAAAAAGAAGATTCTTGATGCTTTAAAAATTTAAAAACCATTATTCTGGTGCTGAAAACTGTAACAATCGAACTAATTTCTCTTGCTATTGTTTCGTGATGGAAAAATAATATGGTTGACTATATTTATTCTTTATTAATTAATTATAATTAAAATTTTCACTTATTATTAGAATTTCTTTTAAACTAAGCTCATTGTATCCAAAATGCACGTGTGCAACTGATTTTTGGAGCAAAAAAAGTCCTAAACAGGGTCATATTTCGACTAACGCAAAGTGTACAGTGCTGAGCAAAAAAATAATAACTTTTGATCTAATGATCAGATTTTCACATACTAAGACCGAATAGTATTGACTCGGGGATCTCACCTTAAATATACTAATTAATTTAAGCAGATGATATTTTACATTACCAGACACAAAAACGTACTTTCTCCAAACAAACAAACATCTTTTTTCGACGGATTTGTACTCTTGACCCTCAAATTACGGGAGATAGCTACAATCTGGAAAATTTGTCCTACACGCTTAGTCATAAGAGCGGTGGAAAGCTCAGACCCACTATTGTTAATTTTACTTTTTTGCATATTTTATTATATATCGATAACTTTTTCCGAGAATAGAAAAATTTGTGCTCTCAATTATAAAATTCGATTATCCAATGATAATACATTGAAAGTAAATCGTTTTTAATAACAAATTGTTATTTTATTTTATTTAGGTAGTCAAAAAATTGAATTACAAAATATATGAGTTTTTCATGTTGAAATAAAAGTAAATTTCTCAACATTTAAAAATTGAATTATTATCTTATTTAATCTTTTTCTCTATTTATAAAAATCACCGGGTAATCTCATTATTCAATAACGTTCGCTTGAGTTAAGAATAAAATCTATTTTTAAAGATTCCTTCATAACATAAAATTCGAAAATCATTTCATGGTTGTTAAATGTTTTGTTTTGATTTTATTAAAATTTTAATCTTTTATAGGAAGCTTTAATTCTGTCCATTCACCATAAAACCATTTCTAACTGTTTAAAACAAATCATTATTAAAAACACTTCCAAAAGTTCTTAAAACGTTCGAAAACTGTAATTGCTTGTCAGAGGGTGCATTACTGCGCAAGTTTTAGAAAAAAAAAAGAAAAAAGAATAGTTTATAGGTGCCTCGTTACAGGCTTTGTCTCACCTAACAGCCCACAGATTACAAAATCTAATTTTTTGCGTCCTTGCTCAGGCAGAACTATCCATCAAAAAGCTCAGCTCAACCTCCTACTTTTCCCGTTTTTCGCTCCAACGAACCGTGCTATCCCCCATCCGATTAATCAGGAGAGATTTCCAGCTTTCTGGAATTGGAGAAGCTACAAACAAGTGGGTCCGATCCGCCCTTCTTTTCTACTCATTTCCCAAATGGATGACCAAATAGCCATCAGGTCACGTGTGCAGAGAAAAAAGAGAAGATTAAAAAAAAATAAAAGGTAGAAAAATTCCAGGCGCCAATTGGCGTAATTGGCCGAATCGCATGAAGCTAAGCCTAATTGGAACAAACTTATACAGTACTTCTGCAATATTCATTCTCTGGCAGACCACTTTTGAAAGATATCGTTTGCATTCGTGGCTCTAATTGGATGCAGCTTCTAGATGGATGGAAAAATAAATAATGAAAATTGCTCGAACCTTCTAAACGAAGAGCAACCATGGTCTGTAACAGGTGGCCAAGCGCCCAATCGATATTCCTCCAATTTTCTCGCCCAAACCTTAATTCAGTCAATCGATACGTCAAAGGCGCTGTAGCTTGGTTATAAGGCAGCGGGGGCACTTGCGATAATTCCTAAAGTAATTGACCTCTTCTCAATTTATCGCGTTGGCAACACCGAAATAACTCGGCCGAAAGTTAAATGGATATTATGCATTGAAGTTCGGAAGATTAGTTTAAAGTGTTGACTTTCATAAGTCTCTTGGTTACTCATATATTTTAAAAGATTTAATTTTGAAACGATCTTCTTAGATGTGCTATAAAAGTGACTAAAATAAAACTAAAGATTCATTTTAACACGGAAAATATTGTTAGGGATAAATTTTTTCGATCCATGTTCATTTGTGCTTAGCTTTATTTGTAGAGCATAAATAATAAAGTAACAAAGATGTGTGTCAAAAATTTAAATTATACGGTCGCATTGTGGCTGGTTGAAGAAAGTCAACAATTCAAGAAATCTAAATAAAATTGTGTTCTATATTTAGTTTAATGCAAAAAAAAGGAAGAATATTGCTCTTTAAGGTTAAATTTTTTACCTGAAGAAGGAAAACCGCTAGGAGAACAATTACATCGTCAACATATAGTTTTGCAAGTTTAAAATATCTTTGGTGGTACATTGCTGAAAATCCTAAAGAGACAGCTTGCATTTCAAGAAGAATATTTCTGCCTTTTTTTTTTAGCAACAATTAAAATTATAGCTATAACGAAATGTTTTTTCGAACCTAAACTCTTAATTATTAACTAGAACTGTAGGAAGAGCAGTTGCACAATAAAATAAAGTACAGCCCTCATACAATCTTATAATACTTTCCAAATAGAATTTTTGATTAATGGATATTCCATTTATATTGTGTGGTAGTTTGAACAAGACAGACATTAAATGAAATGCCAAGCATTTTTTAATGTGTTGGAAAATTACAAAAATAATTAGATAATTATGTGTATTTTTTGGATCTTGCACTACTGTCTATCAATCACGAGGTAAACTCCCAACCCATTAAAATCAACCTCTTCTCCTGATTGCAAGACGGTAGGTAATTAAAAAAAACATACCCCAATAAATATATGTAATTTATTCTCATAGTTACGATGCATTATTAGAACAAAAATATTTTTATAATTTGACTTGGCGAATTTTATTTTTTATCAATTATTAACCAATTTAAGGACATTAATCATAACTCACAATTTGAAATTTGTAAAAAATTTCAAACAGTGAATTATTCTTTAATTGAAGTATGTCCCTCTGATTTTCCCTAACCGCCTAAAACGTACAAAAAATAACCTTTAATTATATTTTATTTTATAAATATTACTCTTATATAAGATTATTTCATCTTTTTAATTGATTCAAAATCAATATCAAGTAAAATGAACAAGATTAAAATACCCTCGGTTAGATCATATTAATGAGGATTTAAAAATGGATAATGTAAAAAGAAATAAATGTTTGATGCAGTAGTTAGTTTTCAAGTATGTTGAAAATTTCAAATTTCAAATGAACAGAAACCTTATCAGCAAAACTATAAAACTGTCATACTTAACAATCTTCTAGTCTTTTTTTATATTAAAATCTATTACCTAGATTACATTGCTAGATCTTGAATCAGAACTTTCAAAGTTAGAAAATATGCCTTAGTTGATAATTTTCACACAATAGGTTAAGGTGAATCAAATGTTTGCTTTTTTCTTTTTTAAGGTAATTTCTTAAACTTAGACTGGTTGAATTTCGTTTATTCATAAATAAAGTCTACTTTCTTGCTAAATTTATTTCCTAAATGTTAAGAAACCTTGTCAAATATTTAGTAGAAGTTGAAGATTAAAAACATAAATGACTGTGAAAATAGATTTAATGGTTTCTAAAAAAACGACTTTAAATTTGACCATTGCAACATGGGTGGAATGGAACATCCGACTTGCATGTTGCTATTGTTTCCGACTTATTCATTGAGAATATATAGTTATGTAAAGAACTGCCTTAGCCATTCGTCTGGAGTAGTAGTGGTGACTATGGTTACGAGGTTTAACAAATTCAAGTAGGGGTTTTGGGTCATTAATTAATACAGGGTTCGACTCAGGTTGGCGAGAGAAAGGCAGTCAGGGGAGAAAGAAGCTCCAGTTTTGAAATGCGCTATTTCTTGTTTCCATAGCATGGCTTCAGACTTCATGGCGAGGAGAGTTCTATCTATAGACAAACTATACGTCACTTCCTTATGGTAGTATATGATTTTTCCCATTGTGAATACATTTTAAGTAAAATATTTTTTTTTAATATTTTTGCTTTAAGATATTATTTAATCCATGGAAGTTTTAAGTATTAAATGTTCTCATAACATCGCATCATTACATTTTTAAGCATTAAAATTAAAACAGCTGAATTACTTGCGTTACCCTCTTCGAGACGGGTGAGTCATATAATCATTCTGAGGGGTCATCAGGTTAAAAAAGCTAAAATTGGTAGCCAAACGTTTTCTTTCGCAGTTTATTTGTGAGCGGGATAATAATAGTTTGATTTATTTAATTTACCGCAACTGAGTTCGCAATAAAAATAAGACAGTTACACTTTAAATTAATATTGATTAGATATGTTAGAGTTAAAATAAAAGCAAAAATATGTCTGTCAAATTAGCCATGTCCAAATTTTAAATTTTTTCACCTTGATTCTGTACAAATGCATTTTTAAGACTCTCCCGGCTTGAAGATGCTGAATACATTATTTCAAAAGTTTAATTATTAAAGGCTCAATGGTGATCCATTTTACATTTAAAAAAAGCATATAATAAACTGCGGGAGTGTTATTTTTAATATCTTAAGTAAAGAACATAAGCCAATTTTATTTAACAAAATTACGTATTTCCACACAACAATGCTTACTCCTTGTTTCCACCATACACTAATTTCAAAAACTGTCTCCATGCAACAATTCTTTGAAATACGCACCGATTACAGTTTATACCCAGATAGCAAAATAAAGTTTATTTTAACTCAGCAAAAACCTTTTAATGTAAACCTAAAAGGGTTTTTTGTGAGGTTTACGTGTACCTTACCTTAAAACGAGATCCGTGACAATCTGCTCCATTCTACGCACATTACCCTATTCCAAAACCTTGAAAAACAACCTTCTATATAAAAACCTGAAAATCGAGGTTTTCTTAGGGTTTTCAAAAGTGAAAAAATCCTTCAATAAAGCTAGTCTCAAGGTGAAAATAATCCTAAATCCAGGTAATTATAAGGTTTCTTTTCGCAACGTCTTGTATGCTCAGTTAAAATAAACCTTGACATGAAATTTTAATAGGCAAATATAATTTGATCCTGTCACTAGTGTGTCATCAGCTAAAACATTATTATGAACCTAAATGACCATTTTACCTAAGTGACAATACTTTTTAAAAGAATCTTTAAAACTAATTTTTAATCCTTTTTGGATGAAAGGTTTGAAACTGCAATATTTTTGCTTTATTAAAAAAAGGTTTTTAGTACAAGCATTTTCGTGACAATAAAAGAAAATTCCGATGCAAGGTTGCGGAAAGGTTACATGCTTTCTGGGTACTATTCGTCCACATTCGGAAACATACGTAAAAGTATTCAGGCTTTTCATTCAATAAAGATGGTTTTCCTATTGATTTATTAATTTTAGCCTTTTAATGTAAACCTAAAAAGGTTTTTGTGAGGTTTACGTGCAAACTTTCTTACCTTAAAACGAGATCCATGACAATCTGCTCCATTCAACGCACATTACCCTATTCCAAAACCTTGAAAAACAACCTTCTATATAAAAACCTGAAAATCGAGGTTTTCTTAGGGTTTTCAAGCGTGAAAAAATCTTTCAATAAAGCTAGTCTCAAGGTGAAAATAATCCTAAATCCAGGTAATTATAAGGTTTCTTTTCGCAACGTCTTGTATGCTCAGCTAAAATAAACCTTGGCATGAAATTTTAATAGGCAAATATAATTTGATCCTATCACCAGTGTGTCATCAGCTAAAACATTATTATGAACCTAAATGACCATTTTACCTAAGTGACAATACTTTTTAAAAAAATCTTTAAAACTAATTTTTAATCCTTTTTGGATGAAAGGTTTGAAACTGCAATATTTTTGCTTTATTAAAAAAAGGTTTTTAGTACAAGCATTTTCGTGACAATAAAAGAAAATTCCGATGTAAGGTTGCGGAAAGGTTACATGCTTTCTGGGTACTATTCGTCCACATTCGGAAACATACCAAAAAGTATTCAGGCTTTTCATTGAATAAAGATGGTTTTCCTATTGATTTATTAATTTTAACCTTTTAAAACATTATTATGAACCTAAATGACCATTTTACCTAATTGACAATACTTTTTTAAAAAAATCTTTAAAACTAATTTTTAATCCTTTTTGGATGAAAGGTTTGAAACTGCAATATTTTTGCTTTATTAAAAAAAGGTTTTTAGTACAAGCATTTTCGTGACAATAAAAGAAAATTCCGATGTAAGGTTGCGGAAAGGTTACATGCTTTCTGGGTACTATTCGTCCACATTCAGAAACATACCAAAAAGTATTCAGGCTTTTCATTGAATAAAGATGGTTTTCCTATTGATTTATTAATTTTAACCTTTTAAAACATTATTATGAACCTAAATGACCATTTTACCTAATTGACAATACTTTTTTAAAAAAATCTTTAAAACTAATTTTTAATCCTTTTTGGATGAAAGGTTTGAAACTGCAATATTTTTGCTTTATTAAAAAAAGGTTTTTAGTACAAGCATTTTCGTGACAATAAAAGAAAATTCCGATGTAAGGTTGCGGAAAGGTTACATGCTTTCTGGGTACTATTCGTCCACATTCGGAAACATACCAAAAAGTGTTCAGGTTTTTCATTGAATAAAGATGGTTTTCCTATTGATTTATTAATTTTCTAATAAGTAAAAAGACATTAAAAAATTCCCGAGTGAGAGTTTTTGTAAAACTTTTTACCGCTGCACGAGCGTTTTTGCTACATTAATTCCTAAACAAAGAAGTTAATGTTTCGTGCATAATTTATTGATCCTTAAATTGTTTAGAGCTGCATTTTAGCTTTATCCGAAAAAAGTTTGAAAGCTTTCTTTTCTTTTTTTTTCTGTATATAGTAGGAGAAGCTAATAAATAATTAACATAAAAACTGTGGAAATATATTTTTTACATTTAAATAATCAAATATATTATTCTTATTAAAAATCATTTTTTAAAATTAAATCTAAAATTAGAAGCTGGTTTGATTTTTAAAATAAACATGTATTATTTTACTTTGTTAAGTTATTTATGTACAGTGTTTCCTAGGGCTTATGCTCTGTGCCAGGGGATTAAAATGTGTCACCCTAGGGTCAAAAGTGTCCTTTTAAATGTATTTTTTTGCTCCATATCTCCATTAGAAGAAATCTGAATTCTTACAAAAAAAATAATAAATCGAAAAAAGATTAGTACATATATAAATACATAGAGAGCACATGTGTTTTTAAAATGTCTTAAAATTACTTGTACTTATTTTTATTTAATTTAACTTTTATTATTATATTTATATCATTAAATTTATATTTTTATATTATATATTATTATATTCTATATTATTATATTTTAATCCATATTTATTACGGCTTGAAATTAGTTATTTTAAAACGGCTAACGTCCTCTTCGACAATCGCCTGCCCCTGCCCTTTATAATAAAAACTTGCTGTTTTTCTTCCTTTTTTTTTTCTCTAATTTTTATCTGCTAAATTCTAATATTGGAAATTAGCACCTAATTTATGTTTTTTTATTCATTGAATTATTCATTGCGTATAAACAAAGATGTCGAAAATGAAGTGTCTATGCCATCGGCCATTTTAAATCCTCTTTTTATTGCGAAAACTACAACCTGAAACATATGGAGAATTTTGTTTCATAACGAAGCAAATCATCAATACATTTGTTCTTTTTGTCTCTTTTTCGTTCTATTTGAAACGACATCCATTGAAAGGTCTTCTATTCATTATGTGCGAAGAAAAGAGATCGAAGCGTAATCGCTTAGGGCCGACAGTAGAGTACTTTATTGCTTCCCCACCTCCTACTTGCCTAATCCCTTTCATTCGCTGGACTGCCGGATTAGCCCGGACGCTCGGCAATTGCCGGTGGCACTAATATCCTGACTGCCCGGACATTATCGGCACTTGTCTTGTTAGAACTCACAGACAGTAAACAAGAGCTGGTGATGCAGAAAAGATCCCTGGTGCAAACCTTCCAACATTGACTGCAGCACTTACAGCACAAACAGCCCTGCAGCGGTGCAACCGGATGGGGGGGGGGACGAGAATTCGCGCTGAGTGCCAGCTTAATCGAAATGAGAATTTTCAGAAAATATGAGGAAATGCATTCTCGCGATTTTCATTATTCACGCGTTTTGGAGCAGTGTTTGCATATCGCCGGTGATTATGGAGCTATGTTTTGAATCGCGATATTGAGCTGAGTCTTGAAATTATGATCCGAGTTGGGTGGGGGGAGAGGGGGTTCAGGATTAACTTTTGAATTGCAGCTTTAAATGTGTAAGTCAGCGCTTTTAAAGTGCTTGTAAGTGTGGATAGAAGGAAACATTTGAAATGTTATTGAAATTTTGCTGTATAAAAAAATAATTTAGAAAGCATTAACCTGAGTAATTTATTTTTAACAAAAAGGTAGGAAAAATAGAATAATGTATAATGAAATTATGATGTTCTTTTTTATAACGTAAATATATGAAATAAAAATTTCTTTTTTTTCATGTATTTTTAAAAAGAGGAAATGCATTTTCCCGATTTTGTTTCACGAGCAGTGTTTGCTCATCGCCAGTAATTATGGTGCTATGTTTTGAATCACGATATGGAGCTGAATTGAGTATGGGATTAAGGATTAACATTTGAATTGCAGTTTTAAATGCATAAAGTCTGAACTTTTAAAGGGCTTGTAATTGAGTCCTGAAAGAAATATTTAAAATATCATTGAAATTTCGATGTATGAAAAATAAATTAGAAAGCACGTTCAAATAAATTATTTTATAAAAAACCGTTTGGAAAAAATAGAAAAAAAGTATAGAGACGTTATGAATTTGTTGTTTTTTTATATAAACGTTAATATATTAATGAATATTTCATAATTTTTTCCTTACTCGAAACACACAAAAGGTGTTAAGTAAATGTTTCAACTACATTACCGATGCACAATTATTAATATATCACTTTATTATTAGGTAAATGTCTGAAACATATGTTTTTATTTCCTTTTATAGCAGGCGTTGAACAGCCGACCAAATTCTGAGTTAACGACTATCAATGGCCATCTGTGTAGCCTTTCAATTTCGAATCCTACCCAGAAAACAAGGGAACTCCTGGACAAGCAATTGGTGAAACTATCCTTCATGGAGGACTTATTGATGGAACTAAATCATATTCACGTTTTATGAAGAGGAAAACCACGAAAACTTCCTACGGTTATCACGTCGGAAATACGATTCTAACCCATGATCCATCTACAACTGAGCATATTTTACGTCAGCACTGTGGTCGGTGCGAGTTGGAAGCAACCTGCACCGCTAAAGTCGAAACAACCTGCTACCGCTAAGTTTCGAACCTGGTTCACTTCATTGGGAGGCGAACGCTTTCTCGTCAGTTTGAAACATATGTTTCAAAAAACAGAAAGATCACTTCATGTTATGCTTGTTTTTCATGGCTCCTGGTTGTTGTTGTTTTTTTTGTCACGTGTTTTATTTTTACTATTTTTAACACGGTATGTCATTTGTGTATCTATACTAATACTGAATGCATTATACGCACGAAACTTTTCCGACTTAATCAATTCTTTATTAGTTTATTCAACTCAATTGCTTCATTTTTCAATGAACATCACGATTTTTTTAATTCACTTTCGGGTCTGTGTAAAATAATTCTTGTCATTCTCAACTATTTTTTTAGAAGCATTTGAGTAAAATTTCAACTTCGTTTCGGTGTAAGCAAACTGAAAAACATATAACTAAAATTTTAAAAAAAAAATTTAAAAAACCTTGCAAAAACTATGTTTTTTGAACTGGACTAAAAAGGAAAAAGTAGATTTTATGATTTTGTCACACTTTAAACGGAAAAATTATGGGGATCATTTACGCAATAAGCTTCGATTTGTATCTAAAGTTCCCTCACGTTTTTTTCATAAATAATGCTACCTTTTTTTTTCTTTTAAAGTGAGAAAAATTCACATTTACTTTCCTTATTTTTGGGTTATGGAAAAACATTGTTTTCTTTAAAAAAATATATTACTGATAGAATGAAGTAAATTTTGTTGATTAAATAATTTTACTTTTCATTTTGGGAAGTAATCGTCCTACTAACTATTATATTAATATTTTATAACAATAATATAAGTATACTAGTATATAAGTATACTCTCGATAGAAAAGGTTTTGTATCTTTATGATTTCCGGGGCTGGTACCCCTGTCGACGCCAGCTTCGGTTATCATTATCCCATTTTTCATTTTTCGTTTATATATTTGAATTTTTTATATTTTTCATTGTTTTTTTTTTCTTTGCTTACAATTTGAGATTGGTTTCAAATTTCTTGTGGAATTCCTGCTGCATTGCGCAACTTTCCTTTGATATTGTAGTTTTTAGTTGTTTCTTAGATTAATTTTGATTTCTCTTTTTATTATTATAGGTATACTAGTTATTTTTTAACATTTCTAAGTAGCAAAAGAAATTTTTTAATGTATCGGCAAATAGAACATAATAACCCAAATATCCCAATATTTAAAAATATTTTTTATTTATAAAGAAATATTTTAAACAAAGAAAGAACTAAATTTTAATCAAACTAGAGTATTTTCTAACAGGGCTTTTTGACACTAAATGTGGTCAACCTTTGTCCCATTTTATTGTTTAATCTGACTTTGAAGCTTTTAGTTCAATGTCTTAGAAGAAATTGAAGAAAAAAAAGTACCAAATTGCAATGTAATAAAATTCTTTCAGATGCAAAATAACAGACCGACTTAAACTGATTAGCGTTACAAACGATAACGCTAAAGCTCATTATAACAAAATAAAAAATGAATTTAATTTCATTGTTTTTGTAAACAACACATTCAATTAAAATCACTATGATATTTTTAAAAGAAACTATTCACTATGTTCTTGTCATTTAAATCGCAAGAATCTTTAAGTAATTACTTTATTTTTGAGACGGGGAAAAAACCAGTCTGGATAATGTTTTAATATTTTAAATATTTCAATAAAAGAGCAGCTTAATAGAATATTCAAAGAGACGGAGAATTAAAAGAAAAAAAATAAGAAATAAATAATTATATTTAACCACTGGCATTAATATTGAAAGAAAGATAAAATAGAGAAAATAAAATCAAATTAGGAAAAGCCAGTTATACGCTACATTCAGTTTCTCTTCCTAGTTTTTACCAGTCACAACTCGAATTTCCAGGACCTTAACTGCCTCTCTCTCTTTCTCTCTCTGAATATATTTCAAATTTAATTAGTCAAACTTCTCTTTCGTAAGTCAAAAAGAGAGCTTAAAGCTGAAGAATAAAAAAAAAAGAAACAAAGAAAGTAAAGTTACAAAAAATATTTTACTCGAATTTTATAAAAATCGCAGCTCTCCCAACCGGAGTAGTCTGATAAAGGGGCTTTAAAGATAGATTCGAAGCGAGCCATTTTCGAGAGTCTTCGAAAAAAAATGTGAAGGTAATTAAGACATATAAAAGCCATACGGCAAGGTACTGTCATGGCTAATTAAACAAGAGTTAATTGAACTATAAAACTAGCTCGCTTTAAGGATCGTACAAAAGGGGAAAGTCATAAAAAAAATCAAAAAATCGAATTTTATAATTTCGCATATACCATGTATCGTTTTCGTCGTTTCGCTTTTTGGCAGTTCTAAAAACTCGCCGAAGTGTTCCTCTTAGGCTCATAACTAACTTTTGAAGGCCACTTGTCGCAGAACAGCTTTTCGAATTTAAGTTTAGTTTTTAACAAATACTTTGGCAGCAGTAATTAAAAGTGTCAGGGAATTACGGGAAGGGGAACGTAAATGAAAACTTTCATTGACGAAGCAATCGTCTGATTGCATTGATGATGGTGTGTTTATGTGGAAAAATCGTTTTGATGTTGAAATCGAGCACTTATGGAAACTTGAGATGAAAAAGTAGTTTTTGGTAATTAGTGGAAAATAATGCTTATGACATGTTATTAAGGTGTTTCATGCGATCGTAGAAAAAAACTAGTATCATTGAAAATAATTGCGAATTTATAATTTATCTTTCGAAAATAAATATTTCTGCAAAATGAAAATTTAACTGATAAAAATAATTGCTACAATGAAGAAAATTAAAAATCGTTTTGTTCGTTAATAATTCCAAAAAAAATATCTATTTGCAATTAAAATTCGGATATTTTTGCACTCGAGCAAATGGGTGAAATGTTATTGCCATTCACGCAATAATGAATTTAAAGTTTATTATTGTATTTTAGTTCATTAAACATAGATCATGTTATATCAATAACATTTATTGCACTAAAAAAGCTGAGATTTTACAAAAAATAAAATAAATAAAAAAATTCATAAAAAATAATAAATAACGCCAATGTTTTTACAAAGCCATTTTTAATATATAACAAATCAGTTCCCAAATTGCTAAAATTTTGACTAAATTTGAGTTCTACAGCTGCAAATAAAATAATTTTCACCAACCATAAAAATTCTATTGCTGATTTTAATAACTGAGGTATTTATCAAATTTTATATCAATGTTGTCTTGCGTACATTGTACAAACCAGAGTTGGCCGTCGATTACAGTAATCGATTACAACTGTAATTGATTACAGATAATTACAGCTATGTAATCAATTGCTTGTAATCAAAATTTTTGATTACATCAGAGAAGAGCGAAATTGTAATCGATTACATTTTTCAATTACTGTAATCAATTACTTGTAATCATGATTACAAAGTTTGATTACATAGTCGATTACAGTAATCAATTACTTGTAATCGTGATTACAACTTTCAAAAAATTTTGATTTCAGCTGTAATTGTGATTCCAAGTAATTGCGATTACAAGTAATCACAACAAAAACGATTACGGGTAATTTTGATAACAAGTAATTAAAATATATGATTACATGTAATTGTGATTACATGTAATTTGATTACATGTGATTTGATTGCATGTAATTTGATTACATGTAATTGTGATTACTTGTAATCAAGCTATATGATTACAAGTTATTACGATTGTATACTATATGCAAATTCATTATGCAAGTATGTTATGCAAGTATGTATGAGTTTACATATTTTTACGTACTTGGAATGTACGCATGCATGAGCATTACAATTTGTTATTCCTATGTATACTATGTATGCACAAATGTTGTTTGCAAGTACAATATACATAATTATATTGTAATGTACTTATGGCAATACGTAGATGCTTAATACAAATAATCATGCATTTATGATACATGTACGCATTTATGCTAGTTTGTACGAAAATGCAATGTTTTGTATCTTTGTATACATAAACAATATATGTATGAGCGTATATGAAAATAATGTTTATACGTTTGCATGTTTTTATGTACTTAAGTACATACACTGTATAAATTTACGATAATAACGAGCATATACAATGTACGTATGTATATAAAATTGTACGTATTTACGCACAATATGTAAGAATGTTGTTTAAAGGTACAATATATGCACATAGTTGCATAAATAAAATGCATACATGTATGAATGTACATTTATATGTACATCGATATATGTACACGCGAAGAATGTACTTCTGTACAACGTACGTATGTAGTTGTATGACTACATATTTTGTTAATACTTATGGGCATGTAAGGTATGGATGTACAAAAAAATAGCACAATGTACATATGTACATACACGTACTTGTATACAATGTACATATGTACGGACACTTATGTTATAAGAAAAAACAAATCTGTATTGTCAAATATTTCATGAAAATTCCTGAAAAAAAATTTGATTCAAAGATATTTAAAATGACATAGAACAATTAAAGTTGAAAACTAAATTTAAATATCGTTTGATTTTGTCATTTAACTTGCTTGAGTCATAATAAGTTAACTTACATGCATTGTATTTACTGCATTGTACACATATTTAGACATAAATGTAATGTATATATGTATACGTGTAATGTATGAACGTATGTACAATGTATGTACATACATTCATGCATTGTACATACATTCATGCATTGTACATGCATATGGATATGCATACATAGAACATACGTGCATTGTACATGTGTGAATACATTCGTTGGACATATATACATTGCACCATATGCATAGATTGGGATAGCATGCATGTACACACGTAAAATTTGTACGAAAGAATTATGTCCAATATATTTATGCACATATGTACTGTATATGTACACACATATGTACAATATATGAACATTATATGTTCATTTCGTCTTATGTACATTATATGCTCATTTCATCATATGTACATTATATGAATATACATCTGTACACTATATGTATATACATCTCTACAATATATGCATCTCAAATGTGTGTATGTGCATACGTTATGCATGTCGAATGTATGTATGAATATATGTAAAATATAAATACGCCCACTGTACGTACAATCGTACACAAATGTATTATGCATATTTGGATACATTGAACATGAGCATATTGAGTACATGTACATCCAAACATTGTAATCACGATTCCAAGTAATTGATTACTGTAATCTACTTTGTAATCATGATTACAGCTGTAATCAAAATTGTAATCACGATTACAAGTAATTGATTACTGTAATTAATATTGTAATCATGATTATAGCTGTAATTTTTGAAAATTGTAATCATGATTACAAGTAATTAATTACTGTAATCAAAAAATTTAATCGATTACATTTTTGCCAACTCTGGTACAAACTAAACATATCCTTAAACTTTGACTTAAAGAACTCGAAAGATATGTCCAAAATCAGGACATTAACTAATCTTCTATCGCTCTACACAGGTGGAATTCAAATCAAAGGTTTGAGTTTTCTTCTGCTAACATCATTCAACACTGCTCTTCATCTACCAAACTTGATTTTTGGGAATCATTCTATATTTTGAAAAAATTCTAATTAATTAGCTGGTGATCTTTCTAGTATTCTACCTACCGTTTTCCAACATTTGGAAGTCTACTTAAATTTAATCTGTTGCATCCTGGGGCTCCCGCCAAATCTCCTCACACCTGTTTCTTATCTCCCTTTTTAGATTTAGTTCAAACTTGTTCCTCTGTCCCCATTGGTTAATCCACTTTACACGCGTTCGTCTCTTTACTTCTCTGCCATCATTTGGCGTTTAGAGAGGAAGGTTCTTGTTCATAGAACTGAAACTATAGTTTGTCCATTTATGTGCTTTCATTTGTACTTTCTTTTTTGCTTTAATCAGTTCTTAATTCTACGTCTTATTCACATGAATGTTATGTATTCATTTAATATGTAATCCAGAAAAAAATTACAAATCAACCCAAAATATAAACATATATATATAAAATGTCGCCGCAGACAATATTTTGAATCTAACTTCAATAATATAAGAGTAAGAAAATTGTTGCAATTGTGTAAGAAAAAAGTAGTAAGAACGCCCTTTGAGTTTGATCTTCCAAGTACCAAATTTGTATTATTAACAAATCAGTGAATCGTTATTTACTAGAGTCTACTCAAATACAGTGATCACTGGTTTTTAAACTCAATGATATGAGGAGACAACTATCTGTTGCCATCCAGTTTTCATAAATAGTAACATTTATACATGATAAAATTGTATTTTTTTCTCATAACAGTTCAAAATTAAAATCAAAACAATTTTCTCAATCATTAAAATTTGGTGAAATTGAGAAAAACCTTCAAGTTGGAATATGAGATGCAATATTTTGAGTTCATTTTCTAAAAAAGTAGATCATTATCAATTGTCATCCGTAACAAAACCAGTTTCTTCTTACCTTCACTTAATGAACTATTTCTTTTTTTTAATACTATAGGAAAATGTGGTTCGAAATTTCTTAAGATGTGGAAGCATAGAGAAAGAAGGCATTTGATTGGCTCGAAAATAAGAAAGGTCTACTTTGTCTAAGTGAAGGAAATGCCCATTGTGGGCCAAATGGGTGTTTCATAGAGTTTAGAGTTCCATAATTTCATGGCCAACGAGATGATTGAGGCAATGTGGTCAACATCACAACCCTACTTTAGCTCCCATGGTTCTGAGTGAGGGTGGATTGCAATTCTCCACTGAAATATCGTCTTCTGTGTCTAAACTAGTAAATAAAAGAGATTTCTTCCACTTTTAAAAGCATAAGTAATCAATGAGATAATTGGCTTTAATTTGTGCTACAATAATTTTACTTGCATTGAAGTTGAAATGAAAAATATTAATATACTAAATTAAGATTTCCAATTCTTCATTAATCATTTAAATTCGCATAAACTCATTTTATTTAGTTCTTCCGTATAATTGTCAAATAAGGCATTTTACTTCATTTAAGCTTTAAAATTCATTTAATTGTTAAATCTCTAATCCTTTTCGAAATAAAGTTAACGATTAACTTAGCATTCATTCAATGCAGTGGCAGAAAAGTGAATGTCAAATTCTATTTTTAAGTTTTTCTTTCTTTAATTTTCAACACAGAATAAAAATTTGAATTCAGCATATATTAGCCTTACTTTTTAACATTCTGTACATTTTATTTATAGCCTAATTATTAAAGAAAAGGAAATTCGTTTTATTTCGTTTGGCTCGAATTGCCTGATTTTGAAAAAGACGATGTATCATCTAATAATAGATACTTCTCTACGACCACGTTTCTCAATTTGGGTACCACGGTAACAAATCAAGGAGATAAGGAAATTTTAAAAAAAAGCGATATTAATACATAAAAGAATACAGTTTTCTCAAACTCAAACGAAAGCTCAAATTTTACAGTAATTACTGTATAAGCTACTATTGTATTACTGTTTAAACTTCGCATTGCCATCGATATAATTCATGAAATAGTTGAGATTTTTCACTCATCAAAAGTGATTTCGCGTTAAGAAATAGATTAAAAAATGCATCCTCATCTGTTTCTGAAAAGTTAAGAGGAAAGGGATAAAAATATTCATTTCTCATTTTTTTTATTTATTGGGCGTTACGGGAAAAAAAGGGTAGCTACTACTATCCGTTACTTCTAAATTAACTTTTGATCTAATAGTTTGAGCGGGTCTCTTTCTCTTGTAACCTGTTGTCAAAATTATATAAAAGTGACACTTCAATTTGTGCCTAAGAAGCAAATGAATCTAACATAATTTTCAGGAGGATTCAACTGAAAATATATTCCTTGAAAAACCTACGAAGCAGATATTTTTTTAAATAAAAATATTTTATTTATTTTACAACCGGCGTTGAGCAGCGGATCCAATTCTGAGTTTACGACTTTCAATGTTCAACTCCGTAACCTTGTATGTTGAACCCAACCGCGAAGACAAAGAATAACCTGGATCTAGCATTGGGATTAACTAGCCTTCATGGAGGACTATTTTTAGGGAACTTGCGCGTATTTGCGTTACATGGAGAGGAAATCCATGAAAGTTAACCCGACGCAAGGGATTCTATCCCACGATTCGTGCACCACTGAGGATATTTTACGTCAGCACTGTGGTAAGTGCGAGGTGAAAGCGTTAATTCGTATCAACCAGCTACCACTAGAATTCGAATCTGGGACACCTCATTGGGAGGTGAATGCATTGAGCCAACGCTGCTACAAAATAAAATTATTAGATCAAGAAAAGTTTTTCTTTCATATCAGTATTTCTCTTTCTTACAGAAACTATAAAACTTAAGAAATAGTTCAACGGCCCATCTTTAATAAAAATAATTCTCCACTGAAAATCATTGTTCTATGCTCGAAGTTTCTTATGCAAAATATGTTTTCTGTTAGTTTATTTAGCTAATTATTTTAATCAAAGCCATCAGAAACCGATACCCGAAAATATCATCGTACTCAGTAAGGGGCTGTTCTACATTGTGACCTGCTCGGAAGAACACGAAGAAATCACTCATAATGGAGAAGTACCCCTAGTGGTGTATGATTACGTTTTCGGACATGGTATCATATGCAGTTTTAATCCAGAGGATGTTTCTTAACTCCCTTAGTATGAAGCAACATTTATGTGACCCCCTGTTTTATATTACGTTTTCAAAACTTGCACATTTCTACAAAAAATATCCTTTAAAACAAAAACTTTAACTTGAAAAGAGAAAGCGATTGCGAATTTGAAATCAGTATTGTGAAAGCATCTAAGAGCTGTTAAAAAAATCGCATGCAACAGAAAACAAAAAGATTTCTTCGCCATTTTAGCTTTAAAATATTAGCAATATTTTTTCCATAAAAAATGCACCACAATCAGTTTTAAAAGATTAAAAATAAATTATAAGAATATGCTTTAGTGAATATTTGCCCAATACCAAATAGAGAATATTTGTCCGAAAAAATAAATTATTTGATAATATCCAACATAGTTAGTTTTTACATCACTTTTTGATGCATACTTAGCCACTATTTGTCCGAAAAAATGAATAGTTTAATAGTATTCAATACAGATTTTTTTGCTTCATTTTTCAATGCATGCTAAAAATGAAAAGGATGCTTTATACTTACCAAAGTTAAATAATTCATAGGAATACAATAAAATAGCGATTTTTAAAATTGTAAGCTTGCAAGAATTTGTTATGTTTAAAAAAAATAAAACAATTACCCCTTAAAACAGAACTTGACATGTTTGCATTTTTGCATTATAAAATTATCTATCAAGAAATTATCAAAGCTAAAAAAAATATAGACTGATCCTACATAAATCTCCCTCTCAATTTTCCAAAAGAAAATCGACATCCATCGCCTATTCCTTCGCATTAGATTCATTAGATTTTGATGTCTTCTTTTTTCTCCAGTCTCTTAAAATTGCTTTTTCAAAACAATATCATTTATTAAACATTAGCAACGTCAGTTTTTTTTCTTAGCTCTGCCATTTTCTTCTTTTTTTTTGAGATATACAGATGGTGTCTCTATTTTTTTCTTGTTTCTTGTCGTCTTGTGATTGCCTTTCCCAGCCTCTGAGAGTTTTTACTTTCCAATTTAAAGCTAGATTAATTTACGAAATAAAAAAAACTCATCTGAAGAGCACTTCAAGTTGAAAAATTAGAATTGTTTTGCAATTGAAGATTTTCTTTTTTAATTGCCACGCCATTGTGTTATTGATTATGTCTATGTATGAGAAAGAGAGCTTTTTCTCTTTCTGGAAGACATAATTTTGTTCCTGAGTTTTAATATATTTTGTTTGAAATTTTGAAATTTCATTCTAATTTTGCAGCGAATTTTTTTTTCTTTAGAGAGAACAAAAATGACTTCTAAAGCTTAAGGTAAGAATTTCCAACTAATAGTTTTTATTTTCCTTGATTAAGTATGAACGTTTAACTTTTGGTTTTTAAAAATATAATCACTGTGTAAAAATGTATTTATTGTACAACAATTAAAAAAACAAAAAATAAATAAAAATGTATGCCAACTGCACGCGGTGTTCCCAGGTGGTCACCCTCCCAAGTACTGACGAATTAAGTAAAGTACATGAAACAAATCAAGATTCATGAAACAAATTGTAAAATAAATAATATATTTTTTGTAAATATTTTAAGCCCAGTTTCACGTGAGCAAAAGTTTAAGCAATTTTAAAATTCAAAACAAAATTTATGTCTGTTCGCACTGTTGCGAGATGTCTTATATTTGTTACTGAAAAAGAATGAAATGGCAAAATAAGAGATTTCCACATTTTCAATTATTTATCAAAATGATTGAATGATATTGGATTGAAGGAAGAGTCTGATATTCCTCTAAAAGTGCCATAACTGTGCAGTGTCTTAGTTAAAGTGTCTTAACTGTGTAAAGCATTAAAGTTTCTTAAACTGTAGATCCAGACCCCAATCTCGGAAGCGGAACTCTGAAGCAGGGGGTGTCGCAAATTATAGCAATTTTGATAATTTTTAACATATTATAATACTTTTTTATTATTACCAAAACATATTACCAAATATTTTTCACAATGTATAAAAATATTTAAAAAAAAAATATTAAATATTTATATATATATATATANATATAAATAAGACAATCTATAAAAATAGGACATTACAGGCAAAAAAAACTAACACGTTTCGAGGTATTTTAATTACTGTATTCCATTTTTAAGTTTGTTATTTTATTAAAATTTCCAATTATTCTATGTTTTAAAATTAAGCATTAAAACAAGAAAACTGCAATAGCAAATGACAGCACAAGTAAATACTGTGACAATTTCTCTCACATATATGCTGGATTTGCGCAATAATAAGGAGATTCTAAAAACTTTTTGTAAATACTATGGTGTCTCCACGCCAAAATGTTTAAGAAACGAAGAGAGCAACAGTATTTTCATTATCAGCAATAGTATTTTAAACGAGATTATTTTATTATCAGCAACAGTATTTTAGGCAACAGTATTTTCATGGGTTTTTCTAAAAAACCATTTTTTTTGTCAACTATTTTTGTCAAAAGGTGAACTGTTTCGCTTGTGAGTGGATTTTAAACGCATTTTTGTTTGCCATAACACATAAATTGGTACAGATAAAATTTTAAATATTTTAGGTATCAAATTTGGGTTAATTACTAATTCGAACGTATGCACTCTGCACATCCCTAATTTATTAGAATTCTTAACTTACACTTAATGTACAGAATAGCTTCAAAAAGTATATAGCTGTAAATAATACATAAGAAGAACCTTAAAAAAGACTCAAAATGAGGTCATATTAAAAAATCATGGCCCAGAAACTGAAATAGTCTTTATTTAAAGCAGAAACAAAATGAATTAAAGTTCCTAACATTTCCGATTTTTGTCTCATTTAGTTTTTTTTTTCCGCATAAATGCTAAAAATTGCATTTACATAAATCTGATATTTAGCACTCGCAAAACAAATTTAAAATATTGGAAATCATTTTTGCATTGTCATTCCTGATACTTAACTTCTAATGTGTGTGAAAATATTATCACCATAAACATTTTTGGTTTTCACAAATCAGGCTTGGGTGATTCCAATAAAAGATAAAATAATAATCGTTTTCAGATGTAAGAAACGATTTTCTGATAAATTAATTTCCAATTTTAAAATTATTTTTCCATTTGCCTTCTTTGCCATGCAATCATGAAATATTTGCCATTTCATACTTGCAAAAATGAATCTGCTCTCTATCGGAGAAGCCACATTTAATGATATCTATCGATTTATAATTATTCTCAAGAACCATTTACTTTCATAAACACTTAGGCCGTTTTTGATTAAACTTTCTAGGGAATCCAAAGTTTAAAAATTAAAAATTAATTTTTCTTGAAAAGAAGATTTTTTACTAGCAGTAAGTAGGATTTTACTAATTATTCGAAAAGATTTTTAAAAATTTGGGACAAGGATGCAGATTACCTATAAAACAATTAAAACAGAAAAAAAAACTTTCATTTTATTTCTTGCATTAATTACAATAATTCAAATGTTACAGTAAAATTTTGATTAAGTTTCTTATAATATTGAGGCATAATTTGCTAGAATGATAAAGGAGTTAAGATTTAAAAAGATAAAGTTGCATGAAAAAATAAACCCATAAAGACTCTAGTTTAGCTTATAAATAAAACTATTTTGAGGAAAACTGAAAATTATGAGGATATTCGGCAATTATGCAGATAATTATAAATCATGCTGTTTTTACATCTGTGCACAAATTGTGTATGCCTGAAATAAGTAATTTATTAATATATGCTCCAGGATTCGATATCAATATTCTAAAGATTTTAACTTAGTATCTAGTGGTGAATATAGACATGGTGAGTACAGAAAGACATGATATATACAAGAAGGAAATATGCAGATAACCAGGAGATGAACAAAATGATGGAAATGTACCGTACTAACTTTACAGGCAAAACTGTTAACACAATTTGAATAACATTTTTTCCGATGTAAAAATTTGGATCAACCAAAATGAGTATTTTAAATTAATAACTTCTTTTCATTAAATAACTAATCGAAATAAACTGAATCTGTAAGAAATTACTTGATAAAGAAAAATGATTCTTCCCTTCATTCCCATTAATTTCTTAATGGAATCTTGTTTCATTCATAAGACGGATGATTCCCTTGTTTAGCAACAATAGTTCCTCGCCAACACCCCATAGCGCGTGGAAATGCATTTTACCCTGATTTGCCACTCTCAGATACTGTGGGTTTTCTTGTTCTGATTTTCATCTTTTTTTTTCTATCTCGTTTATTGTGGTTTTTCAAATTTTGTTTCTTATATTCATTTTTCCTTTTTTTATTTCAAATCACTTTTGTTTCTTTTCTTTCGCATCTGGCAAGTCTTGAAAATGGCCATCTTCCTTTTTGGGAGCATGTCGACTGTTGTTTCTATTTTCTATATTTTTTTAAGGGAATGAATTTCGGAAATCAGGTAACTTCCTTCTAGCTTTAATAACAGCAAATTTTTAAATCATTTTAAGGGATTGGAATAATTACATAAGAATGCTTTTTTAATTATAGTGGTACTGCACAAAGAAATAAACGTATAACTTTTTATATATTCATTTTCGTGTATGTAAATTTTGCTAGGGTAAAAAAAAGTCCCCATTTCTAAAAGCTTCAAGCATGATCTTTCAAATTGTGCCAGTAGTTCTGCCATGTAAAAACTTTCAAAACATTTGTTGCTAAAAGAAAATGCTTATATATACTTAGTACAGAAGTATTTCTATGATGTTGACCAACTCTATTACATACACAATAGTAATAATTGTATTAAATTTGGTGAAAGATTTATTTTCCTTGAATTTTTCTTGGTAGTCTTTTAATTAATCAAATTTTCGAATAATATGAACAAACATATTTAATATGTTTACGCATTTGCATACGAAGTAAATAAAATGGTAAGTAGTTCAAAGTTAATAATGAAGGAAAAAATAACGTTATAAGCAAGTCATTTACAAGTAAATAAATTTTCCGACAAACAATACATAAGCACTAATACAATAAAATGATTCGACAAGTAATCCCGGGATTGAACTAGATCAGTAACTTAATTGTTGCACATCAAGTTTTTTCATTACACTCAAAGGTACTGTCACTAAAAATGTTGCTCCTTTAAGGTTGGTTACATCTTCTACATGAACAATGATTGAACCTCTCTACAATGCTTATTTAATACTTCTGATTATCTTTGGACAAAGCCAATTTATAAAATGAGAAGCTTAGTTTAAAAAATTAAATGTGATTTATCATATTTAAAAATTGTTACCAATTGTTTATCAATTTAGCTTACTGAGAAATTTCCGGGGAATTTTAAAATCTAAATTGGTAATATTTTTATAAGTTAGAACTTTTCTTAATAGTCACTTATGCATCTCTACTTTTTTTTATTGTGATAATAAAATTTATGTAAACATTTAAAGTTATAAAGAGATTTTCAAACAAATCTGGCTTTATTTAAAAATAATGATTTTATTAAATAATTTCAAGTGCACAATGACATTCTTAACAACAACAAAATATAATTTGTCATTTTAAGACTGATAATGATGCTTAATATCTAATCTTAATTTGTTTTAGTATATTGTATGTACAAAACAAATGTCAAATCTTTTTTTTTCCACAAAAAGACACCCCCTTACGTTAAAACCAACGATCTTCACAACGTTATATCATTTAGATGCTTTCAAGTGACGTCATTGTAGGTAAATCATGACATTTGTAAATCATGGCTAATCAGGTTCGAGACACACGGGCCACGTCACTTACAAGTATCCAATAAAATCTGACTTAAATGATATGATTAGGCATCATCACTTCACTTTTTTTCCAGTCGCAAGTACCCAATTAAACTAAATTCCCAGACATGATTTCTCCTGTTATTTTGTTGCCAAAGCAAAAAGGGCATGTTTCTGATTGTCGAAATTTAAAACGCTATGCAACGTGTACGATAAGTTTGTTTTTAAATTTTGATAACACTTCCTGGAGTAGGGGTATTACAACAGATAAAATTCAGGTAATGAGCAAGCCTGTGTACAGACGATTATAATCAAGTTCAGCCTTGATTATACATAGCCCCAAAAATATTAACGCGTAACTTCTAAAGGACATAATTTATCAACATCAACACAGATTATACGCTTAATTCTGTTCTGATTAATGTTCCTTCTTTCTTAATTTTAAAAAAAAAAGCGAAATCGAAACATTTTTAAATATTACATAAAATTTCAACAAATTCGTTAATTTTCTATCAAATCTATGACGCAATATGCTTCAAATATGCAATCTAGTAAGCAAAATAAATTACTTCTTGTTATTGGCCAAATTTATAAACTCTATGAGCCCACTCTATGAAGTCGTAAAAAAAGCCACTTTGTGCTAACAGACTGCAGAAACAATATAGTAAGACTAGTGTAGTAAAATTATTTAACCGGAAAATTACAAAAAAAAAATCTTGTGTGCTTTTGTCTCTTGAATCACCAATAATTACGAGGTAGTATTTTCAAACAATTCTAAAAAAACTTCGTATTTTTAATAATTTAAAATCTCCACCAGTTAGTATTAAAAAAAAAATTCTCCACTAGTTGGTATTAAAACCAGTTAATTTAAAAACTAGTTTTTTCGTACATATTATTATGTACATATTTAAATAAATCAGACGGTGAGAAACTACACTAATTAAGCACAAACATTGAAATAAATAACCAAATAACATCGCTAACCTACTAATACTTGGTTTTAATTGCAAAAGAAAAAAAAAACTTTCTTTTTTCTGAGTTTTATCAAATTATGGAATAAACAGAAGGCAAAACTTATAACATAAACAGTTAAGGTCAATATTTCAAGCAGACGATTTCTTTATACATCATTACATTATCGCGATTTCCATGTAAGACACGAATCGTCTGAAATATAGTTCGTTAGTGGTCCTGAGTGTTGTTTATGCAGTTTTAGAATAAATAAAGTATTCAAATAAGAATGATTCCAAATTTGATAATCCGCGTTAGATTTTCTTTTCTCTATTTCCTGCTTAACAACTACTACAGCACACAAGCTCGTTCTCTGTTTGTATAGCTGTCCATGCTAAGGAATTCTTTTTTCTGGAAAACGCACATGTCCCCATCCACTGTCTCCAAGGAGAATAAAAGAACAGGTCAATAAAGGAGCCGGTATCGTCTTTATTTGCTTTAGACTCCCGTATTACGTTTCCCTGAGAAGAGCTAAGAAAATAAAGGGACTTGTTTTGCTTTGCTGATTGCGTCGTCCCTTCGCCTCGTTAGCCATTTTATTAGGCAGAGGGGGGGGAAAAAGATGGAACGACTTTTCCCTGTCGTTTTCCCTATGAGGAAGACAATGGAATAACAATGGTGAAAAGGATGATGCCGTTAACGGACTTGATCGGGTTGCAGAGGCACGCATTATTAACGGTCTCCACCATTAATTGTTACAAAGTAAGCCGATTATGAATTTAAACCCTTTTGTCATTAAAGGATTTATTATCTGAAAACAATATAGAAATTCAATTTGTTTAAATACATTTAATTCAATCGTTTTATTCTTTTTGCTTTGCTCATTAAAATTCACACTTCTGTTGAAATTGCAAGCAAGCAATTTTAAAATCTATTTATATTAAATCATTAGATAATGACGCAATTTATATTATTGAAGTTTTCGAAAATTCTTACCGATTCTGTGTATGTATTCTAAAAAATGGAATTCGAGAAAATTTTGCTCCCAATTAGACAGATTAAAATCCGCAATTGATAAGGAATCTGTACAGCTCGTGTTCTATTAGGGAAAAGCGTGACTTCGTTTGTGCTTGACAAAAAAGCTTTAAAGCTTCTTTGGGATGTTGTATCCCATCCATTATAATCACCAGATAGGTTCCCTGTTATAAAACTTCCTTAATGGTCTGAAATATGATTAAAAGTTTTGTAATAAAATGGCGCTTGGGTAATTTAATAGAGTAATATTAAAAAATAAATATTATGCGTTCAAAACTTCCTAAAATTTGGCTAGGAATACTTTAAAAATTACCATGGCATATAAGTCATAATCATGGATAGTGAGTTATCAACCATTCAATTTGCATTTCAATTGATTAATATTACATTTCAGTGGTTTAATATTCAGAACAAATGGGTTATTCATAACTATTGAAATAGAACTTAGATTTTTTTTTTTCTTTATGAAAAGGCATTCAATTTTTTTATTCTAACTATTGCTTGAAATTTCAATTCTATAGAACTTTTTAAAATTGTCGTTTATTGTAATAATAACATCAGCTAAATTGTCTTAAAAATGTATTTCACTCAAAAACACTACTCAAAGATAAATTATTAAAGCCAAAGAAATTTTACATCCTTTATCTCAAAACACCGTTGCGCATTTTTCAGTACACATGATATTACAGAATCATTTTGATAAATTGTACTTAACAATATTACACGAGAAGCATTTTTATGTAAATATAGCAAATTTTCAAAGTTATGACGTTTTTAGTCTGTTACGAAGTTAACACGTTATATTCAAAAGTATGATACAAAATGACAATTTAAAAATGTGATTATCGAGTTTTATTGTCCATTTTTTGTTTCAACTATCTTTTGGGAAAACTATCTTTCTGTAATTTTCTATTTACAAACAAATAAACTTATGACTTTTTTCGGAATATTTTTACGCATGGTATTAAATTTTAAAGATTGTTCTTGTTTTAAATTCATAACACAATGTAATAAATGTAAAGATCCTTCTTTAGATTTAAATACATTAGTTAACACTGTTAAATTCATTAAAATACATTAAATACTTTGTTAAATATAAGTCAAATTAAGTGTTATAAAACGCTATGGTTTGCATTTTTTTCAGGTAATATTATTCTAAGATATTACATTCCACTAAAGGTTTTCATTATTCAATCAAATTGATTGAAAACAATTACTCATACCAATCAGATTGATTGTAAATTAAAAAATTAAAAAGATTCGCTAGAAAATGCCAGAAAAACCTGAAATGAACATCAACACAGCAGATAGTGTCTATTGTTACAAATATCAACTGCATATACTGAATGCAGAATTCTTCCGCTAGAGGGCGCAAATATATATATTTTGCTCCTAGGTACATGAGATTCTTGGTACAAAACTCTTCCCTACCCTAAATAAGGTGGTTATTGCTTAAAAATGAATTCTAAACAGGTATATTACGTTTTTGTACGCATAGAAGGTGATTTTTTTCCAATTCTTTAAAATGTCACTACCATGATATCCAGCCAAACTTTTCAACACATCTCTAATTTTCGTTCCGGTGAGTATTTTAGTAAACAATACCACATAATTAATGATGCAAATCATTAAACTGAGTGGCTAATCTTTTGATAGGGATGGTATGTCCATAAAACTTCAGGTAGTGTTCGCGATTTACTAATCTTCTTACTAAAAAGGAGTACTTCAAATCAATATCATAATGCGTTGATAACTTTGGGCAATTCTAGATTATTGAGTAGCAAATTTAATTTATCAATCACTATTAATAAAATATAATACATAAATGGAAGAGGTGAACTATACTATTAGAACTACTAATTATTACAGGCAAAGTCTATAATATATAATAATATATCCAGATTGACGAAGTCTACTCTATAATTATATACTACGAATTTTGAATCTATAATCTAGTCTGCTAATATTATAAACAAAATCAATAATATCAGCCTAGTCGACTGTACATCACACCTGTGCTATAAAATTAATTTAAAATTAAAAAAAATGAATTTTCCTGGGAGTGAAAAAAGTTGTCCCCAACTGCTATTGATTTATCATGAACTCATGGTGTTGCGAGTGCTATCGAGTGGAAATTTCAGCCAATGAAGTTAACGCAGCTAAGGTGATAGATAAAGCATATTTTTCTACGCTAAATGCGGGCTTTAATGCAAAAGCAAACGGAAATTCTTGAATTACGACACTATTATAGAAAGTGCATCGTGCTTTCTCTCTCTTGCAAGATTACTTATTTTAAAGAAATTCCAAAACTTAGCGCACTAAAAAAACTTTTCTTATCCCCGACATAAAAATTACCATTAACTTTAAAATCAATGTGGAGACATTGGAACCTTGAATTAGGAGCAACGTTCTATAAGCGTCCAAAAGACTTTTTAAGGTGTTATAAACATATTCAAAAAGAATTTCAAATTCACTTTGATAGTATTATTGTTGAAATGACAAGTGTTTCAGATTAAAACCTCGCAGACCAATCAATTCAAATTTTTCGTGGTTTTGTACGAGTTTACTGGTTCTCAGGACCAAAAAGAATATATGACTGTAAAGTCACGATGGTTCGATGTTTAAAAGCAATGAATTGTCACTATAAAAATTGGTCTAAATCTTCAGTGGCGGCTTAAAGCCCAACTAACTGCAGATCGATCAATATGAACTCATCTGATTAGTAAAGACAGCATCAAACACAGTCCTGACCTGACCTAATTTCCCCAACCATGCCATTGATCAGAAAATTGTGGGGTTTTCAATCTCCATGAATACCGTAACACACAACTGGCTGTTGCGTAAATATTTTACTTTTTAAATCCTACATTCGAAAACATGATCAAAGAATCATAAGTTGTCAAAGAATCATAAACAATCGAACTTTTATATGATAGTACCTTTAAATGGACTAAATAAAATGTAAGATTTGCATATATTTTTCAAGTAAATTTCTGCATATTTACAATAAAAGATAAAATAATAATAATAAATTTTCAGATGTAAGAAACGATTTTCTGATAAATTAATTTCCAATTTTAAAATTATTTTTCCACTTGCTGCTGTTTTTACTCATGACAATGTTTTCCTGTCTGTTGTTTTTACAATGGTATTTTTTTTTCTTTTTTACGATTCGTAACAAAATAGAAATTCCTCTCACAATTCTTTGTAATAGACTAAAATCCAAAAAAAAATATTTTATAAGAGTACCAAAAACAAACTCTCGCTAACTTCACCCTTGTTTTTAAGATTTTAATTAATTAAGAATTTTTTAAGATTTTAATTAAGACAAACATCAAATAAATTAAGTTCGCACATGATTAAACTTATTAACACTTTTCTTTTAAACTAAGCCTTAATAGAACTAAAAACTCTCTCTTCAACCGCAAGAACTGATTTATTTTAAGTTTACTATAACACACATTAATAAAATATACACAATGTAAACAAATGCAATAATTTTGTAATAAAGACAAAAGCATTTTACTATCACGTTTGATGCCAAATATCTCAGAACTACTCGAGACTAAATACAAGCACCATTTAGATTTCTTCACCTTCCTCTAATTAATCCACGAACGAGATATTTTTCCAGAAAACTGGATAGATTCTCCGGCTAAGAATCTTAGTTGAGATAAGTGCACATAATGCAGAAGCTGTTAATCCAATTATGTGTTATTCCCTCTTGAAGTGTTCATAACAGTTGTTGTTTTCAACAACGAAGGAGAAATTCTCAGAAAATATATATGACACTTCATTAGTAAGCTTTAGAGGACACGATAAGGCGTGATTTCTTCAAATAACTTCCATATATTTTACTAATTTCTTTATAGAACTTTAAGGTAGAACGGGATAGTTAATATTCGAAACTTTATTTGAGATGCACTATTCTATCTAATATTTGTAATAGAATAAATATATCGATCCGTCGGTTTAAATTTGTATGCTATCAAACCTCAAATTTCTGATATCGCGTTTTTCCATACTCTATGCAAAAACAAAATAAAGCAGTGTTACGAATAATGCCTGGTGAAAAAAAATGGCACTTCATTAGTAAGAGTTAGAGGATACAGTATAAGCAATCAGGCGTAGTTTTTCAGAACTCATTGTAGCTTTTTAGATTAGAGCTTTTTAGCTTTTTCATATATTTTAGAGGTGTGAGAGAAATTTAGAGTAAAATTGGATAATTATTGTTGAAAAATTCATTTGAGATACACTAATCGATTCAGAAATTCTAATAGAATGGATATATCAATTCATTGGTTTAATTTTGTATGCAATCAAATCTCAAATTTCTGTATTGCGTATTTTCATACTCTATGCAAAAACAAAATAAAACAGTGTTACGAATAATGTCTGGTGAAAAAAATGGCACTTCATTAGTAAGAGTTAGATGACACAGTATAAGCAATCAGGCGCAGTTTTTCAGAGCTCATTTTAGCTTTTTAGATTAGAGCTTTTTAGCTTTTTCATATATTTTAGAGCTGTGAGAGAAATCTAGAGTAAAATTGGATAGCTATTGTTGAAAAACTCATGTGAGATACACTAATCGATTTAATAATTCTAATAGAATGAATAAATTGATTCATTGGTATAATTTTGTATGTAATCAAACCTCAAATTTCGTAATATGCTTTTTTACATGCTACAGGCAACAACAAAAAATGAACGGTATTATAAGCCGTGCCTGACGAAAAAATTAAAGAACCCCTGAGGAGATTACATACCTAATGATACACTAACAGACTATTTTATAAACCAGATATGTAGAAAAATAAAATAACAAAGTATTTAAATCCACAACGTTCGTAGTAGTCATGCTACTGATATTGAAGTTCGATGAGACAAAGGCAGGGCGCGGCTATACTACAGCACACTCCCAATGCAACGAAATAAACGATCTTAAGACATAATCTGCAGGGATAAAACACGAATAATCAGTACAAGAAATATCAGTACATCTGAGTAATGATACAAAATTCCCTGAGATATCGAGATAGTAGATTGATCGCATGCAGAATTTAAAGATCGCATGTAGAATCAAAAACAAATTGTACTAATTTAATTGTATTGTACTAATTTAGTACAGATTTAGTTGTCTGAACCAAATACAAACGAAAAGGGTATCAAACAAAACGGAAGAGGAAGTCTTTTTCAATTTAGGAATCTTGAACTTTCTCATCGAGTTAAACCCATTAAAAGACATTTACAATCAAAGTTGAATGGTAGAAATAGAATTTATTTTTACTCCATCAAGCTAAAAACACTAGGTAACATTTTAGCATAAATAAGTACAGGCGTATGGATTCTAAATGAAATAAGTGCTCAATTGCACTATCTTCAGATTTATGACATTTACGGAATTTATTTCATCAAAAGTAATAACGTCAAATAATATTATAAATTATATCTGCATCATGAAATCAACTCGAATAAATGATGTAAATTTTTATAGAATATCTGTAGGTTTACTGCATACATTTTAGAATAAATAAATGTATTCATGCTGACTCTAAATGAAATATATATCACATAGATCAATTGCACTATTTTAAAAAGACGAATTTATGATATTCATTTCATAAAAAAAATTATGTAAAATAATCATTTAAATCATATCTGCATCAGAAAATCAATTCGAATAAATGAAGTAGCTTTTTTATAGAATATATATGAATCACTAGATAACATTTTACTTTAAATAAATTTCTGCAATTCCTCCTCTAAATAAAATATATGTGACCCAGTTTAATTGTACTATTTTGAAATATAGAATTTCTGACATTTATTTCATCGAAAAAAAAAATTTGAAATAATCATTTAAATCACATCTGCTTCATGAAATCAATTCGAAAAAATGAAGTTGCTTTTCTATAGAATATATATAAATTACTAGATAACATTTTAGCATTATTAAATACATGAATATGGGCTTAAAATGAAATATACATAATATAGTTCAATTGCACTATTTTAAAATGCCGAGTTTATGACATTCATTTCATCAAAAATAATTATGTTTAATAATGATACAAATCATATCTGCATCAGGAAATCAATTGGAGTAAATGAAGTAGCTTTCTATAGAATTATATAAGAGTTTGCTATTGAAACAAACGATTTATTGGCGCGATTGTTGTAATAATGGATAACGATTAGTGGATAGGATACGAATGGACAACATTGATGGCTAACTACTGATATGGGCACTGTTATGTAATTATGAATGGAAAATGATTCACTTGGGATCAGCTAACTAATATTGACAGTCCAGTCCTCATGGATTGTGAACACTATCGATAGCAAAGCATCAGCCAAAGCACTATGATAAAATCTTAAATGTGCTTACCATTATTCAAATTCATGATTTGGCTTTACATTAAAATGACAAGAAAACTAATGCTAAAAAACAAGTATTTGAGAAATTATGTTGCATATGAAATAATATTTCATACAATTACGGTGACATATAGAATGATTGGATTGGTTGAACACATTCATCGGAAGCGGCAATACTGCGTCAAACGTGATTTAAATTATCGATATTAAATGGTATTATAAACTTTATGTTGGAACTAATCGATAAACTAGGTTCGAGTAATTCGAACAGACACTAAATTCGAACCTGTAATCCTCTATGCTGATTTCGAAATGTCAATTGAACTGAACGGAATTCATTTAATTTAATATATATATATATATGCGCAAAATCTTTTTCTTTCGCTTTTCTTCTTTTTTACTGTTATTATTCATCTATATTTCTAATGAGGTCTAGAATTTTGCTCGATGTTATTGTCTCGAATTTATTTCTTTATATTGTTTTTAAAATTAAGTTCTTAATTTTGCAGTTTTCTAATTTTTTTTTTATNTAATTTTGTTGAAGTTTTCGATAAAGCCGGTGTCTTTGGATAAAATATGCTAATAGACCATGCAGTTGCAAAACACTAGGTGCTGTGTTATCAGTTCTGAATTGCGTAGATACCATTCCTTTACAGTGACAGCCATGATAACTGTTGCTTCTAATTTATTTCTTTATATTGTTTTTAAAATTAAGTTTTTAATTTTGCAGTTTTCTAATTTTTTTTTTATCTTTGCTCAAAAAAACATTTCAAAATGTCAAGTTAGTGCACGCAATATTCTTCCAAAACTAAATCTGAAACAAAAAAAAAACGATTACCAGAATGCCCCAAAAGTTCTATGGTCTTTTGGAACAACTATCTGAAAATGAAGCCTAGTGTGATTTTGAAAAGCGATAATATTAGAAGTACAAGAAGTTACATGTAACAATAATTACACTGACTTAAAGGCAAAGATACTCTAAATCGTTAAATGCTTGTGAATAGACAGTCAACGGATAAAAATATGCAAAATGAATGTGGATACGTGCTGCAACAAACTGTTTAGTCCTATTACGATTTCCTGACCTCAAACGATGTCAGCGCCCTCGCACTGCATTAACAAGAATTATCAAGTTGGAACAAAAGAAAAACTTTGACATCAAACGGTGGCTTTAATGTATCACTCACTCACTCACTGGAAATAAAATTATTTTCCTTTTTACATACTACAAAAAATATCCTCATGAAATATCATGATCCGTGAAATATCCTCAGTGGTAGACAGATCATGGGTCAAAGTTCCCTTGCCGTCAGACTAGCCGTGGGAGGTTCTCGTGGTCTTCCTTTCCATGTAACGCGAATGCAGGTTATCTCTTACAAAAAAAAAGAAAAAAAAAGTCCTCCACGAAGACAAATTTCTCCCAATGCTTGATCCAGGAGTTCCCTTGTCTTCTGGATTGGGTTCAAAATTACAAAGCATTGGAGTTGAACATTAGTAGTCGTAAATCCATAAAATTGGGTCTACTGTTGAATGAATGTCGGTTATAAAAGTCTAAATCAATGATTAATTAGATATAGAGCTAGAACAATCCTTGCATCAAACATCAGGAAACAATTTCTTGTTGATAAACCTGTCCTTCAGTAGATATCCATATTTCAATAATAACTTAACATGTTTTTTAGAATGATCCATACATTTCCCCGCCAGCACATACCAATCTAAGTTGTGTACTAGTTATACTTAATTGTCAATAAATCCTCCGTCCGATGCAAAGATTATAGGCAGTTGGAGATGACGACCGGTATCTGATGATGTGAATTACAGGAAAGCGAACGTACTTATTTGGCCTGGATTATCAGATTTAACGTGGATTGAAAGCCTGAATTGTGAGGAAATCTTCAGTTTAAAGCAAATTATTATTCTACCAAGGTACGGCAAGTGACAGTTAAAGGGGATATATGCGGGAATAATATTATAGAGATGCTGCTTTATAGACATTAAATAAGATAAGCTTTGCTAATTAGATTGTCGGTAAATTCGTTTTGAAAAAACTTATCCTTCTTATTTTTGTCATTTGTATTGATAAAATAAAGCGCGATGTATTATGCAAATAAAATCTTGCACAAATTCTCAGACAATATCTAATTTTATAAGGAAGCGTAAAGCATTAAATTTTTAACTAAAAACAACAAAAAAAAAAGAATAAAACTAAAATCCATCACCACTTTGTGAACAACTAAATCTCTAAATACTTTTGAAATCTTACTTTAAGCTGTTCAAATTAATAAAGGGTTCACAAGAAAAAAAACACAAATAAGATCAAGTTTCAGTGAATTTTTAAATATGAGACTAATATAGAACGACGTCAGGAAATAGCTAATAAAATGTTTTCTTTTTGTAAAATCATCTTATATTTTCCTGCCCTTTCCTTACAGCGTTTTTAACTTAAAATGCTCTTACAGTAATTGGTAAATTGGATATTGAAAAATTTTTACCTCCACCACTAAGCTTTTTGAACAAATACAAAAAAATAATCGTACAAGTCAATAATAAGACACCATCTCAAGGTAACAAATAAAGTAACCATTATAAATTACTATTAAAGAAATTTAAGACTTAAAGTTTCAGTTTTAAGGTAATTTAAGAGCATTTCAGAATTAAAACTTCATGAATGAAGTTAACTAAGCGAATTACTGTATATAAGAGCATATTGAGGATATCATAAAATTAAAAACGAAGTAATAATTGTACTTACTTTGATCATATAGATCTTTAGTCAATTACGAGTATCAGAAATATTCCAAAACAATAATCATATCACCTTTCTGACAAACATCTCCCCATCGCTCAAAATTAAAATATGAGAGACGAAAACAAAAACACAGGAGCAAAACTTTAACGGAAATTTCCATTTTCGCATTAAGGAAAGTAAACTTTGAAAGAATCATCGAAGCACACAACTTCAGGAAAGGGGAGAGATGGGTTAAACTACGACCCTGCAAAAGACACAAAATTCGTTTTCACCCAGATTAACATTCATCAGGGACGAACAACGCTCCTCTTCCTAAATCCTAACCCCGAGGATTCTCTTCATTCCCATTAGCACGGAAAACGAGATTTAGATGGAAGGGAGGGATAGCCGAGAAAAGGGGGGTTAAAAGAAAGAGAGAGACCACCCTCTCCCCTTAATGAAGAGGTCATCTCTTGCGCTGTGATGATTTACTAAAGTCAAGATAACGAGTGCGCCTTAATTTCCTGCGAGCGGCTATAATGAAGTCGTTGATAGGTTTAGTCTTCTGATTTATTCCGGCACCCCCCTCGATTCAAGTCTCGTGCACCCAGCTTTCCCACCTGCACTAATTAAAGGCTGATTGCGAAAATTTTTCTCGGAAATTTTCGCTTTAATCGGTGAAAAATTCTTTCCAAGGGAAAATTCTCAGTCTCGAAAACTCGTCCTCATCGTTTTCTGATGCAGAGGATTTTCTTTCTTTCTTTTCTTCGTGGAACGCCACCCCCTGCCATTGTGATTCCCTCTTTATGCTTCCTTTGATCCAGCGGTGTCTCTTGCGGTCGCAGTTTTCTAACAAACGAGATTAGCTTCGCACACAACTGCCTATGAATATAAAGGAGATGAGGATCGAGATTTTTACCGGCAGGAGGGTCGTGCAAGGGAGAGAAAAAAAATATGTATTCCGTACAAACCTACAGAAGTAGTAATCGAACGCCGTAATGCCACTTAAGCGAGATTTGATGGAGATTGATGTCGTATTCATCCCCAGACCCTCTTTTCCAATCCATTCCTTACCCCCCACGAACGCCCACCCATTGTTCTTCGTCATCCCTAGATAACGTCAACTCCTCAACCATTCTCATCTGTGCCGATAGTCATCCCTCATTAAGAAGTTTTCTTCCTAAAGCTCATCAAAAACGTCGAATGTTGTTAGAAGATGACTTCCATCAGGAGCCCTTTAGGTGTCCCTTGTAATCTCTTTGACGGAGTATTTGCTGTCATTATGTAATGGATAATTTGGTGAAGTTTTCGATAAAGCCGGTGTCTTTGGATAAAATATGCTAATAGATCATGCAGTTGCAAAACACTAGGTGCTGTGTTATCAGTTCTAAATTGCGTTGATTCCATTCCTTTACAGTGACAGCCATGATAACTGTTGCTTCTCAGTTTGCATGTAAGAGGGATTAAATGAATTTACAGCTCAAGACAGCTTACAAACCCCAATTACAATGCGCGCGCGACATTATAGTGCTCGAAGTTATGGAAGAACCTCAGGGGTACATGAAAACCCTCAATGGCTGAGTTACTGCTATTAATAGATGGTTTAACCACACATATTCAATGCACTGAAGTTATATAAGGACCACAAAGTGTTAATTTTTATTACTAGAATTCAAGCAATTATTGTTATCATATAACCTTATTGACATGTAATACAACAGGTGCTTAAAAATGTAGTTTAAATTTACCATTGAAATTATGGATAGCATAGAATAGTAATTTGTTATGTTTACGCTTTAACTATTATAATGTTTTCAAAAATATTAATCTTTTAAAATGAGTTTATGAAAATCTTTTAAATTTAGTCTCTTATACACACTTTCAGGAAAAAATTTATGGTTAGTTTTGTTTAATGTGAAAAAAGCCATATTAAACTTGACCATACTTTATATTTGGGAAAAATAAAATTAAATAAAATATGAGATAAAATATGATATTCCTTTAAGATAAAATAGGATATTCCGGTTTAAAGTACCTTCAGTTAAAAACTTTAAAATGGTAAATTTATGCTTAAAGTAGTACTGTCTGAATTGTTTATATTTCATTCAATGAGTTAGAATATATTATACTTTTAAGATATACGGATGAGAGCAATTTGATCCCTCTCATTTTTTGTTGCTTTGTATTTCAAAAAATAACTTACTGAAAGTTCTGAGTGTTTCTGACTTTTCATAATATGATCCAATTTAAGCCCTTATTTAATACCTCATGTATTAGCTTTATAGAAGCTTATACATAAAACCTTATACCTAGAATGACGGGAGAGATGGCTCCTTAGGTATTTTGATGGTTATCCCAAAACCCAGAGAGTTTTGGATATTAGGTACTCTTTAGTATGTAGCAAGGTACCTCAGTTTCATTAAAAAACAAGAGTATTTCAACATATCTATAATTATTATTTATAGATAAAAGGAAGCTCAATCATCTAAGAAGCGAATGCAAGTGTCATTGAAAAGCCAGTGTTCCGATTAATCAAATATTATTTTCGTTTACCAAATTCGAATATAATACCATAGAATTTCGATGAGCGAGTCTATAATATGTTTATATTAAATTAATTATGATTTTTTTTTAACATTTTAGGTGTCTAAATGATCTATACACAATCAAATATTACGGCCAATATTACGGAAGGGGCCAAATTAATCCCTTCCGTCTTTCTAGTTATACTGTAATGTTCAGTTTTCCCAGAGTTAAAGAGTCTCTGAACCTTGAACACACAGTAACTAGTTTTAATAATGCATGTTTTTGTGTAAAATGCGTGAGTTCAATTCTCAAACACTTTATACAGATTTATTTTTGTCTAAGCAGATTTAAGATTTTGAAAAAGGACTTGTAGCATGTGATATATTTTCCTGGAAGGTAGGTAGTTACTTTATTTACGTCGCACTAGAGGTCTGGACTATTGGCGATGGTCTGGAAATACTCCTGAGGATGATCCGAAGACATGATCATAACATTCTAATCCAGATAAAAAACTAACATTTTCAAAAATTTGGGGGAATAAGGAAGAGAGGGAGATAGGCGATAAGATGGCTAGACTGTGTGGAGGTGGACTTGAAAATATTGGGAGTGAATTGATGGAGAGGTATGGCTACAAATCGAACTGTTTGGAAGAGGCCGAATGAGAAAATCTTAGCCTGCACTGGACTGTAGTTCGGTTAAAGAAGAAAATAGGAAGACTCATCTTCGATATGGAAAATTTAACTGCAACCCTGTGATTACTCAATAGAATCAATCAGACATCAGTGAGGTCATCCGTATCAGAAACAAAGGCCCTGCATCCTGAACAATTTCATGTGTCTCATATATTCATATGTCAGCTATCTAGAGTAAAAAGGTATAATCCTAAATCCACTTCCACAGTCGTTTAATGTATTTGCAGCTAAATGCCTCAAACTGCACTATTTTAACACTATTTCTACTGTAACTGCTTTGAAGTGATATGGCGTTTAGTTAAGAGGTAACTATTTCTTATGTCAGCCATTTCATCAGTGCAGGATAAAAATTACTGATTAAATTGTACAAATCCTTAAAGTAAAGTCGATGTTTAGTCATCGAGGAAGGTTTTTGTTTAGAGAAATGAAACACGTGTCCAATTCTTTACTTTATTGGTGCTTTATTCAGGCATTTATTCATTTAATATTTTATATTATCATGTGCCAATCCATTACAGTTGTAACACTGCATACAACCTACTTGACGTTTTGGTCTATAGCTTAGCATGTAACTTAGTCTTTTGTGTTATCAGGCTCTGTTCGATTGCCTTGGTCCTGATTTTAGCCCATCATAACAGAAAATAAGACTTATATTTTATACGGGATTTAAAACTTGTTTTAATAACTAAAATTAATTCATCCAAATAAGTATTATCAGTTTAAAAGAAGTATTACCAGAACTTACCTAAAATGAATCGACAAACAATTAGAAGTAAAAAGTAAAACCGATGGAGAGGAAAAAAAAATTTTTTTCCACTCAAATTTTTTCAAAGCATTTCCTATGATAAACAAATTACCTACACTGTCTTTTAGCACATCTCAAAATAGCATGTCCCCTGCCTAATAGTATGTCCCCTGCCATAATAATACGAAATAATTAATTTCGTATGATTTAAGATAAATTGCAGCAGCAATCTAATCAAAACGGCCAGTCCGCTTTAATACACCTGCACTATCCAATTTTTCTCTATATTTGAAGGTGTTTAACTAGCTTACAGAAACATTTAGTTGGGATCGTATCATAAATGGTTGAGTTCTTTAACTAAAGTTAAACATATATAATAACTGCTAGCTTTTAGGTTAACAAACTCTAAATTTGTATAATCGAATTGGCGAATTCTAAATTTATTTAGAATAGCAAAATATATTAAGTTCTGAAATAGTCAAAGAAATCCGAAAGTCTTGATTTTATTTAATAAAATATCAGGAACAAAGAAAGAGTCGCATAAAATGCCTTTAACATGCATGATCATCTAATTTTGAAACAGTCGAAGAAACATGCTACAACTGTTTGAAAACCTCATAAAAATAGGATTAGTAATACTTGAAGCAATGAAAATTTTTATTTGCTTTAACGAAGTCTCGGGGCATTTCAATCGAAACAAATAAGCAAATAAAAAGTTTTATTAACAAAATCCAACCTTAAAAGAATACATAAACTGAAACACATTTTCAGCCAAACTGAGAACATGAAAAAGAAACTCAAAATATATTTAATACTTTTTAGCCCCTTTTATGAATTCTAAAACAGATACCGAATTACTAAATTAAAAATCTCTACATAAACCTGTTCTAACTTTATTTTCAATAAAACCATGCTTTATTCGTCGACAAAAGCATGTTTAGCTTTGTTCTTAAGCCATACTTTGTGACTTAGTTCAACATTTTATTTTTCTTGATCCCATTATTTAAGTTTGTAACAGTGAAATCAGAATCATAAATTAATTTCCTTTTATTTTGTTGATTAAAATAAAAAATTTGAAGAACTTCAAAATAAATTATAATTTAATATAACTTGCCAAGTGCAGTTTTAGGATTTATTTTCTGACATAAATTGGCAGTGCTGTTTGAGAAAATTATAATTTACAAATGTTGAGAGATGAAATGAAAAGAATATAGAGTTTATTAGCACAAAATCCAAGTATTAAACACAACGTTACGCTGGGATAAAAATGAAATGATGAAAAAATTGGGATACCTACATACGAAATAGTACAAATAATCACCCAATGCACAACAAAAATGAAAAAATAATGTAAGAGAATAAAATAATGCATGGGTGATCTTCAAGTCTGAAGCATTTTTGAAACTGAAATCGTTTCAAAAATAAAATGTATCCTTTTTGTTCATTAACATCTAAGGTGGCCACTATGCATAAACCTTCCGCACTCACCCTAGCCTGGGGTGTATGCCCAGGCTAGGGTATTTCTATACTGGTTAGAGCGTCCGACTGCTACTACAGAGATCCTTGGTTCGAATCCTGCCAGCAACCAACAAACATCTCTCTCTTTCCCCCTCTCCTCCACACGTTGATTCTTGTATATGTCTTGCACATGTTTTAAACGGCAGCATCAAGATTGAGTTCAAATTTTGAACTTTTGGGATGATACAAGTTGTCACTAAGCTAAAAAATAATACACCAATAGGTGACAAACCGTACAATTTCACATATTTTTTTTTTTTTTTTTTCTAAAACGTGTAAACTTTTTATACTTAAGACGTCATGGCTCAAATATAGTTAGCAGAATTACTTTGTGAACGATAAAAAGTTAATAAAACTTTAATTCTCTTTAAAAGTTGAAAACAGACCGGACACAAAAAAAAAAATAATCATCTTTTGAAAATTCAGAAATCATCAAAAATTATACATCATTTCAAGATTGCTTTTTTAAAATGACTACCCCCACAAACTGAATCATGAAAGCAAGATTAAAAGTAAATGAGATTTTTCTGTTAGAAAGAATTTTTCACCGATTAAAGCGAAAAGTGGAAAACAATGTGTAAAAATACTGAGTAGTTTAATTTTTTTCTTCTGTTTTTGGCGGTAACAAACCGGATACTTCACTTGGACAACACAAATAATTAATATGTACCATGATATAATTTTAAAAAAATTCAAGCATATCTTTTAGATTTAATGTAAAAGGAATTTTTTTCAAGTGCATGAGTGTTTGGAAATCGTTTTACACGTTGAATATTGATTAACTATAACAAAGAAATTTGACTTTTTCGTTTTGGCCAGCCTATTTGTTCCGGCCAATGTTACTTAAACATTAATTTATGATAGTTGAAATTTTATTTAACGAAATATTCACTATTTTTAACCAAATAGAAAATCATTTAATTTAGTAGAAATAAAAAGGCAGCTAGAACTCCCAATCATTCTCAATGTTAGCTTATACAAAATGCTTACATTTAATCATGACACGCACCTTTCACATTAAAGAAAAATTCATTCTCAAATTAGAACTTAAATTAATCATAGAATTAAGAATATAAATAAGTATTAATTCGTATTAAATGGGGGGAAAACATATCTCAAAAACTGAAAATTGCTTGATGAAGATAAAAAAAAAGCTTTCACTATTTTAATCTTGAAATTTGTAATTTTTATTGAAATATTGTAATTATAAAATTTGTAATTCATTTAGCATTGCAATTATATTTAACAACAACATTTATTTTAAACTGAACTATCCGAAATTGAAATTTAAACAAAATTTTTTAGACAGCGTTTCAGTGCATTATAAAGTTACAAATAGAAATGCAATTTGCATGAATTTTAACTAAATTCTTTAGAACTATTAATATAAATTTTGCAAAAGACTTTCAAATAATAATTAATGAACAATTCTTATTGGAAATATCTATCAATTTTCGTACCAAGAAATTCGATTAATTTATTATGTGAAAACCAATAAATATAATGTACCATATTAAGATTCAATAAACCGATTTGATTGTAATAGGATGTAAGTGCCCATAAATAAAAATATGAATAGCTTGGAGAAGAAGAAAAAAAGCGGAAAAATCGCACACACTTTTACCATCAAAAATTTTAAGAACAAAAATAAACAACCAAGTCTTGAGTATCATCATTCATCCATTCTCTGATTTAATTTTCACCATTTGATTATTTCAATCCAAAACTGTTGATATCTACTTTCATAAAGGTTTCTTTGCCAGAAAGTCAGATAAAGAAGTAGGTCATTGCAGCGCCATCTTGTAGCAGCTTGCTTAAATATTCCGTGAAAAACTTCTACTTTCATATCAACCTCAACTGATGTTTTTTTCGTTAAATAATCTACTGAAATTGTTTTTAGGAGTTCAAACTTATCGACGAATTACAGCGAATAATACACCTTTGTATGAGAATTATTGTTTGTGGTGATTATGCTTCCCCACGTTGTTTTAACTCAAATTAACTATAACTTAAATCAGTGTTACTCTATAATTAATAGAGCGACTTACAGACTGCGAATTAAATTCAGGCTTATTTTTATATTTTCTTTATTTATTTATGACAAACAAATCAGCGTAGTGTAAGAAAAATACTCTAAGTTTTAAAAAAAGATATATTATTAAATGTAACATTTAGAATCCTTGAATATCTTAAAATGTTACACTTAACAAATCTGGTAAAAGGTGAGAGTTTGAGGAATATTTAGTTTTCTACAGCTAATTTTAGTGACATCATTGAGTGATACGAATTTTAGAAAAAAAAAGTATCATATGTAGTGCTAGTTTTGATAGTTGAAGTCAGTTGACAAAAGTAGTAATTCCAACAAAGCATTTTTCCTTACTTAAGAAATAACGGTAAAAATAATTTATTTCAAAAAATCGTTTTAAATTACAGGAGTGCAATTATTTCAATAATAAGCACTATAGTGTCATAAACCATAAAACTGATACTTTAGTTTTACTATTACCACCACCGAACGGACAAACTTTTGAACGATCTTTAAGATTGTTGTCCAAAATTGTCCTTTGCGCTCAAAAGTGAAATTTTAAGATTCTAGTACAAATAGATCTAGAGTTATAAGAAAAAAGCACAGACAATCTCTGTTGTTTACTTTTAGGCGATCTTCTTACACGATCTTTTATAATACAATTTACTTTTACTTCTTCATTTACGTTTAAAATACAATTTTATACTTTGATAATATACGATCTGCAAAGTCTAGCTCTTAACGGTAGAACAATTTAACGAGAACCGATACTTCACAGCCACGGCCCCTTCGTAGCCAAAGTGGTCACCCACCCGCACATTGACTGCATTGCTTCACTTCGGTGTTCTACTGGGAACAGTGTCTTATGATCAGTCCACTGTGGGTACAATAAAAGAAGAAGAATGTGCAATAAAAACATTATGTAGATTGATTTTGGTTAAACAGAGCTGTAAGCTAGTGTAGATGTTAACTATTAAATAATTGGGGAGAAAACAGAACCATCTGCAGTTTTATTTAAACTACGTAGATATATGTTGTGATTTAAAACAATGTTATAGGAAAAACTAGTTCTTTGCACGTTCCTCCCAATTAAACTAATTACGACTTTTTGGAAAAAAATTTAAGTCTGGGGCTAAAGTTTTCCTTTGCACAAGCTGTCCGAATTTCAGTTTCATGGTATAAATAATTATGGAGTTATAAATAAGAGATTCACGCCGACAGACACACACAAACTTCTTCCTTTTATCGTTCTAAGAATAACAACGAAACTCAAAATTAAATACAATCAAACTCGGCTATAACGAGTCATAACTTAACGAAGAAGCTGGAAATACTTGGTTGGTACAATGTTCAATCTATTAGTGCATAACTCGCTTTTAACGAAAAAAAACTGGTTTTAATGAGTATCAGTTTAGTAGTTCATATAATTTCTATTAAAATCCATCTCTCCTACTCAGCTAATCCCTTCTAGAGAAAAATTCTTTTTTCGAATTTTTTTTGGATCGACAGATTCTTTCAGAATGTTCTTCGGGTTAACGAATTCCTTTTTGATGTCAACAATGTTTTTCTAGCCATTGTCTTAACCGAAGAATAATAATACAGCAAAGAGAAAATAAGACAGTTCAAAGCAAATTATCAAAAGCCTTTTGTACTGTCCAGAAATAAAAGATAAGTAAATACTATATATCTAATATTTTACGAGCATTCTGTTATAACGAGCAAATATTTCGATCCATCTTGCTCGTTATAAGCGAGTTCGACTGTATTTAAAACTCTTATTCATTCTGTAATTTATAGAACATACTGACTCATGGCAATTAGTCATAGTCTTGTGGGACTTAAAATTGCTCTATAATTACCAATTAAATAAACCGTTTGTATTTTTAATTTATTCCCAATTATACGATCGAATGTTCAAATTCTATTTGTGATTCGCTCATCCTGTAGCGGTAAATCAACGGAAGAATAAATTAGAAATTAAAATGTAACAGAGGTTTAATTTCATATTAAAAGTTACACTAAAGGTACCAATAATTGAGTTAACAAATTAAATGCAAGTTACTAATTTACACAGTGTTCTGGAAGTTAATTAATTTCACTACATTAACTCAGCGAGGAAGGTGTTTGTTCTTCGAGGTAGAACTGAAACAGTTTATCTAAACTGATACGCTAATGGAAAATATTACGAACGAAACTTTCAAAAATTGTTCCGTAATTGGAGAATTTCCAGTAAAAGTTAATGCTCAATAGTTGTTTAAAAACTTATACTATTGAACACTTGCTATTCATTCCTGTTCTTTTTTCACTTAAATTCTCCGTAAAAAGCAAGTGAAATAGAGTACTTAAATTTTCAAAGCAACTTGCTAGTGAAACTGCTTTCATTATTTCTGTATCAAACAAAGGATTAGATCCAAAATTTTGGTCTAACAAATCAATAAAATTTCTGAGTGTGCAATGTAAAAAATTCCGGATCAAATTACGGAGTAAAGTACCGGAACTTTGGATGCCGGCACTTCCGTAAATTCCATTTTACCGTAAAATATTACTACTTAATTTTTTCAATAATATTTATTTAATTAGAGTGATTCAGTGATTTTACGGTAATCATTACTATAAATATTAAGTTATATTTGAGTTTTTGTTGGGTGCATGTTCAGGTAAAAATGGTTTTTATGTTAAAAAGTACCGGCACCTGAGTGCCGGCACTTTTTAAAGGAATTTTTTTACGTTGCGAGCAGCGGAGGACTCTAAAGGAGATGTTTTGATTAAGATAAGTTACACAAAATTTTGATATATTTTGTTATGTAAGCCAAATTATGAAATGGAACATTCATATTTGCGCATATTAAGGTTCTGAGTTTATTACATATTAAGGTTCTGAAAAAACTAAAAAAAAAAATTTGTACATTGTTGAAATATAAATTATAAGGTATAGTGTCAGAAGAATAGTTTTGACTCAATAAAAGATATACAAGAACGATAATTGGAAATGGCTTCCCTGCTCCAAACTGTAATGACATCAAGCGATATTATAAACTAGGTCTGTCTCATATAAAAAATTTGAAGAAGGAAGTAAAATAAAAGAAGCTCTATATTGTAAGACCCTCATTTCTCAGAAAAAGATAGACCTTCTAAAAGGGATTTCAAAAGTTAGTTTCAATCAAGTAAACCACAAAGCGTATTTAATACACGAATCTATAAATCTACCCGGAAAGTATATGAGTCACTGTTATTACATTAGTTATTTTGGTTATTGCATCTGGTCTACTCTTTCGCCATCAGGCCAACGTATGTTAACTTGTCGATTGTTTAAGCTAACATATAATTCAAGAGCCGATTATTCTTTTCCGCGTATCCTTATTTCAAGTATATCAAGATTAAGGAATCGTAATATCAAGAACATTGTTTCAACATAAGAAATAAGCATAAAAAACAAAACTTTTTTCATCAATAATTCATATATATTTTAGGGTAGACTTTAAGGCATATTTCACTAGAGTTTATTTTTTACACCTTTTTGTTTTTCTTCTTTACTTTAAATTACTCAAGCTATATGATTGATTTAATGCATATGTTACGATCGTTAATGGCGCTTTTCCTCATCCGTGCAAGCGATCTCACCAAAATATAGGAGTAAGTTTAAATAAATAATAGTTAAATTATTTCTCGTTTTAGCTTTCAATTAATAAAATGTTTCGTTTCATCAGATTTCAATTCCGGAATTAATGAAATTATTGAGATGGTTTATGGAGCAATGACATTCTTGACTGATGTAAGAAAAATGGGTATACATATTTTCAGCAAAAAAAATTTTAAAACTATTCGCTGAACATATATATGATATTACAAGAGTTTTATTCAAGAAAATATAAAGATATATTTTGCAAAAACTTATATCTTTAACATATAAACTTAAATTTTTATTGTTTAATAATTATTAAATATCTATAGTATAATCAATGTATAATATTCATATATTTGCTCTGTATGCATACTTAGATACATTATTGAAATTGAATCAATTATCGGAAAAATCTAATAAAAAAATAAAAATAAATAAATAATTATGACCACGATCTATCAGAAACCTGCTTTTATAAAACTTGATAATCTTTGAATAGAATGTTTTATTCAAAATTCTTTATTAATTTAAGAGTAAATTAGCAAACTACTTTAAAAAAAACATCGTATTGCTTTTTTAAAAAAAAGTACAGAGAGAAAGAAAGATCAAAAGAAATCAACGAAAAAATTTGAATGAAATTTTACGCTACGTTTGCGTAAGTCAAGCTCTTCGTAAGTTAACCACAGTAACGTATTAATTGCTCTATTTAAATATTTATTCACTGTCGCCAAATTATTCTTTTAAAAATAATTATTTTAATTTTCCTTGGTTTCTATTTTAAAAAAATTAAACTTTTGATTTCTCAATAAAAAATTAGTTTAGTGATATGGCATTAAAAAATTTATGCCTTATCATTCAAAATGTTTTCGTTCACTATTAAATTAAATAATAAAATTATTAAATAATTATTAAAAATAATTTTTTAATAAATAATTTTTAATATATCAATAAGGAAATAATAATAATGTCAATAAGAAACGAAACTCTCCTGATAGAACTATTAGGACCCCAATTTCCAAATTTCGGCTCACCTTATTCTGACGGTGAGAAATTCAATTATGTAAAAAAAAAAATGAGTTTATTCATAGAAAGTACATTTTTGAGTCTGTTTTCGTAACTTGATTAATAGATAGCACTAAATAATTAGCATATTAGGGGTAATATCATGGAACCATTAAGATTGACACTTAGCACGCGAAAATCAGATAATTAAAACAAAAGTTATCCAGGGTGATTTTTTTGCGCACTGTTTCCGGAATGATCCTACTTTATGAATCGTAAAATACTTTAGTTCATTCTGTTATTTACATTTCATTACTTTTTATTTCAATATCAAATGCTTGAAAATATCACTTCAAAAACAGTTCTAACTTTCTAACCGGATATTTCTATATGCATTTCCGATCATTATTCTTTTTTAGCTGTCGTTGAATAGTCGAACCAATTTAGAGCCTACTGCTACCAATGTTCAACTCCGTAGTCTGTCATTTTGAACCCAATTTAAAAGACAAAGGAACTCCTGGATCAAGTATTGAGAGAAATTTGCTTTCATCGAGGACTTTCCGATGGAACAATCCGTGCATTACATGGAAAGGTAAACCACAAGAAACTCTCATGGTTAGCCTGATGGCAAGAGGACTCTAACTCATGAAATGTCTACCACTGAGAATATGTTTGCGTCATCACTGTGGTCAGTGCCAGTAGGGTGTGGAATTCGTATTGACCAATCATGTTTGGGATTCGAACCCGGGACCACTTCATTGGGAGGCAAGTGCTCTATAGTCTGAGCCATCATGGCACCGGGTATTATATTTATCCTTACTTCTTTATTAAAGCCATCAGCCTGGCGAGTAACACCTCCTAGAAGAGAGGAAGTGTTTGTCAGACCTACAGCCGTGGATCACAATTAGGAAACATTTGGTCAAAGATAATGTCACTGATGTAAACTTGACCTGATTCCTCCTATAATATAAAAAAAACACAACTTTTGCTGCATTTCAAAAGGTAATTTCATTCGTTTACGTCGTCTCATAGCTCATTAGCTCTTATCTATTACAAATGATACAGATCTCTATAATTTATTTCCATAAAAAATTTAAATTTAACTTTTTGAAAGCTTCCATATATCATTTATATCTAAAAGCTTAAACTTCAATGATTAATATGAGAACAATTGAAACTCCAGAATTAATTTCACATAATTCAAACAGTTTTAGACTTTCAAAAAAAAGTAACAAAAATGCAAAGCTTCTTACGTATTTTTAATGATTTATTCAACAAAAAATAGCTTTGATCCTTAAATCCTCTATTATCAGCTGTCAGTGCTCAGCGTTCTTTGCTGTCTTCCAAATCAGAGGTTGATTAATGATTATATCTAAACGTGAATTTAATTGAAAATGTGAATTAATGATTCTCTGAGGGATAACGAAGCTAACAGTCACTCCACATTTAAATAACTTTTTTTTAAAAAAAAAAAATATTCTACCGTTTACTTCATATGCGCTTTCATCAATGTTTTTATGAAATCCGGCTAAGGAAGGATGAAATAATCATTTATTAAAAATGTTAAAAAAAAAATAATCTATGATATCGTTAAAAGTTCAAAGATTCTTCTCATTTAACAAAAGTTTAGCAATTTATAAAGGCAATAATTAAAAAACGATAAATTAAACTTACCCAAAAGCAACGAATTTTTTTTATGATACATTCATTACTTTTTTGGTAATATAAATTGTGAAGAAATTCGGTATTTAATTTATACAATAAATCGAAAAATATAATTATTTCAGCAAATATTGTGCAAAACTGAAATATACTCTATAATCAATGCGTAAATTAAGAATATCTAATTTTATGTTATTTATAAACTATTATTAAGCCCGGTGGCGTTAAAAACTATATTATAACGTTGCCAAGAAACGTTATGCACCTTAAAATAATTACACTGAGAGACAATTTCTTTTTCGTTTTATTTTAGCATGCTCTGTTTCTTTTTTTTTTCTTTTTTTTTTTCTTTTGCTCATGATATTTTAGATATTTTTTTCGTACATTTTCACGTCGCTGTTTTCTAAACTGCTATTAGTTTTCCTCTCCAAGCTGCAGTTTTTTTAATGACATTTTTAGTTTATTTTTTGTTGAAACGTTCAAGTTTAAAAACGTTATATGAAACAGGGGCTCGCAAAAATAATACGACCAACATCTAAGGGAGCTAGAACACATTACCAGTATCAAAATTTCATGGGAACCTATGCCCGTTAACGTAAACATACGCCGATAGGGCCACTTTCCTAAAATGAATTATAAACTATTTATTCGTGTGGTTCTGAATATGATAGGGTGACTGGAAGAGACTATGGTCAAGTAAAAGAATTACACTGGAGAACAAGTTTTTCTTTACACGAGATTTTGTAACAGTTCTTAGATTCTTTCAAATCGCAGATATCAAATTTGAAATCAATTTCTTTTCCCAAACTACAGTTTTGTAATGAAATTTTTAGTCAATTTTTTGTCGAAGCGTGCATGTTTAAAAACGTTGTATATAGCAGATTGTCGCATAAATAAAGCAACAAACTTATGGGGTAGTTAGGGCACGTCAACAGAATTAAAATTGCATTAGCTTGATTGATTGAACGTAGGGTTCAGTGGCACAAAGTCCAAATGAGGACATGCTGCACCAAACAATATGGTGAAACAGTTCAAACTCTTAAGTACATACAAAATGTTAATTGCAGCACAATTATAACTGATAAAGCAGTACTAAGTGAATAAAACAATAGAAATTGTATGAGTAAAATCAGATAGAAAGTATGAATACAGTATAAAAAGCACGAAATAAGTAAAATGTACGAAGGGCATAAGATAGTTACGAAAATTGCATTAGCACTCACTCCTGGTTACGTCATCATACGCCGCTAGGGGTGCTTACCTATTACAAATTATGAATTGTTCCTTCGTGTGATTCTGAGCATCATATGGAAAGTGCCTATAGCAACGTGTGACTACATTTACAGGCGTGGGTTTTTAGGTAATTTAATCCCATTGATGTGCCTTAACTCACACTTGTCGCACCATCTGCGCGACCCCGTGTTACATATAACATGTTTAAACTTGTATATTTCGACAGAAGAAATAGATTAAAAATGACATTGTAAAAGAAATCCGTAACTTAAGGAGTAAAACTAATTTCAGATTTGAAATTCCCACACCCGAATTTGACAAGATCAAGAACCTTTATAAATTCAGAAAAAAATTTGTTCCCCAGTGTAATTAATAAACAGTAAAATAAATATTTTCAAATATACCAATTTTAAAAAAAATTTTGATTAGCTAACTTTTGACGGCAGGAATAAAGGATGTTTTTATAATCCTCTTTTTTTTTTAAACTGAGGTAACTGAGTCAGAAAAATGATTCAAAAGAAAATGTGGAACGTTTTGATTAAAACCGATGAGTACAACCATCAAGAACATGGAAAAAATTGATTACTGCACATGCTACAATTTTCAATGATGAAATCGTATAATCAAACGCTTTCTGGAAGAAAAATAACTTTGTTGCTTTTATGCTTTTTTATGTCGCGAAATTAATAATTTGTTTTCTGTTACACCAAATAAGTTTTATGTTTGTATCCATGCCAATGATTTTAAAACTTATTATATCGATTTATGCTTAAAGTATCTAAATAAAAATGACTTATTCTGCTAACTTCCAATAACACTACACTTTATAATACAATTTACGTTACATTTTACATTAACTCTAGCATGAGAAGTTTTATTCAAAATCAAAGTCATTTGCAAAAGAAGTTGTAAGAAATCAAGCACATTTTATTTCATATGTCAAAAATGAACAATCGTGATTGAACTAGTTTACTTTTAAAAACAATGAAAAAATAGTTTTTTTTTATAAAGAGTCTTATACTCCTGCACTGTAAGAAATTACGGTCGAAAGTACTTTTTACCGTAAAATCCATTTCTACCAGAACATGTTTCAGAACAAAAAAATCTGATATACCGTAATTTTCCCAGTAATAATTACCGTGGAATCACTAAATCACTCTATTTAAATAACGATCTCTGTAAGATATACGGTATAATATTTCACGGTAGAAATTGATTTTACGATAAAATAGATTTTACGGATGAGTACAGGAATTTTTTTAAAGTAAGTAAAAAAGATTGACAGTGTCCATTTTTATTGCAGCAGGTGATAATGAATTACAATTCAATAAATTACTGTAAAGTGAATAACGAACTCTTGCGAGAGCATTAGAAAATTTAAATGTGGATTTATTTTCGTATTTTGTAGGTAACATATAAGTGAAAAATCAACTCCAAATATATAAAAATAATTCAACAGATTCTGTATTAAGAACAATAGATACAAAAACTAATGCTTTTTGCTGCTGAAACCATAAACTATACAATTTATCATTAGAAAGAAACTGATATTCGCTCATAGTAAAATTACCGTAGTGTACGGTAAATACATTTCTGGTGAAAAAAATATAAATAATTCTGGTTAATAAAACCAAAATACACTGTATTTGAACCATTCATTTGGTAATTTTTCCGTTCATATAGAAATGCTTTACCAGAAATTCTGGTTCTCAAAATTATAATTCTTATTAACACACATTTAGAAAAAAATACAGAACTGAAAAGTGAATTTAACCGAATAAATGGTTTTTATTCCATGCACTAATGTATCGTAATAAAATTACTAAATTTTACCACATTTACCAAAGTTTATCATATATTGTAAAACAATATTTTATTGCTAATATTTCATTACTAAATTCTACCACATTTACCAAAGTTTATCATATATTGTAAAACATATCATATATTAGATCTGCTAATTTTACTGAAATACTTATCAAAGCGCTTCGGTGAAAATCACCGAGCTCTTCGATATTCTCATGGTGACAGAAACACGGTAAATTTTACCATATTCTGATAATTGTGATCATACTTTTTTTTCGAGAATAAATGGCACAATCTTGTCGATATATACTGCATATCTATGTATATTGATCAAATATATTGCATATCAATTTTCGATATATATTGCTATAACCGTGCTATTGGAAGGAAACCAATAGCACAGTTTATTGATTTCTCAATATTTTGCGGGAAAAAAAGACCCAGAGAAAAGTGAATATGACCTGAAGAACTAATTTTGAAAACACCTTTCCCGGCAAGCGTCATGACGTTAAACATTATATAGCTTAATATCAAATTCTTGCAATTTGAAACCAGCCGAACCAAAAGCAGTTTAGACAAGCAAGCCTACAAGCTCAAACGAATTAAAAGTATTTTTGAACGAGTAATGATGAATTTCTCAAAACTAGTGGGTTGCGCCCTCTGCTCGCTAACGCTCGCCAACCCCCGAAAATTGCTAGCCGTTCTTATATTGTTTGCTTCACAAACCAAGCTCGCTTTGCTCGCTACTAACTTAGGTACATTGCAAATGCACAAAATTCTAAGAATTCAAAACAATCATTCAAATCCATATAAAAATTTTCTTTTTTAAAAAAAATTTCATCTTTTTAGTAGATACTAAGTCATTAAAATAAATCTGAATTCAAATAAATGACATATAATTCGTTAAACCTATTAGAAATGTGCTACAGTATAATTCGTGATAAAAATCAAAAATCGTCAAATAAATTCGTGAAAAGAAGCGCTTTCGACAAAATACTAAAATAGAGATCTATCGACAAAAACTACCACCCCACTTCTGCCTAGCTTAATAGTATGAGATTGCCGCAGCTGATACTCTCTGGTTATTTCAGTTTCCGTTTTTAAAAGCGCTATATGTTGAGCCACCTCAGCTAGATTTGGCATGTGACATTTTTTGCGGCAATTATTGGTCGATTCGCCGTGTAAGAGAAATAGTAACTTAAACAAAACAAAGCAAGCGTTGCCACCGGCGGAAAAGAAATACAGCCCAAATTTGGGAACCACGTAAGAGAATTATATATATTAGATGATTATGCATCCGTGCAAAGTGTCGTGACCGATAATAATGATGATGCCATGGTAATGATTATATGCCACGTTAGTATTTGACAATATGTCTTCCATGTAAACGATCCAGATTTGACTTATTTCAGATGGGGGAATCAAACCCTGGATATAAAGGATCTCTCAAAAAACTTTAGAAAAACTTTAAAAGAAGTAGGATACGTCGAAAGTTTTGAAAATTGCATCGCAACCCATAACCAGAAGCGTCAAGCAAAAGTGATAACTGAGGTAGAATATCAGAAAATGCACAAGGAAGATATTCTCTAAAAACCCTAATAGGATTTAATGAGTAAAAATGGCGTCTTAGATGTACACAATTTATTATGTTAGAACAAATGGCACTTAACGCCATTTTCATAATCAACATGAAGGATGCTGGCTAATGGTGGAGAAACTTAATCTAAGTGTCTCTTATAGAGATAACTGTTAGAAATCCAATAGTTATAAAAATAGTGCATGCACAGAGGACGCTGGCTAAAGGTGAAAAAGCTTTATCTGAGATACTCTTATTGAGCTAACTGTTAGAAAACTGTTATAATAATTATGAAAAATAATTATAAAAAATAACATAAGCACAGAGAGTGCTGACTGGAGATGAAAAAACTCAATCTAAGAGTCTCTTTTAGAATCGTTAGAAATTCAACAGATGTAAGAAATAACATAAGCACAGAGGGCACAGGCTAACTGTGTTTAAACTTAATCTAAGTGTCTCTTATAGAGATAACTGTTAGAAACTCCACAGATATTTTTAAAAAATATCAAAAACACAGAAGGCACTAGTTAAAGGTGGGAAAATTTAATCTAAGAGTCTCTTATTGAGATACCTGTTAGAATTTCAACAGTTCGAAAAATAATATAATATGACAACAGAACAGAAACAATGTTTAAAAAAAATTTACAGTTTGAATAAATTTTAATAGAGTATAGGGAAGCAAAAGACGAGGCGCATAACGTTCAGTTGCAACAAGTTCAGTTAGTCATTAAATAAAATTTATAAAGGTCTTTTAAAGATTCTTTGAAACAAAATGTTTTTAATTTAAAAATGCACATTTTTCTTTTGAAAAGAATAAAATGTGTACGTCCATTTTTCTTCATCTAATACGAAAATTCCCTTACTATCTATTTTATAAAATAAATAGCGTGCGGAAAAAATTTTTGAGTTACACTATATCATTACGTAACCTTCAAATCTTTGCTAAAATCACTTTCTTTAATGTTACATTGCAACGCCACATCAGAAAATGACTTTAGTCACGAATCCTGCTACTCTGGTGTCTGTTTGATTACACAATATCGCTTCTCTTTGCCAAATATAGATTTTAAAATGTTCATATAAATAGAAACGAAGTACGTCTACAAATTTCCCAGTAGTTTAACCAACATACTGACACAACTCGAAGATTACCGATTTGAATTTATAGAGATATAAGCGATATTTTTTTCCTTCCTTATTCTTTGATGTTTTTATAATCATCAGGATTCCATAGTCACATTGTAATTTCCTAATGGAAAAATTCAGAAACATGATCTCATCAAAATAATATTTGCTTTTGCTAATAATTCCTTGGAAAAAGAGGCTAGATAAAATATAACGTCCTTGGAACAATTTTAATCTAACTTTTTTACATTTTTATACTTTATTGCTTTGGACATTCACTTGGTCTCGATTGACTTGCCTTCTATTTCATATTGTTATCTTTTTTTTTTCATTTTTTATATCTGGCACATGAACTGAAAAGTATTTTACTGCACCGAGCACTTGGTTAATATAAAAGAATGGGTTTAATTATTAATAGTTATTGTTGTTATATGATTTAGGAAGAAGTGTGTAGTGTGAATAAGACTTTGGTGAGAATATTGATGCCTCAGTGTGAATAACTCAGAAATTATAACGCCGGGAGAGGAGAGGCAAATATGGTTAATGGTTCTACTGGAACAAAGAGGCGTCCATTTAATTTCTCTTACGAATTCATTGTATATTTGTTTTTATAATGTGTGCAACATCTCAAAGCATTAGAAAAATCAGGGAAGACCATGCCGCTTTTATGCAACAATCACTAAGTTTTCTGTACCAATGAGAATTTTAATGATTCCGTTTACCACCAAGAACCTGAGTGCTACAGAAAAATAAATACAGATAGTCTTAACTTGAAACTGACACAAATAATTCACGTCTAGAGTTTGCTTACGCTAGTAATTGCTCGTTAAAATTTTAATACCTTGTTGGGTATCTCATGGATTCAACTAACACCTTCTAGGAGAGAGAAAGCCTTCGCACGGGAAAAACGAGAAATCCGATCCTCCAGTAGTTCGAAAGATGTTATTTTAGTAGTTCGAAGAGAACCAGTCAGATATTTTTCATTTATCCCCACTGCATAGTTTATTTCCGTTCCTTCGGACTACTAAAGTGATCCGGGCGAAAGCATTCTCTCTTCTAAGAGGTTTTGATTCATCTATCTGAGATGCATTGTTTGGGATAATTTCAATGATTTTCGATTATGATAGATTTAAGCATGTCTTTAAATGTCATTTCATGATATCTGTATTTCCGTTCAAGTAGATGCTCTATGTTTAAATTTTAAAATTTATAATTGAACATACATTGTTGATTTAGCTATAAGTAGCTAAAGTCTAACAATTTATGCCTTATGCTTGAGATCAACATTTTGCTGAAAATAAAAATCATCAACCACCTTAAGCTGTTCTGTAATTTCCCCAAGTTTTTCTCAAGTACAAGCAGGACCGTCTTAGTAGCGTGCCAGGGCACAGGTCATACTGCTTAAAATCACACTAAAAAACTTCACATACATAAAATAAAGGATTTTTAACATATGTACTAATTTGAACAAATTTAAATACATTTTGATTTAAATATATTTAAATTTGTTTTTAGTAGACCCAAAAAAACTGAATTCACCTAAAAATTTCATTGGAACGTAGAAAAATAGATTTCGGTTGTCTTTTTCAGTTTCCCTGGTAATGAACTATTTAAATTATTGTTGTTTACATGATAAACAATCACTATTTGTAGAAAGAAAAGCAAAATACACACTTTATACAATAAAATATATTTATTTTAAAAATTATATAAGGTAATTTTGTTTAGTCTTAGTTTTTTTAATACAATTTATGAAAAGTAAGATTCTCAAGGGCCCCCTGAGTGCCTGGGGCCTTGGCCACTGTCCGGGTGTGCCCATACGTAAAGACGGTACTGAGTACAAGTGATATGCTTTATTCATGAATGAATCATAAAACTCACGATTACTAACGGCAATTTTTCCCATGCACAATTGCACACCCAAAACATAATGTCTGCTCATGCTCGTGCTGAATAGACAATATTTTTTAAGCTCAGTGCAGGTACACCAGACATACTTTCATATTTTTCCTACATACTTTCGTACTTTAATGTCGAAAATATTATCCTTTTCTAAAAATAATACACTTTATAATTAAATATTCAACGAAAATACACAACTGAAATTAAAATGTGAGGTAAATCTATGACATATACTCCTGCCATCTGTATTTCATGATGCAAATGATTTTATTTTCTACATTTTTCATGCTCTATATTTAGGTAATTATTTTACTGATCCTCTATAGTTTCAAATTAATTAGAACATGCAAAAAATTCCTATATTCCATCTTTAAATTTTACCCGAAACGAAAACTAATTCATTCTTTCTCTTTTGATATACTCGCTGTCTTTGATTATTTTATTGTCTCAAAATTCGAGGATAGCTGGAATCTACAGTTTTCATTCTGAGTTTTTCAACGTCTAAAACCTTTGACCACATCCTTTAAAAATATCTCATTAATTTTAGAATNCCATCTTTAAATTTTACCCGAAACGAAAACTAATTCATTCTTTCTCTTTTGATATATTCGTTGTCTTTGATTATTTTATTGTCTCAAAATTCGAGGATAGCGGGAATCTACAGTTTTTATTCTGAGTTTTTCAACGTCTAAAACCTTTGACCACATCCTTTAAAAATATCTCATTAATTTTAGAATATGAAATTATCCAATGAAGCTGTAGAATTTAAAAATTCTATTTTCACGGGAATGAATGCAAGGAAATGCTAGCTTTTCTTATTGATTTGAAACTTGAAAAGCCTAGCTCGTGTAGCAAATATCTAATATCGTTATAGCTTTTGAGAAGTTTAAAAAGAACTACACCAACAGTTTTCATCACGTTAAAAGAAATATCAGGATTGTCTCTGATGAAACAAAAAGGTTAAGAAGACTTAAAACCTACATCAAGCTTAAACCTGTGAAAAAATTTGTTTTAAATAATACAATTTTCAAAACCTTTGATCACGTCCTTTTAATATAAAAATAAACAATTTTAAAAAATAAAACTTCTCTGTAAAATTAGATATTTGCAAATAGAGAAGAAGTGAAGTAATTATGCCTAACCATTTGATTTAAATCAGGATATTGGATACCTGTAAGCGACGTCACGCGTGAGTGTCGAACCTGAGTGGTTTCTGAATCGGCAAATGCCATAATTTTCCTACGATGACGTCACTGGCAGGTATCCAATTGTAAGTGGTGAAAATTCGTTTCTCCCAGGAATACAATTCAGATAATAATAATTTTTGTAATTGATTGAATAAAAGAAAAACATTTAATGGTTGTGAATCTTAGCTCATGCAGAAAATATCATTTTACGTAATTTCTTTTTTGCTTTTCGAAAGTTTGATAAGAACTACGCCAACTATTTTCAACAGGTACATAATCACTTTCGTAATTGATTGAATAATTGGAAAACTTGGAAAATATCATTTTATCTAATTCCATTTAACCTAATTACTTTTCAGAAGTTTGATAAGAGCTACAGCAACAGTTTCAAACCTGTAAAGGAAGTCTCAGATTTACGCTGATTAAACAAAAACGCCAGGGGCACTTAAAATCAATATAAATTAAGCTCTAACGAGATAAAGTTCGGGTGCAAACTTTGCAATCCGGTAAAATACGACAAATTCGCTCACGGTTTGGAATATCAGCCAACAAATTAAATGTCATATTTTTGGCTCAGACCCATGATAGCTTTCCTCCAAATAAAGGGAAAGGAGCCAAAAGTTAATACTCTTGATTGTGAAAACGCTTCGGTTGCTCTAATGAAAAGCAAACAGAGAGCCTTTATTAGTTGGGGAGTCCAGTTTTCTTCGAGTGCACTGTCAACACAGCTTGTCTTCTATTTCCCATCTAACAACAAGAACCCTTCTCAACGCAAAGAGAAAGAAACTTGCACCAACCCGATGACAAGATTCAATTTCGGAAATGCTTGAGCATCGCTCTTGGCCTTTTGCAAGTCTGGGAAAGAAATTGACGCGTCGGTATTCTGGAAAGGAAAAAAAAGGGATGAATAGTATTTCTAGCATTTAAATTACTGCATCCATTTTATCTATTATCTAAAGTAGATTGTTAATTAATAAAGTAGCATATAATCTTTTACAAGTGCTACGAAGGTTACATTGTAATAATCCATTAAAAAAAACTATGTAATTTCTGGAGTGTGAAGTTTTTCTTGGATTTTCGTTGTAACTAATGATTTAGATCATAAGAAAAAAGGTATCAGTTATTTAAAATTAACAAATAATTTTGATAACTGCCTTTTAGATTAACTTAAGATTCAATTTATTGCTTGAGAATAAAATCAAGATAACTATAGGGTAATTTAGAATATTCTTTTCTAGGTTAGAGCCTGCCAGTTAATAAAAAAATTATTAATAGACTATTGCTAAAACTCATGATACTTAATGTTTATTATTTTAATAATTTTTTATGAATCGCTTTTTTAGAAATTACTACATCTTTTCTATCTATAATTAAAAAGATTAACAAAAAAAACGATCGTCACAGTAACAGAAAACTTTAAATGACTCGCATTATTAAATGGCATTTGCGGGAGTCAAAATTCTCACTTGCTAGACTAATATTGGTTAATCTATAAATAAATAAGTACAAGCAAAAAATTAATTTTCAACCAACTCTTTAAGTAATTATAGAGATATCCAAGTCAGAGGCTGAGCTAGATCGCTGTCCCACTATCATTCAATCAATTTCCGTTTGCATCGTTATTATTAAATAATTCGTATTCCTATCCAAATACAAACGAATTCCTTCCTATTGGTTGCATTTGCGACTGTTTGATCATTGATAGATTTCCAGTGGAGTGATAAGTTAAGTGATGCCAATTCAGGCACCTCTCTTACTTTAAGTAAGGCTCCTATACTATCAGGTCTCTAATTCAGGGGCTCTAACTTTAAGGTATTTGACAAACATCGAAACAACACACTCTGAAAATATATATTATTATGGCTTGCTTCAGCAAGATAAAGGAAGCTCTTTAATGCAACCAAGCAGTAATTATTTCACTTCATAAAAGCGTCAGATCAAAATTTCTTATCAAATTTAATTTTGAGTAGATATGACTCCAATTAGAGAGCTTAAATGTTTCAAATCTCAAATAAAACCATCACTCGAAATTCAAAACCTACTTAAAAATCAACCAGATTTTCTTACCGTTCTCATGTATCAAACCCTTCTCTTGCCAGCTACGTCTGAAAGTGTAGAAGTTAAAGATTTACCTGGACACGTTGAATTGTCACCAAACGAAAAGCTTAGGATTCGGGAATTATTAGAAGACAAAGAACATCGATTAATAAGCAACAACAAGTAGTACATGGTTCATGAATTGAATAGATTATAATGACATTATATCATGCCTGAGGAATAAAATTAAATTTTCACCGCAATTTTGAATTCATTTTGGTAAATTTCAAAACCAGTGATAATATTCCCAATTGAGTAAATTTTCGTACTTCTTTAATAGTATAATGATTTTTTTTTTAAAAAAATCCTTTAATTTAACTCGCAGCAAACAAAGCTTAAGGTTAATTTTCAGTGTTTAAGAACTTTAAGATAAAGCTTCTTATTAGAATTCGCACGATTTTGTCATTTATAAAATATATTAAGAGCAATAATTATTAAAAATAACTTCGAATCTATATAAAGTACATAACGTATTAAATTTACATTGTGGCGTAACTACCACTACGATTATTTACACGTTGAGCGCCGCGTCAGCCATCAGTGGCTGACACTGGACTTTACATTTAGGCTGCTTCAACCACCGGTGGCTGACACTGAAATTACATTTAAACCGCTTCTACCACCGGTGGCTGACACTGAAATTACATTTAGGCCGCGTCAACCACGAGTGGCTGACACTGAAATTACANGCGTCAACCACCGGTGGCTGACACTGAAATTACATTTAGGCTGCGTCTACCACCGCTTGCTGACACTGGCCTTCATCGGCCGCGAAAAACAACTGGCTGACAGAGTATAACATGATATAGAACTATAAAATTTACACTCTTTTATGGAATTGCAGAAAATTTATTCAAAATTTACTTAATTATTGTGATTCTTGGTTTAATAAATTCAATTTAGATTTCATTCACCATTATTTTTAAACAATTCGTAGGCATATATAATTCACCAATTTTTTCAAATATATCATGCTAAACCTTTTATAAACCAGCAAAATCTGTCTATACTTGCAAATTTAGTTTGTAGTTATTTACCGTGTAGCCAGACGAGTAAGCCATGTAAAATTAGCGTGGCATTCAACGTGTTAAATATGAATTCATAATAAGTCGTATATGAAACATGCTATTCAATTGAGGTATCTTTTGATTCATGAAGGTTGACATAGTCGAAAGCTTTTTCCCCCTGCGGACGTGATATGGTAAGACATACTTCGATGCATAGTTCACATTGAAAAGTACAATTGCTATTTGTGACTGCGTCATCGCCCTCCTCACGCTGTTGCTTCTCAGTCTCATTTACACACTACGTGATCCTGTACACACTCGACTGCTATTGGCAACACAGAAGGGTCTACATGCACACACAACCGTGAACATAATACAGCTCTCCCGGCCTTTCGCAAATACGGCAACTAGTGGTATACATTCATCGAATTCTATCCCTGATAAAATTCTGTTGGGGAGTAATGTGGCGTAATTACTACCACCGCAATTATTAAAGATCGATTCACTAGTAGATAAGACATGCTAGCACAATTCAATCTTGGTGTATCTTTTGATGGATGAAGTTTAACATTGTCGAATGCTCTTTATACAGTGCGTCAACAAAAAACGGCCCATCTTGAATAACTTTTGATCTTATGATCGGATCTTTTTCCAAGACTCAATCTTGATGATGCGAGGGGGTAACTTCGAATATGCTATATAATTAGAGCAGACGATATGTTAAATTACGAATTTAATTTTACTTTTTGCGTATTCAGCCATAGATCGAGAGCTTTTTAAGCAAATTGAATCATTTTTGCACACAATTATAAAATCCGTTAACCCAAAAATAATTCCACGCAAAAAATTTATTTCCGTAAATATTTTTTTTAATTATTTTATTTAATAATAGCCGTAAAAATTTCGAATTGTAGAATATACAATTTTTTTAAGTCATTTTAAAGTATTTAGTTTCACATGGCAAAACACAAAACTTGAGAAAAATCGGTCGAATAGTTTCTGAGAAATCGAATTTTAAATATACGGCTTTTTTAAAATAATAATGCCCAATAAGCTTAAAATTTTCAAAATAATATTAAATTATGAATATTAACAACTAATTTTCTAAATCGGTCAAAGTATTAGTTTACTAACCACTAATTCTATTATTATTCCTATTATAGAGATATTCGATCTAATGCTATCCTCTTTCTATCTTAGGAAAATAAATTAACTTTCATACAGAAAAAAAAAAATTAGTAACTGGGAAGAAAAAAAAATCGAGGATATTGTTCGAAAATATTAAAGTGTGAAATAAAGTGATTTGTTGCACGGATTGGTAGAAACCTTATTATTCGAAGCAATTTCATTACTTATTAGAAGTCTTGTAAAGTAGATACAGAGGATTTCAAATACAATTGTCCTAACTTGTTATATCACTTCATTCTTTCAACCTTCATTGTTGAAAGACGTATCGTATCATTTAGTCAAATAAACTTCTCTAGCATTGTGATGAAATTGTATTTACATGCAGTATTGTAAATATATCAATTTAATGTAATTTAATTTAAGAGTTCGTGCATCTTCACAGTGTTTTAACCCGCCTTTATAACAAAGCGAGTTGAGAAATTAATTTTGCTACGATAGTAGTAGGTTAGAGTTCATCGCACAAAAGCCAGAAGCGGCTATATTCACTAAACTCAAGGGAAATAAAAAATTGTAATTATGAACTCAAGGGAACAAAATTTAAACAATGCAAAAAACTATATCTGATGCAAAAAAAATGGGAAAGGAATCATGTAAACAAAAAAGGAAAAGTCATCACCTCGGAGTACTTTATAGACAAACTTAAACATGGAAAATTTATTAGATTTACAGTGTTGTAGAATAACAAATTTATAGCAATCCCTGGTAAGCGACATAATGAATTTATAAGTCGATATCATAACAAAAATAAATGAACTGTCTACACAGGTTGTGAATTCTTTATATAACGTTACAAAATCATCACATGCTTTAGAATGGATTATGTATTCAAAAACTATTTAATCTTTTAGTATTTGAATTAAAATATTATTATTTAAAAGTTTGTTTTTTAATATATCAATTTAACAAAAATATTATGTTTCAAACAAAGAGCAGAATAAATAAAATACAAATATCATATAATTTAGGCAGTAGTCACGAAATTCAAAATATTTATCTCACAACAAAACATGAAAACACCTTTAATTTTAAATGTAAGCGAACATTCAAAACTCTCCTCATTTTTCAACGTTCGGAAGAGAAAAAGGGAGAAAATATATGAAAGAAAACTCTGGTTAGTTTCTAGGAGACTTATTTGAACGAAGCGTTAAACCACTGATAACAGTTTGCAATTTATCTCGGCGCTTTTCCGTTCCCTCCAGTTTATGGCTAAAAAAAAAAAAGAGGGGGGGAAAGAAATAAACCAAACGAAAATTGAAGCAGGGAAAAAAAACTTACAACGAACAACTATACAACGTCGCTTAATAACCTATAAAGAAAAAAATATTTGCCAAGGTTTTATCGCCTTTAACTAATGAAGGTTGAAAAAGATAGCGCGAGCCTGAAAATTTTTCACTCAGAGCGCGGTTGTGACAATTTCCAGTTATTTTCGGGCGGCGTCATTTGGGGTAAATCTATGAACCATTAGCCTGGTAAGGACTCCTCCCAATACTGCCATCTACCGTCAATTAATCATGGCCATCGCTATAAATAATTAATCTAGCCGCTTGGGTGTGGACGAGGCTTAAAATAAATACTTCGTCAGATCTTACCCCCATCCCTACAAAACGATTTGATAAGAAATTTGATGGACACCAACAAAGATAGGGGGATGGATGATAAGAATGTTGTTTAGGTGGATTCGTTAATGCACATTTGCCCTTAAATCATTGGCAATCATTTTATTTTATGCGTCATATCTGTTGCATTAATAATTTTTAAGTTTCATAAAATTTTATTTATTGTTTAAATATCCTAGCGATTATCGTTTTAGTGTGTTTTTGTTTATACATGATTTATATTCTGTAAAATTTGTCGTTCAAACAAAGCTTTTTCTCGACTTTTCTTTTCTGTTTGCCCTTGTGGAACACTATTTTGAATCTCTTATAACTCCATAACCGTTGACGGTAGGGTTCTGAAATTTGGGCAGCGACTACGAGGAGCAGTTTTAGGCCCTGGTGTCAAAAATCGCTTAAAAAGTGTAATTATTTCGGTTGCGAAAAATGTTTTAAAAAAATGATTTCTTTTTCCTATTAGTTTAACATTAACTACTGCTATAAATAAAACTGTAAGCGATTATGTTTATCACATGCTCTTCAGTGTTCAATTATATTTTACAATTTCAGTCATCATCGTGAATGACTTGTGGATCGGTACTAAAGTCACCGAATCGGCATTTAACTGAAACTTATTTTGTTCACAGATGTGCTTTTGAAGCTTGTTTCTGGGGAGAAAAAGTAAGGAGCAGTTTGTTTTTTCAGACTTAATAAATCTTAAGACAAAAATTATAAAATAAATAAAAAAAAATTGCAAAAAATTTCATTGAAAAAAAGATTTTTTAAGGGTCATCAGAAAAAAGTAATAAATAAAATATTGAGTGTAACTCATAAAAATCGAATTTATATAGTCTCAATTAATTTTCCAGCTATTATTTTCGTTTTATTTAAAATAAATCTTAAAATGTGTTGCAAGAATTTCTCACAAAATTTTTTAAGAAAGCAGATGAAAAAAACGGTGATTTTTCGAATAAGAATAATAAATACAAATAAATGGTTCCATAATGTGTACGAGGGGTACATGAATAGGAGGGTCTAGTCTTCTGGATTGAGTTCAAAATTACAAGGGAACGGAGTTGAATATTAGTAGTCGTAAACCCTACAATTGGGTCGACTATTCAATGACGGTTATAAAATGTAAAATAAAATCTCTCAAGAAGTATCCAGGAAAAAACTTTCCCAAGTTTCACAGTCAATTAATTAAATTGGAATTTTAAAGAAAATAGGTATATAGCTCCAAAAAAGACAGGATCACTGGTCATTCAACCAGTCATCAAGTCGCTCTCTTTAGCCAGATTTCAAAAGATGCCTTAAATAAATAAAACATCTTGCCAGCTGCATTTATTGCGTATGGCAAATAAAGTAGTCGAAAAACTATCTTACAATAGGATAAATAGTAATATGTTAAACTAGGATGAAATCCTTAACAGAATCTCCGGATAAGTTCAGAGCGTGAGAAGTGGATGAGGCAGCTGGAGAAAATAGACAGTACCGCAGAACTGGACATAATGATAGAGGAAATAACAAACAAAATCGTTTCAATATGTGAAACATGTAAAAAACGAAAAGAGAAATCCTATAAAGGAAGTCCAAAATGGTGGTCCTTGGATCTTGCGATCCACAGAAAAAGATTAAGAGCAAAGAGAAGAAAATACCAGGTAGAGACAAACTCTGTTCAAAGGAAAGTCAAGCTTGTGGATTATAAAAGAGAAAAGGCACTATACAAGAGACACATAAGAAGACAAAAAAAAGAGAGACAGTAAGAAGTTATTTACAAAATATAACGACACAAGAGTTTTTTGGACATTCATACCAAATTGCCAAAAACAAGAATTTTGACGATAGGATTTTCAAACCACAGAGGAAAATAGATGGAACCATGACAGTAAATAGTCTAGAAACCATTCAGGAAATCATTAATTACCATTTCAAGACCAACAGGCAAGAAGAGTTACCGAATACCGAGAATTGCAATATTGATCAGCTCTTTACACAGACAGAGCTGAAACACGCTGTTGATAAAATCAGGAATAACAAGGCTCCAGGCTGCGACGGCATACCGACGGAAGTCTTTAAGGCAATCTATATATTAGCACCAGACTGGATGCTAGGGATCTTTAATAAATGTCAAGAACTCTGCTACTTCCCAAGCATTTGGTAAATAGCAAAACTAATTCTGATTCCGAAGATGGGGAAAAATTTAAATCAACCTGATGGTTATAGACCAATTTCTCTACTCCCGGTTTGGGGGAAGATTTTGGATAGGTTGATCACTTCCAGACTCTCGTACTTTTTGGAATCGAACAGTTTACTCCATGAAGACCAACATGGCTTCAGAAAGCATAGGGCCACAACAACTGCGGTTAAGCAACTCCTTAACATTATTGAGCAAGCGAANATGGTTATAGACCAATTTCTCTACTTCCGGTTTGGGGGAAGATTTTGGATAGGTTGATCACTTCCAGACTCTCGTACTTTTTGGAATCGAACAGTTTACTCCATGAAGACCAACATGGCTTCAGAAAGCATAGGGCCACAACCACTGCTGTTAAGCAACTCTTTAACATTATTGAGCAAGCGAAAACAAAGGGTGAATATACACTGGGGGTCTCCTTGGACATCAAGGAGGCCTTCGATACTGTGAGGTGGCATAAAATACTAAACCAGCTACTGAAATTTAATTGTACTCACACTACCTTTCATCTGGTTAAAAGTTTTCTTACAGACAGGAAGATCATGCATACAAGTGATGAAGTTACCATAGAGCATATTGTCACCACTGGGGTACCAAAAGGATCGAGCATGGGACCATTACTGTGGTTAACAATAGCTGATGTTGCACTCAGAGAGGAGAGGCAAGTGGACGAATACGTCATCGCATTCGCCGACGATTTTCTTGTGCTGGTTACGGGAACTATAGTAAATAGACTGGAAGAACCACAGATATTCTAAAGAATTATCAATCATGGGCAGAGACACAGAAACTCCATTTTAGTGTCAATAAAACCCAAGCAATTGTATTTCCAAAATCCAGGAAAATAACCAGGAAACCAACATTAAAACTTCAAAATCAAAATATTCCTATTAGTGACACCATAATGTACCTTGAGTTTCGGATAAACTGTCAGCTCTCCTGGTTGCCGCACCTTGATGGTTCATACGATAAAATTTTATCATTCTATGCTAAATTTAAAATATCGTCCGGGGTAGATTGGGGGATCACATCAGAAATACGTAAGTTTATATACCAAAACAGTATAATTAAAATCATTTCTTACGGGTCTGAAGTATGGTTCAAAAATCAGTTCAGAGTAATTAATAAACTTAAAAAGATCGAAAGAATACCCTTATTGAACATAACTAGGGCTTATAGAACCACCTCGACATCGGCACTTCAGGTGTTGGCTGGGACGATTCCGTTGGAGCTGATTATTCAGACAAATTCTGATATGGCTAATCTTTATTTACATAACGATAACGTTATAACAAAACCGGAAATCACGATCAGACACCCTGCGGGGTTCATCTCTATTCCTTATAATTTTGATCCGCCCATAGGCAATGATATAGAGATCTACACAGATGGATCGAGATTAATTTATAATAACGAATTCCGCGTGGGATGCGCCTTCGTGGTGTACGATGGGGATATTCAAATAGATTGTTACAGATATAGACCTAATAACTACTCATCCGTTTTTCAAGCAGAATTATGGGCGATTCTTCAGGCAATGTACTGGATAATTAAGAACAAATTAAATAGAGATGTTCATACTTTTTCCGATTCCCTTTCGGGATTACAAGCACTGGCAAACCCCGAGGAAAACGATTGCTTAATTAAACTGATGAAAGACCAATATAAACAAACATGATAATCCATTGGATTAAGGCTCACGTCGGACACCACGGCAACGAGGAGCCTGACAGTCAGGCGAAATTGGCCTGCCAAAGACCCGAAATAGATCTCTTTGACCAGAAGCCAAAAGGTACAGTAAAGTTATCGATGTTCAAACGAAATATAAATCTTTGGCAAAATATGTGGGATGATGATCAAAACCAGGGCAGGCATATCCACCATCTAATCCCGAAGGTAAATTACCGTAAAATTTATGTAAATTTCTACTTGAATCAATTTATCACAAACCACGGCACCCAGGATACATATCAATCCAGGTTTCACAATAAATCTCCCCTATGCAATAACTGCAAAGTTACAGATGACCTGGAACATATACTGATTCACTGCCCTCTATTTGATAAAATAAGAAAAGCAAATTTCCCGGTAAACCTGACCTATAGCTCCCTCAAACAACACTGGAGGATACCAGCTATGCAAAAGGGCATAGAACGAATCTTCGAAAGCCACTTTAGTGCTGACTTGTCACCAGACACGTCATAGTAACGAAAATGTCAAAACAGTTTTTTTCTCAGAATATTGACATCACGCACTGAAATTCAAAGACTTATCCAAACCCTATCAAACTTTTCGATTTGTTGTAAAGGTGGAAAGTTCCCTTTCCACCTACCCTGACTTTTATAATTAAAATATAGGACACTTTGTGTATGGAATTAACATTTCACCTGTACTTACTTTCACATTTAAACTTGTTTTGATATGTGGATTGGGTCAGCTCTCCATCTGTTAAAATTAACGACTTTGTACACCGAGTTAACTTTTCATCTGTTCAAACATCTGCTTTTTACATTTTTCTGCATTTTTACATTTTTCGATACTTTGTTGATGGAGTCATCTTTTCATCTGTTTTGCTATCTATATCTTGAATTCAAGTCACCCTTTCTATTCCTCATTGTAAATACTCATCTTCTCTTTGTTTTTCAAGCTGGGAATTGCTTTTGTATTTTTATTTGATCAATAAAATTGCTTCCCGGATGCCCCCGACAGGGGTCGGGACGGGGTAAAGCGTTGCTGATGTTAACAGAATCTCCAAAGTTAAATGTATAAATATAGTAATAGCTATTCTAAATCTTCAGACTGACTTACCAAAGGGTAAGTATGTACCTTACTCAATGCCTATATCAATAATTCTGTTGACTCTTTAAAAAGCGTTGCGGATGTTCAGTATTTTTTATTCACCGATGGTTTGATCATACTAACACGGGAACCGAAATTTGTGGTAGAGAAAATGCTAAATTAGGTCATGTCAGTGCTTTCGAATTGGAGGAATCAAAAACATGATTGCAAATTTAGATAAATCTGCGGTACAGTCCTTCTCGTTTCTTCATCATGCACTCTGAACCGAAGTGAAATTTAGAGATGCTAGTAGAGCAATCTCTGCTTATTTCATAGAGTTACTTCTAATTATAAATTAAACTACAGACTAGATGTTGAATTTCATTTAAATCGTTGGTTGAATTGATTCGTCGTTGATTGATTCGTCGTTACAATGAAAAACAGACTATCATGAGACATTAAGCTGGTTCTACGTGAAACAAATACTAGAATGACTTTAAATATAAAATATAAGACCTTTGTTTTTCTCTTAATTTTATACACCTGTGATCCATTCGCAACGTCTAATGAACAGATCTTTAGAAGCCTCGAATCCTTTCAAAATCTGGCAATGAGGCTCATCACTGAAACGGCTATACTTACCCCTATTGAACATATGTTAATGTTGACAAATATTTCCAAAAGTGCTGTTATAGAAGAGAAAGCAGTCATCTCACATGACAAGTTTATCCACAATGATGATCCTTTCAAAGTTAATTATCAGGGCTCAAAAATCAACAATGGCTTTCTTCAGGAAGTCACAAAGTATTAAAGTGGAATGTGGTCAAATTGATTGAAGGCGAGTAATTGTATCGCAAACAAATTCTATGTTTCAAACTGACACAAACCTTAATTTTGTTGGTCTCCAAAAGTTTACTTGTCTTGAAAGGCATTGAGCATAATTGATTGCATGTATATATTGACGGGAAATATTCTAATGATTGTTTTCATCCACAGGTGCGATTTTTTTTAAATTAATCTCTGTTTCTATGCCTCTGATGAAAATATAAAAATGCATTTGATGGAGGAAGCAAGCAAATTACATTGGCACACTATACTGAAATTGCATTGGAACAACTATTAGTCTTACTACATAAATTTGTGAGAGTTGTCCTGCTATCATATTCAATTCCTGAGATTCAAGCCGTCACCAATCCACAAACTCATCTATCAACAGAAATTCCATCCAGGTTTATCCAAAGTCTACTACAGAAAAACAAGATATTTTAGTTGCAAGGGATACCTGGACACAGTGACATCTATGGAAATAAATTAGCAGATTTACTTGCAAGAAAAGATCCGACAATACTGCAACAGAAAAAAAATGTGCCATTTCATTTAATAAAAGTTCTACGCTGAACGGCTCATGAGACAAAGACATAAACAGAAATTATTAGATAATGTGAAAACTTAACGCTGGAATATTGAGGATCGTGCCTTCACACCAGATCATTAAAGACGGAAATTACTGACTTTATTTCGACTGCTGACAGACCATAACTACCTAAGAAGCCATCTTCTCCAAATCAGCATCATTCTTTTCGCCCTATATGTGACATTATCAAGCGCACGAAAAGAGGTACCCAGAGTGCGTTTAGGAGTTATCTGTCTGCTCCNATAGACTTAATAACTACTCATCCGTTTTTCAAGCAGAATTATGGGCGATTCTTCAGGCAATGTACTGGATAATTAAGAACAAATTAAATAGAGATGTTCTTATTTTTTCCGATTCCCTTTCGGGATTACAATCACTGGCAGACCCCGAGGAAAACGATTGCTTAATTAAACTGATGAAAGACCAATATAAATCAAACATGATAATCCATTGGATTAAGGCTCACGTCGGACACCACGGCAACGAGGAGGCTGACAGTCAGGCGAAATTGGCCTGCCAAAGACCCGAAATAGATCTCTTTGACCAGAAACCAAAAGGTTCAGTAAAGTTATCGATGTTCAAACGAAATATAAATCTTTGGCAAAATATGTGGGATGATGATCAAAACCAGGGCAGGCATATCCACCATCTAATCCCGAAGGTAAATTACCGTAAAATTTATGGAAATTTCTACTTGAATCAATTTATCACAAACCACGGCTCCCAGGGTACATATCAATCCAGGTTTCACAATAAATCTCCCCTATGCAATAACTGCAAATTTACAGATGACCTGGAGCATATACTGATTCACTGCCCTCTATTTGATAAAATAAGAAAAGCAAATTTCCCGGTAAACCTGACCTATAGCTCCCTCAAACAACACTGGAGGATACCAGCTATGCAAAAGGGCATAGAACGAATCTTCGAAAGCCACTTTAGTGCTGGCTCACAAGTCACAAAGTATTAAAGTGGAATGTGGTTAAATCGATTGAAGGCGAGTAATTGTATCGCAAACAAATTGCTAATCTATGTTTCAAACTGACACAAAATTTAATTTTGTTAGTCTCCAAAAGTTTACTTGTCTTGAAAGGCATTGAGCATAATTGATTGCATGTATGTATTGACGGGAAATATTCTAATGGTTGTTCTCATTCACTAGTGCAATTTTTTTTTATTGAACTCTGTTTGCCTCTGCTGAAAAAATCAAAACGCATTTGATCGAGGAAGCAAGCAAATTACATTGGCACAATATACTAAAATTGCATTGGAACAACTATTAGTCTTACTACATAAATTTGAGAGAGTTGTCCTGCTATCATATTCAATTCCTGAGATTCAAGCCGTCACCAATCCACAAACTCATCTATCAACAGAAATTCCATCCAGGTTTATCCAAAGTCTACTACAGAAAAACAAGATATTTTAGTTGCAAGGGATACCTGGACACAGTGACATCTATGGAAATAAATTAGCAGATTTACTTGCAAGAAAAGATCCGACAATACTGCAACAGAAAAAAAATGTGCCATTTCATTTAATAAAAGTTCTACGCTGAACGGCTCATGAGACAAAGACATAAACAGAAATTATTAGATAATGTGAAAACTTAACGCTGGAATATTGAGGATCGTGCCTTCACACCAGATCATTAAAGACGGAAATTACTGACTTTATTTCGACTGCTGACAGACCATAACTACCTAAGAAGCCATCTTCTCCAAATCAGCATCATTCTTTTCGCCCTATATGTGACATTATCAAGCGCACGAAAAGAGGTACCCAGAGTGCGTTTAGGAGTTATCTGTCTGCTCCTCCATAAGAGTTTGGCGGACAAAGGGGGGAGAAAATCGGCGTTTGCGATTTATTACGGAGTTGAATTCTCTTTAGCTCATTTTTCCTCTAAACGAATGGAAGAAGGTTAGGTACCCCACTCTTTCAACACAATGGTTGGGAGCCGTAGTGTGACTCAGGGAATAGAGCGCTTGCCTCCCAATGAGGTGACCCGGGTTCGATCTCGGTGATAGCTGGTCAATTCAAATTCGACACCCGGCTCTCACCGACCACAGTGCTGACGTAAAATATCCTAAGTGGTAGACGGATCATGGATTAGAGTCCTTTTGCCGTCAGGCTAACCGTGGATGGTTTTCGTCGTTTTTCCTCTCCATTAAAGCAAATAAGAGTTAGTCGCATCAAAAGTCCTCCACGAAGGCAAATTTCTCCCAATACTTAATCCAGGAGCTCCCTTGTCTTATGGATTGGGTTCAAACTTACAAGACTACTACAATTGAAGCTATCCTGGAATATCATTTCCCATTGGACCTACTCCCCTCCCCTTTGCCGGAACCTGAAAGTTGTCACAAAGATCAACTATTTACTAAGAATGAAATAACAGCTGTTGTTAATGGTATAAAGAACAATAAAGCTGCTGGTTCTGATAGCATCCCCCCCCCGAAGTCATTAAATCCATTTTCTACTTGAAACCAAAATAGCTCATTGAAATCCTTAACAAATGTCATTCTCTAAATTATTTCCCTACATTATGAAAAAAAGCTAAATTAGTTCTTCTCCTTTAAACCTGGAAAGAACTTACACCAACCTGTAAGCTATCGTCCCATTTCTCTTCTTCTGGTTTGGGGGAAGGTGTTGGATAAATTAATAACAAATCGATTAGACTTTCACCTTGAATCTAATAACATTCTACATACAGATCAACACGGTTTTCGGAGAGGTAGATCGACTACCACAGCTATGAAGTCCTTACTAAAAAAATAAACGATAATGAACATCACGCACTGGGTATTTCCCTTGATATCAAAGGTACCTTTGATAGCGTCCTTTGGAACAAAATTATAGAAGAATTGAATTCCTGTAACTGCTCCTATGACTTGGTTAAGTTGATTTCAAGTTTTTTTGGACAACAGAAGGATTCCGTTTGATATCCAGAATGAGAAGTTGGAGAGGCCTTTAGCAAGAGGAGTTCCACAGGGGTCAAGTCTTCGACCGATCTTATGGCTACTTATAGCGAACACTCTCTTAAATATGAAAAAGGAATCTAATGAGCAAATAATCGCTTACGCTGATGACTTCCTATTATTACTTCTCAACGGAACATGTTTTGATAGACTTGGACCCCAAGCCACTGTGATTTTGACCAAATTTGAAAATTAGGCTGCGTCTTACAGTCTCCAATTCAGTACCAAAAAAACTGTCACGATTGTATTCCCCAATGCCAAATGGGTCTCAAGACGACCAGCTTCAAAACTCTGTGGAGTTAACATTGCAACGAGGGAAACCATAGATTATCTGGGATTTAGATTGCATTATCAGCTTTCCTGGTTACCCCACCTTGACTTTATCTACAGCAAAGTTACTAAATTTCAAGCTAAACTAAATAGAATCTCTGAAGTCGACTGGGGGATTGGCCCTGATGTTCGAAAATTCATCTACCTAAACAGCACTCAGAAACGTATCTTCTATGGAGCGGAAATTTGATTTTCCCTACAGGTAAGAATCATTAATGGATTGAAAAAAATGGAAAGAACTTCTTTACTATCTATCACTAAAGCATACACGACTACATCTACTGACTCTCTCCAAGTACTTGCTGGGACAATCCCTTTAGATATGGAAGTAAACGTAGAAGCTCAACTTAATAATATTTTCCTTAATAATATTAGAACAACACATAATCTATAAACCTATACCTACACCTTATATTTACCATCCGGTTGAAGAAGTTTTATTTAAATATCAACTATATTTACCTACTTATAAAGGACTAGAATTATTCACATATGGATCGAAACTTTTAGTTAACAATGAATTTAAAACAGGATGCGCTTTCGTGGCCTATCTGGAGGGAGAACCTGTTGAAAGAAAAACCTTTCGCATCTCTGATGACGTTTCCGTGTTTAAGACTGAATTATGGGCCATTCTCCAGTCGATTCGTTGGATTAAAGAGCAAAGAATTTCAGATTAACATGAGGGATAAAAATTAACTTGCTATCGAAAATGACATCTGAAAATTTTGTGTGTTGCACAACTGGTATACTAATGTAATAAATGGAGATGTCGGGATTATTATGAAGAGTGCGTTTATGACAGAGATGGATGAAGTAATTTTTAGATCGCGAAAGGGTGCGGTCATTGTGATCACACCATAGTCTAAAATTTTGTTCACGGCTATCTGCAGCTGTCGTTCGATGACTCTCATGTCGGATCCTGAGCACAAGATGTGCAGATCATCAGCATAAAGAGAGTCAGGGGCAGCAGGGGGCAATGCATTCAAAAGCAGAGAAATATGAATAATGAATACTATGACATTTAATACGCTGTCTCGTGGGACACTTTCAAACTGAATATAAAAGGCAAAAATGATAGCTCCAAGCTTAACACGAAAATGCATCTCGGCAAGAAATTTTTGAGGAAAATCGACAAATGACCTCGGAGTCTCGTGTCTATCAGTGCCTTGAGAATTCCATAACGAGAAGACTAATCATAAGCTTTCTCAATATCAAAATAGACAGAGACAAGATGATTCCACACCGCACAAAGGCATTACGGATTTTCGTTCAAGTCAGACAATGTTATATCTACAGTTAATCACCCGTTACTAGAAAATCTGGAATGGCTTGCTTTTTTTTCAAAGTAATAAACAAGTTGAGAGTTAACCATCTGTTGAAACGTTTTACCAAGACATCTGGTCAACTCTATAAGGCAATTGTTCACTAGTCTCTTAGAGTCTCTACTTAGTTTTAAAATGGGTATCGCAATGCTTCAAGCCACCTTGATGGGTACATTTGTTCCGTCCATATTCTGTTGAATAGAAAAAGTACATTTGACAAAGGCGTCTCATTCAGGCTGAGGAGCATATAATAAGCTATAATTTAGCAAAACTAAAATCACTGTTACAGTGGCAGATGCGAGTGTGAATCAAAGTTGAAGTTGCTTCCTTCGACGTTCTGCTTATGATGTTGAAATGCTGGACTGTGTTGTGTTGACAGTCGACGTCACCTTTCGTCATTACTACGAATCAATGACGATAGCCTGTAGTTGCTGAACAGCAGCGCTGCCTTACCTTTCCAGAGAGTATATCACGTTACCAATAGATGTTCATCGCTAACCTAGGCGTCACTCTTACTAGTACTTTAAACTGCAATTTCCATATTGATAATATTCTTAGCAAAGTGCAAGGAGCCTATAAAGCTCTGAAACCGATATTAAACTATAACTCAAAACTTGCACTCAAAACAAAACGAACGCTATACCTCCAATGCATTCGACCGATCATCAGCTACGCAGCCCCTGCATGGAGCACAACCACTGCTACTCAAAAGAAGAAACTGGAGAGTACTCAAAATAAATTTCTCAGATACATCACTGGAGCCCCCAGATCCATGAGAATGAAAGATGTAAGAAGAGATTTAAAAATCAACAAAATAGCTGAACACATAGCTGAACTATGTGCAAGTTTCTTCAGAGATGCACTCTCTTGTCATACGTGCAATTACTTTAAAAACTTTGATTTTGAGCTCATCAAAGACAACATAAAATATAGCCCGGCAACCGCCTTTTTCCTATCCGATGAAGTTTTGTACCGTAAATTTAGTTGTAAATACTTGTATATATTTTTCGCATTTTTTATCATGTATTTTTCCTATTTCTCTGAGGCTATGTGGCAACTGCGCACCTGAGAAGCTTGGGGGTAGTACCTCCAGGAGAGGCGAGGTAGTCTGCCACAAAAACCTCTTCTCTCTCTTAAATTTGTTTGTTTAATCTCGCTACTTCATTTTAATTTTCTCTCAGTAAATATTACTGAACCCCAACTTTCACCATTCAGTTGCGCTTCGGCGATTTATTATTTATTCCCACTCAGATGAATTAGGTAGAGCCCCTCGCGGGGCTGATGCTAAGATAACCACCACATATGAGTATGAGTATGTTATTTGTTTTGTTTTGTTAGTTTATTAAATATATACTTTAAGTTATCATGTTTCTTACTTGGAATACTTCGTCAAGGATACTCACTGAAAAACACGTGGCGACAACGATGGGATCTTATTCCACTGCGTGAAGAAGTTCAACTTCAATTGAATTTCTGTGAAGATGAAATTTCTTAAAGACTGCGGCCATGGATATTGTTGACGTGATCCAATACCGGTATTATTTAATGCTTCCGGTAGGTGTTTTAAATGTTTAAATGCGCTTTTACTATTTGCGATATTTTCGTCTGGCTTAAGTTAAATTTCGCACTCAGATGGTGACGATAGGCTCTATTCAGGAATTTGATATTTCAAATCCAAATTCATTCGAGTTATATGCTGATCAAATTACTTACTTTTTAGAGGCTAATTCTATTATAGAAGAAAATAAAGAGCGTGCGACTCTTTTGGCTGTTTGTGGAATTAAAACATTGTCTATAATTCGAACTTTGGTTTCGCCAAGAGAAGTTACAGCATTTAAATAGGCTTTTGAAAGAACATTTTTGTCCTAAATCTTCAGAAATATTTCGACGTTTTAAGTTTCATAAAAGATTTCAGTCAAAATTAGAATCTGTGGATGCTTACATTACCGAATTAAGGAAGCTTGCCGAAGATTGTAGTTTCGGGGAAGCCTTGTCAGAACGATTACGAGATCAATTAGTCTGCGGTTATTCGTGATGAAGAGGTTCAAAGAAGATTATTGGCTAAATCAAATTTAACACTTGAAAATGGAATTTCTGTTGCCGTAGCATCTGAGGTTGCGGCTTCCCAATCAAAACATATTCATACTCAAAATTCTTCTTATTCTGCGAATTCGGATGTAGTTGATTTCGCACGTGGTCGGAACAAAAGAAAAAATGCGCGTTCTAAAGTACGTTTCGGTTGCGGTGGTAAACATGAATTTTCACCGTGTAAATTTAAAAATGCAATATGCCATTCGTGTGATCTTATAAGGGTCATATTGTAAAAGTTTATCGGATGAAAAATAAAGTTGAAAAACAGCGTGCAAATGAAATTGAAGTTCAATCCGAATATTTGAATGTCTTAAGTTCTCATTTTCGTTTAAGAAAAACGTTATCATTGAGGTTGATAAGGAAAAATTAGTAATGGAAATTGATTCGGGTTCTTATTATTCGATTATTTCTTTGCAAACGTTGAATAAAGTTTTCCGTTCTAAGAAACCCGTGATCGGAAAAACTTTATTTAAACTGCGCGACTTTTCCATAAGTGCATATAAGTTGAAACTGTGCATAACCTTTTCAAATCAAAGTTAGAATTGTTAATTTCAAATAATCACTGTACGAATATTTTGGGGTATTCTTGGTTTGAAACTTTAGGAATTTCAATAACAGGAGTAAATAAAATTAGAATGGGAATTATCGAAAAAGTTCTTAAAAAATGCGATGATATTTTTGATAATAAATTGGGTTCGTATACGGGTAATCTAGTGTCGCTTCCTATAAATTCGGATATGACGCCTGTTAGATGTAAAGCAAGAAGCGTGCCTTTGGCAATGAGGCCCAAAATTGAAGCTGTCCTAGCAAAAATTCAAAATGAAGAAGTTATTGAAAAAATTTCTAATCCAAAATGGTCAACACCGGTTGTTCCAGTGATTAAACCGTCAGGTGAAGTACGTTTGTGCGGAGATTATAAAATCACGTTAAACAAAGCAATGAGCTCACATCCTTATCCAATTCCCGCGGTAAATCTCCTTTCGAATCTTGAAGGAGGAGGCTATTATACTAAGATAGATTTGGCTCAGGCATATTTGCAATTACCGATTGATGATGCTCCCGCTGAAGCTCAGATTATCATCACGCATAAGGGTGCGTATAAGGTAAAAAGGCTTCAAATCGCAATTAACGTAGGCCCAGGAATATTTCAGAATTTAATTGAAGATTTGTTTTTAAATTTAGAAGGTGTTGTTCCTTATTTTGATGATGTACTTGTCAGAGAAAGTTTGGAAGAAGAGTTAGCCGTTCGTTTGAAACACGTACTAGAGCGTTTGAGAAAAGCTGGTCTTAAAGCAAATGGGGACAAATGCTTATTTGGGGTAACTGGAGTAGATTTTTTGGGCTACCGTATCAATACGGAGGGCATCCACCCCTCCAAAAGTAAAGTAGAAACGATTCATGCTTTTCCATCAGTACCTAAAAATAAGGTCCAGTTACAGGCGTTTTGGGCTTTAATAAACTTGTATAATAGTTTTCTAAAGGGCAAAGCTGCTAAAGCTGAAGTATTAAATACATTCTAGATAGGGATTCAGTGTGGAAATGGTCTGAAATCCACGATGAAGCTTTCAGATATTTAAAAGAATTGTTAAGTTCCGAAGCGGTATTGGTTCCGTTCGATGAAAAATTACCGATAACTTTAGCTTACGATGCATCTCCGTTTGGCGTAGAAGCTGTCTTAAGTCTTGTTCTTGACAATGGTTGTGAAACACCAATAACTTTCGCATCGCGTACGCTCACGTCGACAGAAAGAAATTATGCACAAATCGACAAAGAGGCGTTGGCAATTGTTTTCAGTATAAAAACATTTCATTATTTTGTTTATGGACATAAATTCACTATTATGACTGATCATCAGCCACTGATCGGAATTTTTTCAAAAAATAGGCTTACTAAAGAAATTTTGTCTCTGCGTATGCTGAGATGGTCTTTAATACCTAACGCATATGATAATACTCTAATTCATAGACCAGGAAAAAAAATTCAAAGTGCAGATTCTTTAAGTAGACTTCCAAAAGAGACTGATAAATTTAAGGTTCCCGCTCCTTTAGAGGTTTTGCTTATCGAGGATTTTATAAGATCCTCCTCTTCAGGGTGCAGAGATTGCAAAATTAACTTTGCGTGATTTAATTTTGTCAAGAGTACTAAATTGGCTTTTGAGATGATGGCCAAAGGAAAAACCAGATAAACNATAACTTTAGCTTGCGATGCATCTCCGTTTGGCGTAGGAGCTGTCTTAAGTCATGTTCTTGAAAATGGTTGCGAAGCACCAATAGCTTTCGCATCGCGTACGCTCGCGTCGACAGAAAGAAATTACACGCAAATGGACAAAGAGGCGTTGGCAATTGTGTTCGGTATAAAAAAAATTTCATCATTTTGTTTATGGACATAAATTCACTATTATAACTGATCATCAGCCTCTGCTAGGAATTTTTTCAAGAAATAAGCCTACTAAAGAAATTTTGTCTCCGCGTATGCTGAGATGGTCTTTAATACTTAATGCATATGAGTATACTCTAATTCATAGACCAGGGAAAAAGATTCAAAACGCAGATTCTTTAAGTAGACTCCCAAAAGAGACTGATAAATTTAAGGTTCCCGCTCCTTTAGAGGTATTGTTTATCGAGGATTTTATAAGATCCTCTTCTTCAGGGTGCTGAGATTGCAAAATTAACTTTGCGTGATTCAATTTTGTCAAGAGTACTAAATTGGCTTTTGAGAGGATGGCCAAATTAAAAACCGGACTTTTTTCTCGAAACGCAACGAACTTTCTACCCATCGAAATTACTTATTATGGAGTAATAGAGTAGCTATTCCAGTATTGGGAAAATCACGTGTTCTCCAGGCTCTACATCTAGGACATCCAGGTATTGAAAGAATGAAAGCTCTCGCAGTTCATACGTGTGGTGGCCAGGCATGAACTATGACATAGAAGTGCATGTTCAAAGATGACAAGAATGTCAACAGACACGCCATGCCTTTCCTAAAGCTCCAGTGCATCCTTGGGAGATTCCAGAGAAACCTTGGTCCCATCATCATATAGATTTTGAAAGTCCGTTCCAGGGACGGGCATTCCTCGTCATAGTAGATGCCATGTCGAAGTGGATTGAAGTGCGTCATATGACTTCAACGTCTGCCTCTGCAACCGTCGATGTCCTGCGAGAAATCTTTACTGCCCATGGGATACCTGAAGTCATCGTTTCTGATAACGAAGGCCAGTTTTTAGCATCGGAGTACAAGACTTTATTAGAGAGGAATCTCGTCCGAAGGGTTATGATCGCACCAAGACGTCCGTCCGGAAATGGCCAAGCTGAATGAACAGTCCAGATCGTGAAAGATTTTCAAAGACGTATTGTGAAGGGAAATTGGAAGAAACGTCTAGCCAAGTTCCTTCTTCAACAGCATTGCCCTCCAGTCACAACAATAAGTGCTAGTCCTGCGGAACTGTTGAAGGAGGAAGCTGAGAACCGTCTTAAATGGACTAAATCCAGATCTGACAGCTGAAAGAAAGTTGAGACAGGCGCAGGATGCGTATAGAAAATACGGCGATTTTCTTCAAAGATCGCTCAGTGTCGACGATCTAGTCTTTGTGAGGAACTATGGACAGGGTCCAAAGTGGTTTCCAGCAACGGTAATTAAACTCACGGGTCCAGTTTCTTACCAAGCTGTGACTACAGGTGGTGACATAGTTAAACGTCACGTAGATCAAATGCGGAAGCGTATTCCTGATCGTTTGACAGTTCCGCCTGATCCTAGTGTAGCATCTCCACCTGCTGAGCCACAGAATCCTGAGACTGAAGTACCATCTTCCATTCCTTCTAGTACGGATGCTAAGAGTACAGTAGTCGAGTCTACAATATCAAGTTCCAGAACAGACTTCGAGGCCAAGACATACCATCGTCAGGCCAAGCAGGTTCAAGCACTTTGTTCTATCCTAGGGCAAGGGGTGTTGTGATGACAGCCGACATCACCTCCCTTCATTACTACGAATCAATGACGACAACCTGCAGTTGCTGAACAACGGCGCTGCCTTAGCTTTCCAGAGAGTATATGAACACGTTACTAATAAATGTTCATCGCTAATCTTTGTTACTTGCTGCTAGCATGTTATTTGTTATGTTTTGTTGGTTTACTAAATATATACTTTAAATTACCATGTTTCTTACTTGGAATACTTCGTCAAGGATACTCACAGCACCACAGTAACTCTCTGAACTAGAGACAGAAACAAATGCCTCACCAAATATATTGAAAGCATCAGCAAAAGAAAAATAAATAGTACCGTTAAAAAAAACTGGTATGCCGTTCGCACTCTTGACTCTCAAAACTTATTTGGGAGATGACGAAGAAGTTATGGACGAAACATAATGGGATAAAGATTCTCTCTGACCTTTGCTATAGATTCAGCCCGTTAACTTTCTTTGTCACTTTTTGGTGTTTATATTATAGTTTTTCACAAAATAAAATGGTTATTTTAACAAATTTTACAACGACACAATGGATGACGATTCAGAAGTCATGAAATTACGTTTCAACAACTATTTAGACAGGCTCAAAACAAAAAAGGTTAAAATGAAACTTGGTACACTTTAAAACAACTGTACACAAGGAATGATTTTATTGTCTGCGAGGAAGCTTTTATTTCAGAGAATAAATTTCTTGTGAATGAAATAAGTCTAAGAGAATGTTCTGGTAAGGATTCAAACTTAGGTGGTCAAGGATTTCAGGATTGCAATTGTAGAAGCTCGAGTCGTTGCAAATGTAAAAATTCAAAAAGACTTTGTAATTTCAAATGTCACAGTAGCTTTTCCTGCCAAAATAAGTAACTTGTTTAATAAAAAATTTAATGTTTAATTTAAAGCAGTTATTAATTTATTTTTGAAAAATGACGTGATTAAGGATTGGAGTATATAAAGCAGTATACCCTACACTTTTTTTAAGATTGAGTGCCATTGCCCGAAATACATTTGCTTGGTATACCTTACACCGATAGGGTTTTTTTTAGGTTAAGTGCCGCTACCTGGTATAAATAAACCATAAGATGTTTCAGCATACTCATCAGTATCTTCAAATGTTGTTTAAAATTTCCTCCCGCATTGTAATTCACACCGAACTCAATAGAAGTTCGCGTTTTTCTACCTCACTTTGAATAGAAAAGAATCCAACTTTGAATCCAAAAGAAGCAGTTATTGTTAATTTTGACAATTTGTATTAATAAACCGGATTTATCACTTTAACAGTAACCCTTACACAAAGAGGCACACCAATGTCCCAATGCTATATAAACCGTTTAATCACTTTTGCCAAACTTCATTGGTTATTAATTATAATAAGTTATTAACAATAACTGGTTATTAATAAAATATATATTAATAATAACCAAAAGAATCGATTATTATTAATAATGACCAGTAGTTATTATTATAATAACCGGATTTATCACTTTCACCGTAACAGATATACTGCACCAGCCACTAGGTCAATGCTTTCTTTTTAAAGCAGTGAATATAGTCCTATTGTTTGAACAAACGTAATAAGATTGTGATGTATAGGGTCAACGAGCTAGAATTTAAGGTCAGGGTAAAAGATGAAAAGAGTTTGTTTCTCAAACGCTTGAATCGTTTGCAATTGGTTAAAACATGCTTAATAATTATGTCGACTCGACATAGAGAACAACTAGGTGCAGGATCAGCAGTCTGTAAATGTTTATGGGTGTAACAGGAATGACCAATGCACAGTCTATTAATTATTAGTGGTTTATACAGTGCAACCTCTTGGGAGCGACCACTCACTGTTCCACAATAAAATGGTCGTTAATGAAGGTTGGTCGTTCTTAGGGCTTAACTTCATGGAATTCAAAATGTTATTCAAGGTACAGGATTTTTCCCAGATCTAGTCAGATTTTAATTTTAGTCAGTGTCATTTTTTTGGCCATGAAATGCTGCTTATGTCGGCGTCATGAAAACCGGATCAATCAAATTTGGTGTCAATAAAAATTATGCATACTGATATAATTGGGTATAATATAAAAAAACACAACTATTTCCACTTAGTAGGAATGACATTTACCATGACACAATGCTAAATTCTATGCCACTATCCACATAAATCAATTATTAATCAAAAATCGAATATCAATTACTTTTCTTTATAATGCAATAAAATCTGGCGAGCAGCTATTTAAACGATCAAACACTTCGTTTGTTTATTTGTGGCTTGAAGTTAGGCTCGCAGAAAATGCCGTTCATGGGTTAAATTTAGTAAGAATAACACAACCTGTGACGTAGGCTATAGTATACCCAATTGTGTAAAAACAAATTATGAATGATAAAACTATTTTTAAAAAAATAAACAATTGTGTTTTTTATTTAAGCTAGCATTTAATTTTACATCATAAAAATTAGTTAGCTTTAAAAAGATGAGAATATGTTTGTTTGTTAGAGATGTTTAGTTTTTTCAAAAATAACTTTTTTTTTTTCTAATGTAACTTTCAACTTTAAAAATAAATCATTGATAGCATCGTCTTTAGTGCACTCTGAGTGCAACACGAGGTTGTAGATCTCTTTGAGAGATCGTCAAAAAGAGCTCTCTAAATAAGTGCCTCACACACTAATATTTCAAATACATTTTGATCTACTAATCTTTGTTAATATTTTTTGCTTTAATATTTTTTCGTGTTTCCTTATTTGACCTTTTCTGCATTTCGTGAAGAGGTTTGCCAGTTTTTTGGGAGAAATTTAGATGGTCTCTTCTAAAGATTTTCTTCAACACAAAGTCTATGGGAAAAATTCCGTGCCTCTCAAAAGTGGTCATAAATAGAAGAGGTCGCTACATAGATGCAATCTTTCCTGGAGGTTTCATTGTATTTTAATTAGTACGTAAACAAGTTAGTTACTATCAATTATCGTAATATAAATTACAAGATGTCCATTAAAGCTCAAAATTATTCTAAAATCAATATTTACAGAACAAATCCAAAAATATTAATTATCACAAAAGATACATTGAAAAAAGTTCCTAACCATGCCATCAGCCAATATTTGATTTTGATTTAACAGTACGATAATATAAAGAGAAAAGAATGACATTGATTGCATCCCATTACTCATTCACTATAAAGTAAATACCAAGAGAATATTTGAAAATTACAAAATTCTAACTAAAAATTTAACTTCTTTTAGAATTTAAGTAATTTAATCCCAAAAATATCCATTTATAAGAAATTATTGAATTTAGTAAAACTTTCAAATTAAATACAGATGGAATTGTTATTTTTCTTTTCAATTAGATGACTTTTAGTTTCTTCATGAGTAAAACACTAATTTATAACTTTAATTTTTTCATACAAGAAAAATAGTCATACATTTTTAAGATAAATGATTCATGAGACGATGTAAAACAGGAGTGCGAGAACTACCAAATTAAATCAACAAAATTTTTTGATTTTTTGCTAGTAAAAGATACTGACTCTTGATATATTGTATTTTAACCATGTAACCATATAGTGCTTCTTTAAATTGCTTTCAAATTTAAAAAAATATTTTGTTGCCTGAGAAAAAATATAAGTCTTAATATGGTTTTCATAAATGGAGGAATAATAGATGTTTTATTACGTACCTGCAACACATAATATTAATGATCCCTGCTATCTAAACAAAAATGGATATTAACTATAGTAACAGTTGTTGCTAAAACATAAGTGTACAAAAAAATTCAAAAAGATTTGCCTAATTTTAAAAAAATGTTATAAAGCAAATATTTTAAATACTTAAAACAGACAGATTAGTTTATTCAAGTTCCAGTAGACAACATTACTGGAACTTGTTTTGTTTATTTTTAATATAAAATAATACATTTATTATTTGTAAACAAAAATTCATTTACAGTTGACTTACTAACAGTAGTTGAAGAAAAAAAAACACAAGTATTTAAGGTTTAATAAAAATTTGAAAAAAACAGTGTCGAATAATTTTTAAAGGAACTACAAGGCATAGACATCAATGGTGCGGTGGGCAGTGGGTATATGTCATTCTCAATAATAAGAAAACTCAATAAGTCCTAATCATTCATATTCATACACCAGGGGTCTGTCCAGGCCGAATTTACTACCGTTTAGCGGTACCTTCACAAATTCAATTTTAGGTAAAACGGTAGTTTCACAAATTCAACTTTAGGAAAAACGGTATTTTCACAAAATACTTTTTCTTAAAATTTTATTCTTGTCTCCCTTAAGAAACGATAAATCTATATTTTTACCATGTTTTAGTGTTGACTTTTTAATATAATTTTTAATTTTTCACAAATTATGTCAAAATTTTCACAAAATAGGTACTTTTAAGAAAAACCTAGACAGACCCCTGTACACAGTAAAACTAAAAGAAGATGTAACCACATGTAAATCAAATATAAATATCCCACATATAATTCATTTATTTTTGTGATCTGATGAATAACTATAATTTCATAACAGGAAAATATGATAAAAATTATTGTTCTCTTAGAAAAGAAATTAGAAAATTTAAAATTTTTTTTTTAAAAAAAAGAATCCAATAAAGCAATTTGTTCAATGCAGATAATATGTCGCTCAGATTTCCAGAATCAGAGTTACATCCAAGATAACAAATGTATATTATAAAACAGGGGTCTCCAACTTTCACGAGGCCGGGGGCCAAGTTAAAAACGCAAATCAAATGGCGGGTCGCAACTTTATCAAAAATTTATATAGGACTCTTTAATGTTTGAAGAAACATTAAATATTACTGTCATTTTTTTAACAAGTTGAACAAAATAATAGCATTGAATTACAAATAATTCAAAACCTTGGATTCAAAACCTGAGAAATAATTTTTTCTTGCACCGTTGATGTGTTAAATTTCACAGAAACGAAGAAATCAGTGTTTTTTAAATTAAAGAAAAGTATTTTAAACCCATACAAAAATTGTCTGTAAAAAAATGACAACTAATATACTTTAGTTCATGGGCCACAAAAAAAGGCTTTCTGGGCCGGATGTGGCTCGCGGGTAGTCAGTTGGTAACCACTGTTATAAAACATGTATCACCTCTTAAAGCAGTCAAATGAAAGCAAAATATCATGCAGAATAAGGCTCAAAATTAACAGTGGTCTATTGGTTAATGACAACTAAAATTTCACTCAAACCAATATAAAATGGTTAGTGGCCCTACAGACCAGCAATCAATGCAAAAGAATGCTATGCTGTATAAGTTTTTTTTTTTTTTTTTTTTTTTTTTTTTTTTTTTTTTTTTTTACTCTTACGTTTTTGTCACAGAATAGCATATTCCATCATAATCGTGAAAATTACACTGAACTGAAATGTTCATTTAAATTCACTTCATCACCTTTTCTTTTAAAAAAAAACTAATATATGTAAACAAACAAGTGAATCCATTGGTCTGGTGATTATTTTCTTTGTATTAACAGTAAAATACTTTTAAAAAAACTAAGGGAAGTCTTGCAATGCTTCAATTATTCAAGCTGTTCATTCTAATGGTAACATCAAACAAAACAATAGTTGAAAAAATTTCTTTGAAACTTTATTGCAAATAAATCTTTCCCAAAGATTTTTTCTTTCATGAAGGAAAAAATATTTTTGTATGCTCTAAATTGGAATAAGCAATCAATTCACTTATTAAAATGCACATTAAAATAATATTGTGTCTATTAAATAGCAAATGGATTTTCTTATGCCAGCTATCAAACAAAACTGATATATATATATATGGATTCAAAACCTGAGAAATA